>NC_138757.1:6682049-7160642 GCF_965113315.1 Podarcis vaucheri
CTTTTTTAAGTTCATTATATATTGCTTCCCAAAAAACCTTCACCTTGTTGCATTGCCACCACATATGGTAGAGGTCTCCCTCCACTTCACCACATTTCCAGCATGTCTTATTTTCTGATCTATAGATTTTAGCCAATTTTGCCGGCGTAAGATACCATCTATAGAGCATTTTCCAAACATTTTCTCTCAAACTCGTACAGGCCGTAAATTTAATATCTCTATTCCACAATTTCAACCACTTTTCAAACTCGATGTTATAGCCGAAATCAATTGCCCATTTAATCATTGCCTCTTTGACTTCCTCGTCTTTTGTATGCCATTCCAGTAATATGTCATATAATTTAGACAATGTTTTGTTTTTACCTTCTATTATTTCTATATTGAATTTTGATTTCTTGTCCTCAAAGCCCATTTTTCTTTTATCTTGCTTTAACATATCATTCACCTGATGATATTGTAACCAACCGGTGAATTGATCCTTTATTTCCTCATAAGGTTTAAGTTTAAACCCTTGTTCTGATTTTCTTACCAAATCTTCATAAGTGGCTGTCTTCCCTTCCATGTTGGTTTTTTTTATTGTTAAGACCTCTACCGGTGAGATCCACCATGGTGTTTTTCTTTCAAGAAGGTTCTTATTTCTTTCCCAGACCTGATATATTGGTCCCCTGAAAATATGATTTAAGAAAGCCCTGTGGACTTTCACCTTCTCATACCAGAGATATGCGTGCCACCCGTACCAATTATTGAAACCTTCTAAATCCAATAGGTCTCTGTTCTCCAGTTTTATCCAATCTTTTAGCCAAAGTAGGCACGCTGCTTCATAATATAGGCTCAAATCTGGGAGAGCAAACCCTCCTCTTTCCTTTTTATCAGTTAATATTTTCATTTTAATCCTTGGTCTTTTCCCCTGCCAGATGAATTTCATCAGGGTTCTCTGCCATTCTTTACATTGTTTTAAACCTTTAATAACTGGAAGAGTTTGAAATAAAAACAACATCCTCGGCAAAACATTCATTTTAACCACTGCTATCCTCCCTAAAAAGGAAAATTTCATCCTCCCCCATATTTCCAAATCTTTCTTTATTTTTTTCCATGTAACTTCATAATTATCTTTATATAGGTTTATGTTTTTTGCCGTGATCCACACTCCCAAATATTTCACTTTTTTCACCACCATGATTTCCACTTTTTGTTCTAGATCTTTCGTTTCTTCCTTAGTTAGATTTTTAACCAGCATTTTAGTTTTATTCTTATTTACCTTAAAACCTGCCACCTCTCCAAATTCCTCAATTTTTTGTAATGCTTCTTTTACACTATCTTGTGGATCTTCCAAAGTCAGAACAATATCGTCGGCGAAGGCTTTGATTTTGAATTCCTTCTTTCCTACTCTAATTCCTTTCACTTCTGTTGCCTCCCTCAGTCTCTTATTAAGTACTTCCAAAGTTATAATAAATAATAAGGGGGACAGGGGGCAACCTTGTCTGGTCCCTTTATAAATGTTAAAATATTCTGTTGTATTATTATTTATCACCAGCTTTGCTTTCTGTTCTTTGTATATTGCTTCTATGCCTCTTCTAAATTTTTCGCCAATTCCCATCCTCTCCAAAACCTTCTTTAGGAAGTTCCAAGAAACATTGTTGTCAGGGGTTCAGGAGCAGAGGCAAGGGCAAGGGAGGAAACAGAGAGCGAGGGGGAGGAGGCAGAGGAAAAGATGAGTGATGACGACGACCCGAGATCTCCGAGTCTTTCCAGTGAATCAGAAGATTCACAGAAAGGAGCACCAGTGGCCAGGGCAAGGGGGGAGCCTAGGGGGACACCCCAGGGAGATAGAGCCAGAGGGGACTCAGAGGAGAGCAGTTGGAAATCGGGACCAGCGTCACCGCCAGAGAGCAGGGAAAAGGAAGAGAGCCAGGGATCAAGCGCTGGCAGCTCACAACAGGGGGGAGGGCATGAGTCAGGAGTGGCCACACCTCCATCGGGGAGCGAAGAAACGGTCAGACGGAAAGTGGAAAGTTGGGCGCGCGCGCCAAGTTCAAATGCACAGGGAAGTGACGCAGTAGGCAGCCCTGAAAGAGAGCCAGGTCCTAAAGCCCGGCGCAAGGAGACAGGAGAGTCCGGGGGGTCGGCGTCAGAAGAATCCAGGAAGGAAGAGACCCCGGGGGGCAGAGGGACCCAGAGGAGAACAGTCAGGCGGAAAAGGTGGAGCAGGGCTAGGGTATTAAGTTGGTGCGCAAGGGGCGGAGACTCAGACGGGACTTCGCCGATCTAGCCATTAGACGTAGAGTTGCACGCAGCAGCTTGAGAATGGAAAATGTAACTCAATAAAGACTTTTACTAAATGATCGCTGGCTAGCGTGATCCTCTGTGAGCTAGGATCTGGAAGCAGCTCTGACAGTAAGTCCCGTCTCCTTAATTGTGGGCATCTACAGCCTCGAGGAGAGGAGAGAAGCAGGTGCCTACTAGCGAGCTCACGAACGGCAGACGACATGACGGCTGAGCAGCAGATAGCGGAACTCAGAGAAGCAGTGTCACAACTGAATGCCGAGGCTCTCGCATCCAGGAAGAGAGAGGAGGAGGCAGCTGCCGCCTGCAGGGATCTCCAGATCAGGTTGGACATGCTTACTAAGCAAGGGCAACTGACACCCAAACAGGAGGGAATTGGGTTGGCGAGACGAACAGGCGGTCTGGTCTCTCACTTCGATGGGAATCTGCAACAGTACCCCAACTTTAGAGCAGATGTAATGTGTGCACTGCAACTGCTGAAAAGAGACTTTAGAGATGAGCAAGAAAAAGTGGGATTCATCATGTCTCATTTGCATGGAGATGCCAAAGCATGGCTGCGCAATTTGTGGAGGGATGGGGATCCGGCGCTCCAAAATGCGGATGCCTTTATTAAAGCGATGGATGGATGTTTCTTATCAAGTATTGACGTGGCTCTTGCTCGGCAGCAGATACATGGATTGAAACAAGGGAGGGCCAGCGTAAGGCAGTATCATGCACGCTTTTTCGCCTTGGTCAGTGCCCTGGAATGGGACAGAGATTCGGCTCCGGTAAGAGACCTGTTTTGGGAGGGATTGCACAGCTCGGTTAAAGATGAAATTGCGAGGGGGGAGAGACCCCGGACCACGCAGGAGATCGTTCAGAGGGCGCTGGCGGTGGGGGTGCGGCTGGAAGAACGTCCGTGGAGCAGGGACGAAGGGCGCAGCGGGCGCGAACCAGCCAGGGGCTCCTCCTTCCTTCCCAGAGAAGCAGCGCGTGCGCAATCCACGCCTCCAACAGGGGGAGGGGTGGAACCGATGGAGGTTGGGAGTGCAAGGGCTCAGTCAGCAGCCAGAGCCCTAGCACCGGCAGCAGTGAAAGCGAAGCCTCCTAGAGGGAACAGGAAGTGTTATATCTGCGAGGATCCAGGGCATATGGCGAAAGAGTGTCCCCGGAGGCTCCACAAGCACACTGCAGCCTCAGCAATGGTGACTGCAGCAACGCAGCAAGGAGAACCACAGCAGGGAAACGACGATGTCTGGCTGGAGGAAGAGGCACTGGGGCCCAGCCAGACGTGTCAGTGAAGCAGTCCCCAGGGATTTTACCGCCCATGGACCCCCTCCCGCCCAAGCCAGTAGTGAGGCTCACCGCATCGCTCCAGCTACCCAATGGAATCACCATGGACGTGCCAATCACCATCGACTCGGGAAGCAATGCAGACTTCATAGGGCAGGACTTTGTCGACCGGCACGCTATACAGTTGCTGCCTGCCACGCTGCCCCTGCAGGTTGTCACGGTGGGTGGCAGGGAGCTGCTAGGGGGGCAAGTGGTGAAGCAGACGCCACCTATGGTGCTGCGGCTTGGAAATCACAGGGAAATCATCAGCTTCAACGTCACTCAACTGTCGGACACGCCTATTGTATTGGGCATGAGTTGGCTGGACAAGCACAGCCCGACGCTGGCTTGGTACCAGAGGCAGCTGACCTTCGGCTCTTCCTTTTGTGCTGAACACTGCATCATGCCCCGGCAGGAAGGGGAGCAAGAGGAGTCACAGCTGCTGCTAGGCACGCTGCAAGCGATTCCCCACAAGTACGCAGAATTTTTGGAGGTTTTCTGCGAGAAGGAGGCAGACAGGCTACCCCCCCACAGACCATATGACTGCAAAATTGACCTGCTGCCGGGGGCGGCGCTGCCTAAAGGGAAGCTGTATTCCATGTCTGAGGACGAACTGCAGGAACTCAAAGAGTTCATAGATCATAATTTGGAGCGCGGTTTCATCCGGGAGTCCAAGGCAGCGGGGGGCAGTCCTGTATTCTTTGTTAAGAAGCGGGACACGCCCCAAAAAAGGCTGGTCGTGGACTATCGCATCTTAAACAGTGTGACCAAGCCATCGGACTTCCCCATGCCCCGAATCGACAACCTCCTCGCAAAGGTACGGAAGGGCAGAGTGTTCACCAAGTTAGACCTGCGGGGGGCGTACAACCTCATTCGCATGCGGGAGGGAGATGAGTGGAAGACAGCCATGTTCACGCCACTGGGCACCTACGAGTATAGAGTTATGCCTTTTGGATTGCAAAATGGCTCCCACGTTTTTCAAGCGTTCATGCATCACGTGTTGGCGGGGCTACTCTACAAGACGTGCGTCTGTTTCTTAGATGACATCCTGATCTTTTCGGAATCGCAGCAGGAGCATGACAGACACGTCAAGGAAGTGCTGACCAGGCTGCAGCAGCATAGGCTCTACGCCAAGCTGGAGAAGTGCCAGTTCGACGTGACGGAGGTGGATTTTCTGGGCTACAAGTTGTCTGACAAGGGGCTCGCCATGGACAGCGCCAAGGTTCGAGCGGTGTTGGATTGGAAAAGCCCGCGCAACCGGAAGGAGGTCCAACGATTTGTCGGCTTCGCGAATTTCTATCGCAAGTTCATCAAAGGCTTCGCTATGCAGACAGCGGCCATCACGGACACGCTTAGCTCCAAGAAAAAGAAGTTCATCTGGACGGAGCAGGCGGAGCGGTCCTTTCAGGCACTCAAACGTCTCTTCACGTCGGAAGAGCAGCTGCTGCATGTCGACCCCAGCAGGCCGATGAGGGTCGAGACAGACGCCTCGGACAGAGCCGTGGGAGCAGTCCTGCTGCAGAGAGACCCGCAGGGGGTTTGGCGGCCGGGGGCGTTTTACTCCAGGAAGCTCAGCAAGTCCGAACAGAACTACACCATCTGGGACAGGGAGTTGCTGGCCATTCATGCAGCATTCAAAGCGTGGAGGCACTTCCTGATCGGCGCCAAGCACACGGTGCAGGTCTGCACGGACCACAAGAATCTGGAGCACTGGCGCATGGCACAGTTCCTGAACCAGAGGCAGATACGTTGGGCTGAGTTCTTTGCGAACTTCGACTTCCGAATAGAGTATGTCCCGGGGGACACCAACATCATGGCGGACACGCTCTCCCGTAAGCCACAGTATCTGGAGGACGCCACGCCAGCGGCCGCCATGCACATCTTCGCACCAACAGTGTGGGCGTGCGCTGCGGCGACAGTGGACCTGGAGGCGGTGCGACGAGCGTTGCAGAATGACTCCTTCGCGCAAGCAAAGATGGCAGAGATGCAAAGGGGCACGGCAGCGACCGACGGGTTCCAGCTGAGAGATGGATTGCTCATCCGTAAAGGGGCCATCTACGTGCCGGGAGACGAACTTCGCGCCAAGGTACTGCATCAGCTGCACGACGCGCCCACTGCCGGGCACTTTGGCAAGGAGAAGACGGTGGAATTAGTCGCCAGGGATTTCTGGTGGCCCGGAATGAGAGGGGAGGTCGCGGACTACGTGGCGAGGTGCGACACCTGCCAGAGGGCCAAACCAGTGCACAGACCACCGGCCGGACTGTTGGAACCGCTGCAAACTCCGGTCGAACCATGGGAGAGAGTCGCCCTGGACTTCGTCACGGATCTGCCCAGCTCGAGGGGCAAGACGGCCGTGCTGGTGGTGGTGGACTTGTTCTCCAAGATGGCACATTTCATCCCGTGTGCGAAGGTGGCCACGGCGGAACAAACCGCCAAACTGTTCATAGACCACGTGTTCAAGGTTCACGGTCTGCCACGGTCTATTCTGTCCGACCGGGGGCGGCAGTTCATCTCGAATTTCTGGCAGAAGCTGATGGGCTTCCTAAACGTCAAGATCAACCTGGCGTCGGCGAGACACCCGCAGACCAACGGGCAAGCGGAGCGGGTCAATGCCATCATGCAGCAGTACCTGAGATGCTATGCGAATCAACAGCCTGCGACGTGGGTGGATTACCTGCCGCTCGCCGAGTTCGCCTACAACAACACGAAGCACGTGTCCACGGGGGTCACGCCGTTCTTCGCCAACAACGGGAGGCACCCCAGAACCTTCCCGGGACTGGAAAGAATGGTGGAGGGGGAGCCGCAGACAGCAGATGCGTTCGCGTCGGAGTTGCAGGAGGTCCACGATCAGCTGCGGCGGCACCTGGAGCTGGCCAAACACGCATACAAGGTGCAGGCAGACAAACACAGAAGGGTTGGCGAAGAGATCCATGTGGGAGACTGGGTCTGGTTAGCAGCCCACGCAGTGCCGGCCAGGTCGTTGGCCAAGAAGAAACTAGGGCATAAGCAACTGGGGCCCTACCAAGTCGAAGAGCAGGTCAACCCGGTGGCTTTCAGGCTGGCGCTTCCGGAGGGTTCCAGAATGCATCCGGTGTTCCACAGATCGGTGCTCACTCCCTACAAGGCACCGCACAGGTTTCAGGAACCCGGAACGGTGCCGAGTCCGCTCAGGGAAAGAACCGGGCACGCGGGGGTGGCACAGGAGGAGCGCATCAACGAAGTCACAGAAATTTTGGACTCCAGGTGGGGGGAAGAGGGAGTAGAATACCTTCTCGCCAAGGAGGGCACCCCGGCCAGTGCGAACAGCTGGGTGCCGGGCTACGCCTTGGATGAACCTCTGCTCAAGGACGAGTTTCATGCCCTCTTCCCGCATAGACCAATGCCAGCAGACCTTTTCGACGACTGGCTTTTCACTCCCACACTTTCTGCAAGCACGTTCCGGGGGTTCGACTCGGAAGAGGACCCGATACGAGATGCCCGTTCCCCGGAGGGGTCACCCTCGGGATCTGCCTCAGAACCCTCGTATTGGTGGGACGATAGACCAGAGGAGCAGTGGCGCAAGAGGTGGCTGGAAGGTCCCGGACGAGCAACGCCGCCAGGAGGCAGTGAGGGAGAGACGGACATGGACGTTTTCGGGGACGACCTTGGTTTCGAGCACGGCGGCACAGAGATGGATGCGGAGGTGACCGTCGTCGACGAGAGCTGGGAGGAAGAACCGGGAGACTTCAAATGGAGGCCCACCACGGGAAGCGAACGGTATCCGACGTTCGTCCCTCTGCCGCAGCAGCACCCAGCTCCCACACCGGAAGGAGGGGAGGGGGGAACGGGGGGCTTCGAGGGGGGGATGGATGTCAGGGGTTCAGGAGCAGAGGCAAGGGCAAGGGAGGAAACAGAGAGCGAGGGGGAGGAGGCAGAGGAAAAGATGAGTGATGACGACGACCCGAGATCTCCGAGTCTTTCCAGTGAATCAGAAGATTCACAGAAAGGAGCACCAGTGGCCAGGGCAAGGGGGGAGCCTAGGGGGACACCCCAGGGAGATAGAGCCAGAGGGGACTCAGAGGAGAGCAGTTGGAAATCGGGACCAGCGTCACCGCCAGAGAGCAGGGAAAAGGAAGAGAGCCAGGGATCAAGCGCTGGCAGCTCACAACAGGGGGGAGGGCATGAGTCAGGAGTGGCCACACCTCCATCGGGGAGCGAAGAAACGGTCAGACGGAAAGTGGAAAGTTGGGCGCGCGCGCCAAGTTCAAATGCACAGGGAAGTGACGCAGTAGGCAGCCCTGAAAGAGAGCCAGGTCCTAAAGCCCGGCGCAAGGAGACAGGAGAGTCCGGGGGGTCGGCGTCAGAAGAATCCAGGAAGGAAGAGACCCCGGGGGGCAGAGGGACCCAGAGGAGAACAGTCAGGCGGAAAAGGTGGAGCAGGGCTAGGGTATTAAGTTGGTGCGCAAGGGGCGGAGACTCAGACGGGACTTCGCCGATCTAGCCATTAGACGTAGAGTTGCACGCAGCAGCTTGAGAATGGAAAATGTAACTCAATAAAGACTTTTACTAAATGATCGCTGGCTAGCGTGATCCTCTGTGAGCTAGGATCTGGAAGCAGCTCTGACAATTGTCAAATGCCTTTTCGGCATCTATGAAAACCAGTGCAGCTTTTCTGTCTATTTTCATGTCCAAATATTCAATAATGTCAATCAAATTCCTTACATTATCCCGTAATTGTCTCCCTGGGAGAAATCCTGTTTGGTCACCATGAATTTTATTAATCAAGACCTTCTTTAATCTTTCCGCCATTATTTCTGCAAATAGCTTATAATCATTATTTAATAATGAAATTGGTCTATAGTTCTTTACTTCCATAGTGTCCACCTCTTTTTTAGGAATCAATGTAACATAGGCTTCCTTCCAGGTATTAGGTATCTTTCCTTCTCTCAATATATTGTTCATAACCTCTCCCAGCACTGGTGATATTTGGTTAATTAATATTTTATAATATTTGGCCAGAAGACCGTCCGGTCCCGGCGCCTTCCCAGCTTTCATCTTTTTGATAGCCTTTTTTATCTCTTCCTGTGTTATTATCTCATCTAGTGCTGCTCTTTCATCTTCTACAATTTGTTCCAGATGGTGTTTTTGCAAAAATTGATCTATTTCTTGTTCTGTTTCCTCTCCTCTTTTATACAAATCCTTATAATATCTTTGGAATATTCTTTTTATTTCTTTTGGTTCTTCCATAATCATATCTCCTTCTTTTATTTTACTGATCGTACTCAACTTCTTCCTTTCTCTCAACTGCCACGCTAGATATTTCCCTATCTTATTTGCGGACTCAAAGTTCTTTTGATTCATCCTCTTAATTTTCCACTCTATCTCTTGGTTAATTATTGTAGCAAATTTAGCTTGTAATATTTTTAAGTTCTGTTTTAAACTCTCTTCACTAGGGTTAACAGTTAATTTTCTTTCATTTTCCATAATCTGTGTTAAAATCTGTTCTTTCTTTTTTTCCTTTTCTTTTCTTAGTTGGCTATTTTTCTGAATCAAAAAACCCCTCATGACCGCTTTTCCTGCGTCCCACACTGTCTCTATGGAAGTTTCTCCATTTAAGTTCCACCTAAAGTATTCTTCAATTGTTTCTATAGCCTTATTTACTATCTTTTGATCATTAAATAAATATTCATTCATTCTTCATCTGGCTGTTTTAACCTCTCTACCTTTTAACTCCATGGAGACCGCACTATGATCAGATAAAGTTCGAGGCCAAATTTCAGACTTAATTAAGTTCTGTACCAATTCCCTCGAGACCCAAATACTATCTATCCTCCCCCAGCTCTGATTCGGATTTGAAAAAAAAGTGAATTGTTTTGCAGTAGGATTTTTAAATCTCCAAGCATCCGTCAATCCCAGATTATTTACCATGTCAAAGAAAGATCGTGGTAATATATTATCAGATCAATGAATTGTATAAGCTTGATAAGAAAAATGGTTTTGCAATGGAAAAATCAAAATTGGAAACGGAGTTGTTAGATACCAATGTTAAAAATCTATCCAAAGTGTACAATTTATTGTTGGAATGGCATACAAAGGGTGAACAAGTTAAATCTGTGATGATAGATTGGGCAAGAGATGTTGGACACAATATAATGTGGGAAGATTGGAAGATTGGGAAAGGTTGTGAAAGAAAGGGGTTAAGTTCACTGCATGCACTGTATTAAAAGAAAATATTATGAAAATGATGTATAGATGGTACTTAAGCCCTGTAAAATTAGCAAAGATTTATCATACAGATGATAATTTATGTTGGAAATGCAAAGAAAAAGAAGGTACCTTTTATCATATGTGGTGGACGTGTCCCAAGGTGAAAGTCTTCTGGAAAAAGATTTATAATGAGTTGAAGAAAATGTTGAAAAATACATTTATTAAGAAACCAGAAGCCTTTCTACTTGGAATAATAGGTCTGGAATTGCCCAAAAAGGATGTTAGATTGTTTTTGTATGCCACTACTGTGTCAAGACTGCTAATAGCGAAAAACTGGAAATCCCAAGAAATAGCAACACTAGAAGAATGGCAGGTGAAGATGTTGGACTTGTTGGAGCTGGCCGACCTGACTGGAAGAATCCAGTCAGAAGGAGGAGGAGACTCAAGAAGAATGGAAGAAATTTAAAGCATATTTGGCTAAATATAGTAATATAAGATAATGGAAGTTACTTAGAAGTAACAAATAGGCGGAGGATTACAATAATAACGGGTTGTAAAACAATAGGGATTAGAACTAATAAAAGAGAAGAAGATAGTAATTAAATGGATTTAATTTCATTAGAATTAAGATTTTGGAGAACTGCTACAAGGACATACAATGAAATTCAGATGGGGTGATTCGAGGAAATCAGTTAACAATGAAAGTTAAATTAGGCACTGAAAGCAATAACTGTTTTATGTTCTTTCTTTTTAGTATTGTGTTTTTCTTTTCAGTGTTTTTTTATTATGTATGTTTCATATTACATATTTGTTTCGTTATAAATTTGGAAAAGCAATTAAAAAAAATGGGGGGGGGAATTATTGGGATCATCTGGAAAAGGAAGAGCATTTTTGGGAGAATTGACATTTTAATCGAGGATATCCTTCCCCATAAAGACAAGTTCAATATATTCCATTTATTTAAATATCCTTTTATTTCCTTCCACTTCTTCACATAGTTAACCTTGTACAAATTCGTATTTTTATTTGTGATCCATATCCCCAAACACTTAACTTTCGTGGTGATTTTAAGGCCTGTTACCCTTTCCAATTCTTCGTGTTCCTTTACCCTCATATTTTTCGTTAATACTTTGGATTTTTCTTTATTTCACTTAAAGCCTGATACTCCTCCATACTCAAATAATTTCTTTAGGGCTTCTTGTATACTTCTGGGTTTTCTGTAATAATAATTGTATCGTCTGCAAATGCTTTAACTTTATATTGTCTATTACCTACACTAATCCCCTTGATTTTTGGGTCCTTTCTTATCGCTATTAGGAGTGTTTCCAGCGTCACAATAAACAAAAGTGGGGATAGAGAACATCCTTGTCTGGTGCCTCTTTCAATTTGGAATTCTTCAGTTATTTCATTGATATTTATAAACTTAGCTTTCCAGTTTTCAGATATCGCTTTAATACCATTCAAAATTTTGTTCCCAAGTTTCAAACTTTCCACAGTGTGGACCAGAAAATTCCAGGCCACACTGTCGAAGGCTTTCTCTGCATCTACCAGTAGCATTGCCAACTTCTTACTAGGTTTCATATCAATATATTCTAGAAGATCAATCACTACTCTTGTATTATTTTTTATCTGTCTCCCCGGTAAGAAGCCATTCTGATCCTTACCTATTATTCTGTTCAAGCCTTTTTTCAATCTATTTGCTAACACACCCGCAAAGATTTTGTAATCAATATTCAATAGTGAAATTGGCCTGTAGTACTTTGTAATATTTGGTCCATTCCTTGTTTTGGTAATAAGGTTATCAGCGCTTCATGAAGAAGAGTTTGGATTTGATATCCCTCTTTATCACTACCCGAAGGAGTCCCAAAGCAGCTAATATTCTCATTTCCCTTCCTCCCCCACAACAAACACTCTGTGAGGTGAGTGGAGCTGAGAGACTTCAAAGAAGTGTGACTAGCCCAAGGTTACCCAGCAGCTGCATGTGGAGGAGCGGAGACACGAAGCCAGTTCACCAGATTACGAGTCTACTGCTCTTAACCACTACACCACACATGCCAAGAGTCAAGGATTTTCCTTTCTTCCCTTATCTCATTCACAATCTTTTTAAGTCTAGGGATTATTACTTCTTCTAGTTTCTTGTAATATATACCGTATTTTTCGCCCTATAGGATGCACTTTTCCCCCTCCAAAAATGAAGGGGAAATGTGTGTGTGTCCTATGGGGCGAATGCAGGCTTTTGCTGAAGCCTGGAGAGCGAGAGGGGTCGGTGCGCACCAACCCCTCTCGCTCTCCAGGCTTCAGGAAGCTCTGCGCAACCCTTGGGAGACCGGCGCGACTTCGCGCCGGTCTCCCAAGGGCTGCGCAGAGCTACCTGCATTCTGAAGCCTGGGGCGCGCTAAAGAGCGCGCCCGGGCTTCGCGCAGCTCTCCGCAAGCCTGGGGAGACCGGCGCAACTTCCCGCCAGGCTCCCTAGGCTTGTGGATAGCAGGCTGTTCTCGGGGCTGGGGTTGGGGGAAGCTCGGGCTTCCCCCACGCCAGCCCCGCGCCTGGGGGTGGGGAATAATTTTTTTTCTTTATTTTCCCCCCAAAAAACCCCTAGGTGCGTCCTATGGGGCAGTGCATCCTATGGGGCAGTGCATCCTATGGGGCGAAAAATACGGTAGTCGGTATTCTGTCTGGACCTGGTGATTTCCCAGTTTTCATTTTCCTTATCACCTCTCTTATTTCTTCTGAGTTTTTGCACGAGTTTAAATTGCTAAATTCCTTGCCGTCTATTTCAGGGATTTTGTTTTCTCTTACATACTCTTTAATTTTATTCTCATCTTTGTCTTCCAACTTGTATAATTTTTTATAAAAATTCCTAAACATCATTTTTATTTGGTCCGGATCTGTAATTTCTTTTCCTTGTTCAATAATCTTATTTATAACCCTATCCACTTGTTTCTCCTTTGTTAACCAAGACAACATTCTACCAGGTTTATTTGCTGATTCAAAATACCTTTTGTCAGGGGACTGCCATCAAGAGGGGGGAGGGAGGCAGGAACGTACAGAGAGCCTCCCGCTTTGATCAGCAGTAACACTTCGTCAGAGACTGGTGTTAGCGAAGCCTCAGGCGAAACGGAAGAAGAAAGGTGGGGGGAGGGGAGGCAAAGGCTCACAGACTTATCTGCGAGCCCTAGCACCAATCCCAGGGAGACTAATAGGGAAACAGAGATGCAACTTCCGTCACCTAGTTTTGGCAAGGGAGCCAAGTGTAAGGAAAAGAGGCGGAGACTGGGCGTGTCGAGGTTCTTATGCTGGGGACGGACGGACAAGAAAGGCCCACTCTCGGAATCTGCTGGCAACTGAGGGAGACATGAACTTTGGACGCAGGTGGCGCTGTGGGTTAAACCACAGAGCTTAGGACTTGCCAATCAGAAGGTCAGAGGTTCGAGCTCCCGTTGCTCGGTCCCAACTCCTGCCAACCTAGCAGTTCGAAAGCACATCAAAGTGCAAGTAGATAAATAGGTACTGTCCCATGTCTCTCAATTTCAAAAAATTCCTTCAACAATTCCCTCATTTTATTCACCTTTTGCTCATCTCTCCATACCTCCTCATTCATCCTCCACCTCCCTCTCATATGTTTTTTTTAAATCTTATGTGTATAGTAACTGGATTATGGTCTGAGAGAGATTTGTTTAGAATCTCTGCTTTTACCAAGCTCAGTGCCAATTTTTTCGAGAGCTAAATTGCATCTATTCTCCCTCCCAATTTCTATCTTTAGAAAAATAGGTAACATCCTCTTCAGTGGGATGCTTCAATCTCCAGGTATCGAATAAATTAAGATTATCTATCAGCTGGAAAAACAATAATGGTAGTCTGCCTGAGTTTGATTCCCCCCCCCTCTCGGTTCTATCCGTTTCAATAGATATAACTCCATTCAAATCTCCCATCAAAATTATATTTCCATTCTCGAATTCCCAAAGCTTCCTTTCCAATGTCCTGTAAAATTTGGATTTATTATAATTTGGGGCATACACTCCTACCACTATTATATTTTCTTGATTTATTTGTATTTATACTCCTACTATTCTACCTTCCTCGTCTTGAAATATTAATTGTGGGATTAACACTGATTTTACATAAATTACCACCCCTCTTTTCTTTTCCGCTCCCGCGGCTATAAACTCCAGACCCACCTTCTTATTTTTTAATACCTGTTTATGATCTTTAGATACATGGGTCTCTTGTAGACATATTATATCCCATTTTCCTTTCTTTAAGATACATTCTACTTTGTTCCTTTTCAGTTTACTATTCAAACCAATTATATTCCAGGAAATAAACTTAAAGGCCATACAGTTTTATTAAATTTATATGAACTACTTTAAAATCAGGAGTAGTTGGTAAAGGAAAAACATATAAGGGCACGAAAGGTAGAAGTCTTTATAATAACTCTAGATTTATCTTGTTTCTTCTTGCTCCTGGAGCCTTTCTCCTCCTAGCTCCTCCCAGTACTTCCTCCAAAAAATTCTGGTCTCCTCCACTGATCTAAGCATTTTTCTTCTCTCTTTATATGTAAAGGTAAGTCCTTCAGGAAATTCCCACTTAAACAGAATTTTATTCTTCTTCAGCCCGGCCATTAAGGATCTATAATTATCTCTCCTCTTCAACAACCTGGTCGGGATCTCCTTCATAATCTCAATTACTTTGCCCTCTATACACAAGAGGTTGTAGCCTTATTGGAGTTCACCGATTGGGTCTGCGTTGCTCCGTGACAGGAGGAAGGAAGTCAAAATGACACCGAGTTGGTTCAAAGAAAGAGTTTATTCTGCTCTCCGGATAGCAGAAGGCACTTGCGTGGTGAGTCCACAGCAAGTCCAAAGAAATGACAAGTTTCATGCAGTATATATACCCTCCAGGCACCCTCTCCCTCCTTCCAACCACGTCAGCTTGTATACGTAGGTTGACATCACATATGTTCCTGCTCTGGTACTTTCAACCATAAAAGGGATTTCCTTCCTGCACTCCTGACCATAAAAGGATATTCCTGTTCCTACTCCTATCTTGGAGCAAAAGGTCACTACTTCCGAGAACATGCTCTGGCGTTAGTCCCAGACTTGGGTCTCCCCGTCATTTGTGGTCAGAACATAAGATATGTCTGTGTCTGTTCTACTGGTAAAGTCAAGGCCAGTCTTGCCGTCAAACTGATAAGGAGAGAGCTGTGTTCTTGTTTTGCATTTGCTCAACAGCTAAAGTTTATGCATTTTAGCTAAGGAGAAATGGGGATTTTGGTGCAGTTTAAAAATGCCTGTACGGTCAGTTTTGGGTTTGGGAAACCCATTCCTTCAAGGTCAGTTCTGTTCTTTAATAGGATTTTTTCTCTGTGTAGCCTCGAGTTCAGAAATACTAAACAATCTCCCCGTCCCTTTTTGTTTCTTGACTTGTTCACCTTAATCCTAAATATTTTTTCAATGTCCAAAGATAATTCATCCCCCTCGACTCCTAACCAGTCTGCCAGTTCTTTCAATAGTTTCATTGAAATTTCTTCCTCCTGGTTCTCTTTAACTCCTCGGAGGCATAACATCATTTCCTTTTGCTTCATCTCAAGGATAGCGATTGCATCCAGAGTCTCTTCCTGAACCTTCCTCAGTTCCTCAGTTTCCTCTTTGTTTTTCTCTTGGCGTTTCCTTGAATCTCTTTGGTCTGCCTGAATTTTTTTCATGGCTTCAGCTTGTTTTAATGTCTTATTCTTTATCTCCTGCACCATCATGTCTAGCTCTTTGTTCTTTGTTGTCAGTTGGTTCACTTGATTAGAAAGGTCCATTATTAATGTGGATTTTTTCTCAATCTTCGTGCCCATACTCTCCACTTTTCCATCTAAGATTTCAATATTTCCATCTAGGATGCTTATCTTGTCTCCTAGGTTCTTCTCCATTCTTTCCATTGCCAATAATAACTTTTTGACGTCCATATTGCTCTCGTTCTCCACCATCGATGTTCTCCTTGTTTGGTTAGAGGCTGAGGCTAAACCTAAACCAATTGTTGTCTGAATCCTCCTCAATCCCATTTAAATACTTTCCTACCAATACCTCTTTTAAAATAACAGTTTCGTGTAGTCTCTGCGCTTCGTTTATTTCTGGGAGTTTCCCTTGCTTCACTTTTTATACTTCCATTTCCGCTTTTAAAAAATTCCTCTTTTAATTGCTCTTGTATTGGGTAAGACCAGGAATCTTCTTTAAGCCAAACAACATCTCTGTGCTATTTATAATGATTACAAATCCTCAGGGGCGAATATGCTTCCCAAGGAGTACTATCAGGCAAAATCAGCTTATAAATATGTGCAAAAAAAAGGCCAAACAGGAATGGCAACTGAACCGCTGGCAAGCACTTACAGCTGCCTCAAGCACCCGTAATTCCCGAAAATTATGGCTGTTGGTTAACAGAAAATCTAAAAGATACCCCTTAACAGTTATTCCTGCCCCAATTTGGGAATCCTTTCTAAGGAACTATTTTGCCTTACCAGACCTTAATATTAATACAATCGCTGGAGTCTATGAGCAGCTCCCTCTTTGGCCACCCACTGACCCGGAAGAAATCCACAGACTCATTTCTAATCTTAAAATTGGAAAAGCCCCCGGTCCCAACCTAGTCCCGGCGGAAGCTATAAAACTTCATGCAGACTGGTGGGCGAAAATCCTGACCGCTACTTTTGATGCCGTAAATAACAATGGGAAGGTACCAAGAATATGGAAGGATGCGATTATTGTTCCAATTCATAAAAAAGGCTCGACAGATGATCCGGGAAATTACAGGAATATCAGTTTATTGTCATTAATTGGGAAAATATATGCAAGGTTCTTGTTAACTAAGCTTACTAAGTGGGCCGAAGAGAACAACCTGATTGGGCCTGAACAGGACAGGCTGGTTTTAGACCGAATCAGTCAGCGGTTGATCAGGTCTTAGTTTTATACCACCTTGCCCGGAAATATTCCTCCCCAAATAGAGGCCAACTTTGTGCGGCCTTTATTGATTTAAAGGCCACTTTTGATAGCATCCCCAGAGGATTACTTTGGGGAAAATTAGCCCGATGGGGAATAGACAAAAGACTTTTGTGGCTAATAACTAAATTGCATGACGGATCGGCTTCCAGGGTGAGAATCACTCCGGCTGGCGACCTCTCAAATCCAGTAACTATCAATACAGGTGTTCGTCAAGGATGTATCCTTGCTCCGACCCTTTTTAATCTATTTATAAGTGATATGAGGGCGTCTCTGATAGAGTCTCAAGAAACGATCCACGCCCCCCGTCTTGCCCAATATCGTTGCCCCCTTCTACTCTACACAGACGACGCAGTGATCCTATCCTTCTCAAGAGTCGGCCTCAGGAGGGCATTAAAAATCTTCGATGTTTACTGCAAATCAAATTTTCTTACAATTAACCATGTTAAGTCCAAAGTTCTAATTTTCACCAAGAGTCGAAAAACCTATAATTGGAGAATAGACGGAAAAGCTATTGACCAAGTCTTTAAATTTCAGTACTTGAGAGTCTTTCTCCAACACAACATGGGCTGGAAGGTCCATATTACATATGTATTAAACAGAGCTAAAGCCCTTTCCTATGCGTTATTGCGTTTTTTCTTTTCAGATGGGGCTTTCCATATTCCATCAGTGTTAAAAGTTTTCAAGGCAAAGGTGATTGCAACAATAGCATATGCAATCCCATTATGGGGGTCCTTTGTTAACCTAACCCATTTGGAGGTAATCCAAAACCAGCTTTTAAGAAGGTTGCTAAAATTACCCAGGTGTGTAAGCAATACTGCTATATGACTGGAACTAAATGTTACATCTCTAGAAACCACATTATGGAAATGCATCCTCTGTTACTGGTTGGCATTATGGCATAAACTTCCAAATCTCCACTTGATACAGTGTCTTTGGAGAGATGACTTCCCTAGCCCCTGGGCAAAAATAATACATGGGAAACTTGTGTCCCTAGGACTATCTCCATCTGTACTATTAAAATTGGATTTAATTTCTGCCAAAAGAATTATAACTCACAAATCAGAGGAGATGGATTTACAATTAAATATTGCGACAGGTGGTGGCACCTGTTCACCGATAAACCTTGGCAGAAGAAGAAGAAGAAGAAGAAGAAGAAGAAGAAGAAGAAGAAGAAGAGGAGGAGGAGTTTGGATTTGATATCCCGCCTTTCACTCCCCTTCAGGAGTCTCAAAGCGGCTAACATTCTTCTTTCCCTTCCTCCCCCACAACAAACACTCTGTGAGGTGAGTGGGGCTGAGAGACTTCACAGAAGTGTGACTGGCCCAAGGTCACCCAGCAGCTGCATGTGGAGGAGCGGAGATACGAACCCGGTTTCCCAGATTACATGACTACCGCTCTTAACCACTACACCACACCACCAACGAAACTTCCATCTTACTTAACTACCTTATCTGTGGTGACGCACAGGTATGCCTTTATAAAGGCTAGATTCAATGTTTTCCCATCAAACGTGTTGGGTAACAGACTCTCCAACGGTCAGATCTCACTCCTCTGTGACCGTAAAAGTGGATCTATAGAATCGTTATATCATATAATCTTCTGTTGTCCATTACATTCGGCTGCACGGTCCAAGTTTCTGGCCCCATATTTATCGAGAATTGCTGACGGTCCTCAGGAAGCCCAAATAATACACTTATTAAACGACGAAGATACAAGTAGATCCCTTGCAGTCGCTAGATACCTGATTAATGTTTTATTTCAAAAGAGGAGAAATGGATCACTGTATGTCTCTGACAGCTTAGCTAAACTTAAGAACCATCAATAAGTGCCAGAACTAAGATGCATAATAATAATAATAATAATAAATTTTATTTATATCCCGCCCTCCCCAGCCGAAGCCGGGCTCAGGGCGGCTAACAACAATCAAATAAACAATCAAATAATCATACATTCTAAAAATATTTCATTATAAAATTAGTTAAAATCAAATTGATGGCAACCGATTAAGCAAGATTTTGTGCAGGTTGCCAGAGGAGGGGGTCAGGCTGCGCCCTGACCAAAGGCCTGGCGGAACAACTCTGTCTTGCAGGCCCTGCGGAAAGATGTCAGGTCCCGCAGGGCCCTAGTCTCTTGTGACAGAGCATTCCACCAGGTTGGAGCCGCAGCCGAGAAGGCCCTGGCTCTAGTTGAGGCCAGCCTAACCTCTCTGAGGCCTGGGACCTTGAGGATGTTATTATTTGCTGACCGTAGGTTTCTCTGTGGGACATACCAGGAGAGGCGGTCCCGTAGGTACGAGGGTCCTAGGCCGTATAGGGCTTTAAAGGTTAAAACCAGCACCTTAAACCTGATCCTGTACTCCACCGGGAGCCAGTGCAGCTGGTATAATACTGGATGAATGTGCTCTCGCAGCGAAGACCCCATAAGGAGTCTCGCCGCGGCATTCTGCACCCGCTGGAGTTTCTGGGTCAGTCTCAAGGGCAGCCCCACGTAGAGCGAGTTACAATAATCCAGTCTGGAGGTGACCGTCGCATGGATCACAGTGGCTAGGTCAGGACGAGAGAGATAAGGGGCCAACTGCTTAGCTTGGCGGAGATGAAAAAATGCCGCCTTTGTTATAGCTGTAATCTGCGCCTCCATAGAGAGGGAGGTATCGAAGATTACACCCAAACTCTTAACGGACGGTGCTGGCACTAATTGCACCCCCGCAAGAGATGGGAGTTGCCCCCTCAATCCCATATCGTCCCGCCCCAGCCAGAGGACCTCCGTCTTCGAAGGATTTAACTTCAACCGGCTCCCACGTAACCATCCAGCCACAGCTTCCAGACATCTGGTCAGTGTATCTGGGGCCGAGTCAGGATGGCCATCCATCAACAGATAGAGTTGGGTGTCATCGGCATACTGATGGCAACCCAGCCCAAAATTCCTGACAAGCTGGGCGAGGGGGCGCATAAAGATGTTAAAAAGCATCGGGGAGAGAATTGCACCCTGAGGCACTCCACACACCAAGGAGTGGCGTGATGACAATTCCCCCCCAAGCGCCACCCTCTGTCCCCGACCAGAGAGAAACGAGCGCAGCCATTGAAGGACTGTGCCCTGGATCCCCACGTCGGCAAGGCGGTGGTCCAGGAGTTCGTGATCGACCATGTCAAAGGCTGCTGACAGATCTAGAAGAATCAGCAGCCCCGACCCGCCTCGATCCAGCTGCCTGCGGAGATCATCTGTTAGGGCGACCAGAGCCGTCTCGGTCCCATGACCAGCGCGGAAGCCGGACTGGAATGGATCCAAAGCCGATGTTTCATCCAGAAACCTACCAAGCTGTTCAGCAACCGCTCTCTCAATCACCTTACCCAGGAATGGAAGATTAGAGACCGGGCGGTAATTGGATAGATCTGAGGGATCTAATGATGTTTTCTTTAAGAGCGGACGCACCACCGCCTCCTTCAGTTCCCCTGGGAATATCCCGGTGCCAAGGGACAAATTGATGATATCCCCCAGGGGGCCCCGCACCTCGTCTGGACACGCTCTAATCAGCCAGGACGGGCACGGGTCAAGAGGACAGGTGGTGGGCTTTCCAGCTTGGAGGAATCTGTCCACATCGGCTGGAGATATCCGGTCAAAGTGGTCCAATACTGGACCCGAGGACAGTCGAGGGGCCTCCAGTTCCTTTATTGTATCCAAATTGGCAGGGAGGTCATGGCGGAGCAACAGGACCTTCTCCGCAAAAAAGCTCGCAAATGCCTCACAGCTGTGTGTCAAATTGTTGTTTAAATTTGGCTGTCCTTCAAGGGACGTTAAAGACCAAATTATATTAAATAATTGTGCCGGGCGAGAGCTAGCGGATGCAATGGAGGCCGAGAAGTAAGATTTCTTAGCGGCCTTCACTGCCATCTCATAGGTTTTCATAAAAACCCTATAAGATGTTCTTGAGGCTCCGTCACGGGCACCCCGCCATACTCGCTCTAGCCGTCTGAGGTCCCGCTTCATTTTCCGAAGCTCCTCGGTAAACCAGGGAGCCCGGTTTCTGCGGGGTCGCAGAGGGCGCTTAGGTGCGATCTCATCGATGGCTGCCAGGAGCTGGGTATTCCAGCCCTCAACAAGCTCAGTCAATGAGTCGCCAGGGGGAGTAAGGTCCCGCAAGGCTTGACGGAATCTATCCGGGTCCATCAGCCTCTGCGGGCGAGCCCAAATCGGCTCGCCACCTAAGCAGGGTGGGGGTGGAAAGTCAATCCTGGCTTTCAGAGCGTAGTGATCAGACCATGGCACCTTCATTGAAGGACACATGATCACATCTATACCGGCGCCAAAGATCAAATCCAGCGTGTGGCCTGCTTGATGTGTGGGGCCCGAAACAAACTGGGAGAGCCCTAGTGTCGCCATGGAAGACACCAGGTCCAGAGCCTGTGAGGAGGGAGTGGCATCAGCATGGAAGTTGAAGTCTCCCAATACCAATAGGTTAGGGAACTCCAAGGCCCAGCCGGCCACCGCCTCCAGCAGGCCTGACAGGGTGGCTGCTGGTGCGCTAGGTGGCCGGTACACCAGCCAGACAGCCAAGCTCTCCTTGGAGCCCCACACTAGGCCAACACATTCAATGCCGGGGATCGATGGCGATGGTAGAGCCCTGAAAGAACAATCTTCCCGGATTAATACTGCCACCCCTCCCCCCCGGCCCACAGTCCGTGACTGGTGGAGGACGGAGAAACCCGGGGGCGCCATCTCTCGTAAGGTAACAGTTACCCCTTCGCGCACCCAGGTCTCCGTCACACAAGCCAGGTCGACTCCCTGATGGATCAGATCTGATGGATCTGAATTGCGGTTTACATAGAGGGAGCTTATTGTGTATAGTGTTTACTTAACTGAAGTAAAATTGGTTCTATATGGGTGTTTTAACTTGGAACTGTTTAAACTGTATTGTTTATGGATAAATTCTGATGTATTGTTTCGATATGGACCAATGGCCGCAATAAATCTAATCAATCAATCAATCAATCAATCAAGGAATCTTCTTTTGTTTGGGTTATTTGATTTTTTTAGGTTGCACATACTTTCAAATTTAGCTAATATATACAAACAATGTTCATTTCTTTATTATATCAGTTTATTCTTGTTATTTCCTGTTTGCCCTGTAGGTGGAGCTGCCGCTATACTTAATTGCCTTCTGTTGATTTTACTCGCGTCTTTCACTTCTCTTGCCTCTAGGCGTCCCTCTAGTTTTTTTCTACACTGTGTTTTCTCTCCTCTGTTTCCCCCTTTCATGTATGCAGGCTGACTCCTTAGCTCCTCTTCCTGCTTGCCTTTGTTCATGCCTGCCTTTGTTTCCGTTATGGCGGGGCTCCTCCACGCTGACTCATTCACTCTTCTCCTTCCCCTCGCAGCCCCTTCGTCCCACACAGCTGATCCAGAGTATTTT
Organism: Podarcis vaucheri; assembly: GCF_965113315.1. NCBI lineage: Eukaryota > Metazoa > Chordata > Lepidosauria > Squamata > Lacertidae > Podarcis > Podarcis vaucheri. The sequence goes on from NC_138757.1 coordinate 6,704,220, forward strand.
GTCCTTATTTCTTTCTAATTGATGGCTCTGATTAAAAGCTGCAACTTTATGTAAGTAGAAGGCTGCTGGTTTTCCCCCTTTCTCTGCTATCTCAGCAGTCTCTGTCTCAGCAGTCTCAGTCTTTGCTGTTATAAGACTCTCTGCTGAGTTATAGTCACTCTTCTAAGGCACCTTTGTGAAGTTTAATAACAGTTACTGTTAGTGCTGTGGGGATTGGTCCCCTTTCACTCTTTGAAGCTCACTCTGTATTTTATATATTCTTTCTGCTGCCTCCGTCCCGTGCTCTGCCAATATCCAGCAGTTTTCCAGTTCTTTATAAGGGGGGCGGGGGTCTTTTTATCTCCTGTTTTAAATCTATTGGAGAGTTCAGCACTTCCTCACTGGGTTTGGAGATGTTAACGCCAGAGAATGGCTCTGCCCCTTAGCGCTGAGATTCTCCCCTTGCTAGCTCCTCGGCCAGATGTTCTAAAATAGATTTTAAATGGTTTTGGGGAAACCCCTTAAATGCGGTGCCCTGGGCTCTGTACGCAGGATCCCCACGTGGGCTCGGGAAAACTCATGCCTCCGTTTCCTCCTCAATTTTCTCTGGCGTTTGGACTGCCTCGAGTTGCCAAGAGCACAATCCTTCAACCGTACTTCGAGTGCACTGCTCCGGAAGTCCTTGTTGGTTTGTTTTTCAAAATACAGTGGTGCCTCGCAAGACGAAATTAATCCGTTCTGTGAGTATCTTCGTCTAGCGGTTTTTTCGTCTTGCGAAGCAACCCTATTAGCGGATTAGCGCTATTAGCGGTTTAGCGGCTATTAAAGGCTTAGCGGCTTAGCTGCTAAAAGGCTATTAAAGGCTTAGCGGCTTAGAAAAAGGGGGGGGGAGCGAAAAAAAATCTCAAGACTCGCAAGACATTTTCGTCTTGCAAAGCAAGCCCATAGGGAAATTCGTCCTGCGAAGCGCATTGCAAAAAGGAAAACCCTTTCGTCTAGCGGGTTTTCCGTCTTGCGAGGCATTCGTCTTGCGGGGCACCACTGTAATCAATAAATTTGAAAGCGACTTGGGGGTGGGTGGTGACAGAAGAAGAGAAGAAATAATGGATCTTTGGGTTATGTGGTGTCTTTGTCCAACCTCGTGGTTAAGCCGAGCATTCCTGAATTGGGGCCTTTGTGGCCTGCATGTGGCCTGCAATTATCATCGCCACTCAGGCATGCAATCCTTATTCAGGCTGGGAGGGGAGAGTGGGGGTGGGGGGAGAGGAGAGAGAGAGAGAGAGAGAGAGAGAGAGAGAGAGAGAGAGAGAGAGAAGAGCAATCCAAGTTGCCAGTGCAAATCATTTAGAGATAAGCAAATCCACACTTCTGCTCTCAGAGGAAGGATACAGATGGAAACTCTTTCTGTGCTGGCAGGGGGCTGAAAGAGATGGGCCAAGAAAAAATACATTTTATTGCAACCCCCACCCATAACAAATCAGGTGGGAGACAGATGGCATTTTTGAAGGAGGGTGAAGTTTTCACTTTTTAAATGCAAGGATTTAGCGAGGGAGATGCGTTAAAGGTGCATGGGAATGACTACATCCTCGCTTCCACTAAGATCTGGCTGGTGTGCCTGCCAACAAATCGTGATGAATGGTAAATCCCTCCCCCTCCCGCCCACAACAGCATTGGGCTGTGGTTCAGGACAACAGGGCTTTAGAATTACACAACTGAGGAGGTGGGTGGAGGCTGGGGAGAGGGGGAATCAAGGTGCCCCAGGGCAAAGCTGATAATGGTTTGGAACTCCCCTCTGCTGTTTATCTCGGTTCTGGAGGTCTTGCTAAGTATGATTAGAAAAGACGAACAAGTTAAAGGTATTACAGTAGGTTCGAAACAATACAAATTAAAAGCCTTTGCTGATGATTTAGTTCTGACATTACAAGATCCAGACTCCAGTGCAGTTAAAGCACTGGAGCTAATACATGAGTTTGGTCAGGTAGCAGGATTTAAATTAAACAAGAGCAAGACCAAAGTAATAGAGAAAAATCTGGATAATGAAGAAAGGAAAATATTACAAGAAAAAACGGGCCTAGATTTTGTGAAAAAAGTTAAATACTTGGGGGTGAACCTGTCTGGGAAAAATTTGAATTTGTATAAGGATAACTATGAGAAAATATGGAATGAAATTAAAAGAGATTTAGAGATGTGGTCTAACTTAAAATTGTCATTAATGGGCCGGATTTCTGTGATTAAGATGAATGTGCTGCCAAAGATGCTTTTTTTGTTTCAAGCCCTCCCAATTATAGATAATGTAAAATGTTTTAAAGAATGGCAAAAAGCTTTTTCTAGATTTATCTGGCAGGGGAGGAAACCCAGAATTAAATACAAATTACTTACGGATTCTAAAGAAAGAGGGGGATTCTCTCTGCCAGATTTAAAAATCTATTTTGAAGCTGCTGCACTTTGTTGGATTAAAGAATGGATGAAATTAGAAGATACAGATTTACTAGATTTGGAAGGATTTGATAATGTGTTTGGTTGGCATGCATATTTGTGGTATGATAAAGTAAAAGCCCATAAAGCATTTAAAAATCATATAATTAGGAAATCGTTGTATAATGTTTGGATAAAATACAAAGACCTTTTAGAAAGAAAGATGCCCAGATGGCTTTCACCAATGGAGGCAAAGGCCCAGAAAAAATTAAATATGGATACCAAATGGTTGAGATATTATGACTTATTAATAGAGGAAGAGGAAGGTTATAAATTAAGACCATTTGAGCAAATTAAAGATAAGTTAAATTGGTTACATTACCACCAGATTAATGAATTGTATAAACTGGATAAGAAAAATGGTTTTGCCTTGGAAAAATCTAAGTTGGAGATGGAGTTGTTAGATACTGAAGGTAAAAACTTATCTAAAATGTACAAGCTTTTGCTGGAGTGGCATACGAAAGATCATAGAATCATAGAATCATAGAGTTGGAAGAGACCACAAGGGCCATCGAGTCCAACCCCCTGCCAAGCAGGAAACACCATCAGAGCACTCCTGACATATGGTTGTCAAGCCTCTGCTTAAAGACCTCCAAAGTAGGAGACTCCACCACACTCCTTGGCAGCAAATTCCACTGTCAAACAGCTCTTACTGTCAGGAAGTTCTTCCTAATGTTTAGGTGGAATCTTCTTTCTTGTAGTTTGGATCCATTGCTCCTTGTCCGCTTCTCTGGAGCAGCAGAAAACAACCTTTCTCCCTCCTCTATGTGACATCCTTTTATATATTTGAACATGGCTATCATATCACCCCTTAACCTCCTCTTCTCCAGGCTAAACATGCCCAGCTCCCTTAGCCATTCCTCATAAGGCATCGTTTCCAGGCCTTTGACCATTTTGGTTGCCCTCCTCTGGACACGTTCCAGTTTGTCAGTGTCCTTCTTGAATTGTGGTGCCCAGAACTGGACACAGTACTCCAGGTGAGGTCTGACCAGAGCAGAATACAGTGGCACTATTACTTCCCTTGATCTAGATGCTATACTCCTATTGATGCAGCCCAGAATTGCATTGGCTTTTTTTTTTTTTTTTGACTTCCGGAGGCGGCGTGAAACAGCAATGGCGGTCCTCCTCAGCTGCTGAAGAGGGGCTCCGCGGAAAAGGGTCGTGCGCTGCGGCACAGCGACGACCCATCCAGAAAAACCACGGGTAGAGTGAGCCCGTGGCCGTGGGACTCGGCGGGCACCAGGAGCGACCCCAGAAACGTTGAAGGGACCCCGTAAGGAGCCCCGGATCGTGGAAGGGGGAGCGGTGCTGTGAGTTCATCGCTCTTTCCGCGGAAGTGAAGCCACGCGGCTGCTGCTGATGAGCGCTGTCCTTTCTTTCTGAAAACATCAGGCTCCAAACTTCATATTCGTGAGTAAGGACTAATAGAATTTGGATGGGACTAAAATAGTAAATTTCGGCTGAAAGCGGGAGACGAGAAACAGGAAGTCCATCTCCCGACGCTGCTTTTAGATCAAAGCAAAGACTTTGCCAAGCGTGAAGCGCTTTGAAAGGGATATTTAAAAGAACTCTTTTTCGTGCAAATTCCCAAAGTTTGATCTGGCAAGCTAGAAGGGCAGAGGAATTGACTGGATTTGAGTTAAATCCTCCCTCTTTTGAGTGGATTACAAACGCTTAAATACCGGATCTCTGGGCTGCCGGGTTACTGAAGAACTGTCAAACTGCGGGAACTGTATCAGATGGAGTGGCTACTTTGAGCGCTGGAGGATACAAGTAAGAAACTGTTACCGGCATCTTTATTGAAACTTTGTTTTACTTGGGGGAAACTCTGCAGTTTTAAAGGGGCAAAGAAGGTTCCCCTGGAGTTTGTTTTTTCTCTTTCTCTCCTTTTTTGGACTGCTGGATTAATGGTGGAAAAAGTTTCTTTCCTTCTGTGAGTTACAGGGAAGCTCCCCCTAGTGGATTTGGGATTAATAAATCTCTGGGAACTGCTTTTTTGTTTGGATTAACCTTTTGGTGATTGTTTACGTTTTGGACTGTCTTTCCCATGGGAGCTACAATTTGACCTTGACACATAGACAGCTGTGGAATGAGTGGCACAGGGAAAGCAAGAGCTGCTAAGTCGAAAGCAAAACAAACTGTACAACAATTGTTACAGACAACATTAACTGTCCAGCCACGTAGATCATCTGTTCCTACTGTTCCTACTGTTTTGACATTGCAAGAAGGAGAAACGGCTCAGCCAGCCCAAGAGCCAACTTCAGAAGATATGGCTGCAGGAGGTTCTGACCTAATTTCTAAACAAATTCTGGAACAGTTGGCAGCTTTAAATACAAAATTTGATCAAGTCACGACTACTATTAATAAACTGACTGAGCAGGTTTCCCAAAACACACAAGTAATTGGGAGTCTTCAAACAACAACTTTAGAAAATCGCAAATTGGCTGAGCAAGCGAATCAAAAAGCAGAGCAAGCTAACAAGAAGGTTGAGGAAGTACAAAAGGAAGTAAGGCCACTTTGCAGACAGATTAATGATCAGCAGGCCTATCTGTCTATGGTCGAATTGAAAAATCGGGAAAATAATCTTAGGTTGAGAGCTATTCCAGAACTTGAAGGAGAAGATTTGATTGGCTACCTGACTTCAGAAGTATCCAAGTTCTGGGATATAGAAGAAGATAAAGACTTCAAAATTGTTACTGCTTTCAGATTGGGAAGACTGGTGAGAAAGGATAGATCTAGAGGTTGCCTGATCATTTTGAGATCTAGGCAAGAAAGAGATAAAATTTTGGGCCTACATTTTAAGAAACCACTGGTGATCCAGGACAAGAAGGCAGAAATCTACAGAGATATCCCGAAACAACTTTTGGATTTAAGAGTTACATACACAGACTTAGCAAGATTATTGAGAAACAACTCAATTCCCTATAGGTGGGAGTTTCCCCAAGGACTATCTTTCAACCTTAAAGGGAAGAAGGTTAAAATTAGAACACCAGAGGACCAGCAAAAGTTTCTACACGATCACGGAGAGGATCTTCAGAAGGGAATAGCAGGGGCCTGGCCGCCACCCCAACCTGAGCCAACACCTGTGCCAGCCCCAGACGAAAAGGAAGACACACCCCTTTAAGACTCATAGATTAAACCAGGATGTCTCTGCAGCTTTTAAGTTGGAACATAAATGGCGGGAACTCCCGGGAAAAAAGAGGAAGGATCTTTCATATATTGAAAAAAGAACATTTGGATATTATTTGTTTACAAGAAACACATGTGACTAGGCTCCACAGGAAAGTTTTAATCAATAAAAGATTAGGCCAAGAATTTATCTCATCAGACAAAGTTAAGAAGAGAGGTGTAGTGATCTATGCAAAGGAGAACTTGTCACCGAAATTTTTATTCAAAGATGAACAAGGAAGAATCCTGGCCATTGAAATACAGATACAAGGAGAAAAATGTCTGATATTAGGAATTTATGCACCAAATGAGGGAAAATCAGAATTTTACAAGAAGCTGCATGAGATAATGCTGGATTATCTGGACTTTACCAACATCATAATGATGGGAGATATGAATGGGGTGGTCTCCACCCACATGGATAAGTCACAGAACCAAAATTTAACTAAAGATGGCAGACTACCTAAGACATTCTTTGAATTAACTGACAGTATGGACTTGATTGACATTTGGAGGACAAAGAACCCCTTGGGTAAAGAAGGAACATTCTTTTCTGAGGCCCACCTGTCATGGACACGAATCGACCAAATATGGACATCTAGAGGGCTGGCTCCTAAGACTAGAAAAGTGGAAATCTGCCCTAAAACCTGCTCCGACAATAACGCTTTGAAAGTGGAATTGAGATTTACTTCAACTGGTTCCTTCAGATGGAAAATGAATGACACTTTATTAAGAGATCAGGAGATTGTAAAGAAGGCCCAAAAAACTCTAAAAGACTATTTTGAAATTAATTTGAATACCTCGGTGGAAAAGAGAACAATCTGGGATGCAAGCAAGGCAGTAATGAGAGGGTTTCTGATACAACAGAACACAATTAAGAAAAAACTCTGGAATGGAAAAAAGGATAAGATATTAGAGAAGATAAGAGATGGTGAGAAAAAACTGAGATCAAAACCAAAATCCAAAGAGATTTTAAGAGAAATTAAGTTTCATCAAGCACAGTATGCGAAATTGATAAATCAAGAAGTTGAATGGAAGATTAAACAAATGAAACAAAGATCATTTGAATCAGCGAATAAGTGTGGGAAACTGCTAGCTTGGCAGTTGAAAAAAAGACAAAAATTGAACTTTGTTACCAATCTAGAGGTGGAAGGTAAAAATATTCAGAAACCAGAGGAAATTAGAAAGTGCTTCCAGAGATATTTCAAAAAACTTTACACGCAAGGGCCTCAGGATGCGACTGAGATAAACCAATTTCTAAAAACTAATGGACTTTCGAAATTACCTCAGGAAAAGACTGCAATCCTGAATCACAGAATAACACAACAGGAAATTGAAGATGCCATTCAGAATATGCAATTGGGCAAATCCCCAGGCCCAGATGGACTTACCTCCAAGTACTATAAGACATTAAAAGATTTCTTGATACAACCACTAATGGAGGTCTGCAATCAGATCATGGAGGGGAAGAGGGCACGGGAAACGTGGAAAGAAGCTTTCATCACATTGATACCTAAAGTAGAAACTGAAAAGACTCAACTGAAGAACTACCGTCCCATCTCACTCTTAAATGTGGATTATAAAATCTTTGCAGACATTTTGGCAAGTAGATTTAAAAAAGTGTTAAACGAAATAATTCATAAAGACCAGGCAGGCTTTCTCCCAGGCAGACATCTGTTTGATAATACCAGGAACATTATTGACATTTTGGAACTCTTACAAACTAACATGAATACTAAGGCAGTGTTGATTTTCATTGACGCGGAGAAGGCCTTTGACAATATCTCTTGGAAGTTTATGAAGAAAAATTTGGAAGGGATGGGAGTGGGACGGGGGTTTGAAAATGGCATAGAAGCAATTTATTCAGAAAAGAAAGCCAAATTGATAGTGAACAATGTGGTGACAGAAGAGTTGAAAATTGAAAAAGGAACACGACAGGGGTGCCCCCTTTCCCCTCTTTTATTTATTTCAGTCCTGGAGGTGCTCTTGAACATGATTAGGGAGGACCGGCTGGTACAAGGAATACAGGTCGGAGAGAAACAATATAAACTGAAAGCTTTTGCAGATGACTTGGTTTTAACATTACAAGAGCCAGAATCTAGTACAAAAAGAGCCTTAGAATTGATTCATGAGTTTGGTCGGGTGGCGGGATTTAAGTTGAATAAGCAAAAAACTAAGGTTTTAGGAAAAAAATTGACACCATCAGAAACAGATGGGTTTCAGAAAGAGACAGAACTAAGTGTGGTAAAAAAAGTGAAATACCTAGGGGTTCATTTGACTGCCAGAAACTTGAATCTATTTAAAGACAATTATGAAAAATGTTGGTCGGAAATCAAAAAAGATTTGGAAATTTGGTCAAGATTGAAGCTTTCCTTGTTGGGCAGAATCGCAGCTATAAAGATGAATGTACTGCCGAAAATGTTATTTTTGTTTCAGACCCTACAGATTGCGGACAGAGTGGAATGTTTTGGAAGGTGGCAGAAGGATGTGTCAAAGTTTATCTGGCAGGGCAAAAAGCCCCGGATAAAGTTTAAAATATTGACCGATTCAAAAGAAAGAGGGGGGTTTGCCCTGCCAGACCTGAGACTATACTATGAAGCTGCGGCCTTCAGTTGGATGAAAGATTGGTTACTTCTTGAGAACACTGATGTCCTAGATCTGGAAGGGTTTGACAATGCTTTTGGTTGGCATGCATATTTGTGGTACGACAAGGCAAAGGTTCATAGAATGTTTAAAAATCATATTGTCAGAAAATCAATATTTATGGTCTGGACAAAATATAAGGACTTATTAGAGAGTAAGACTCCGAGGTGGCTATCACCAGCAGAGGCCAAGGCCTGGAAAAGACCCAATATGGAGGTTGGCTGGTTAAAATATGGGGAAATCATAGAAAAAGTTGGAGAAACTTGGAGACTGCAGAGTTTTGAAAAATTAAAGAATAAGGTGCAAAATTGGTTTCACTATGCTCAAATTCAAGAGGTTTTTAACCTGGATAAAAAAATAGGCTTCCAGGTGGAAAAATCGAAACTAGAGACAGAATTGTTAGAACCAAAAACCAAGGTACTTTCGAGAATGTATAACTTGCTGCTTAAATGGAATACTCAGGATGAGACAGTCAAATCAGCCATGATAAAGTGGGCTCAAGACATTGGGTACAAAATTATGTTTGAAGACTGGGAAAGGTTATGGACCACCGGTATGAAATTTACGGCATGTAATGCCTTGAAAGAAAACATTATGAAAATGATATACAGGTGGTACATGACCCCAGTCAAGCTTGCCAAGATATACCATTTGTCTGATAATAAATGTTGGAAATGTAAGGAGGCTGAAGGGACATTCTTTCACCTTTGGTGGACCTGTCCAAAAGTGAAGGCATTCTGGGAAATGATTTACAATGAGTTAAAAAAGGTGTTTAAGTACACCTTTCGTAAGAAACCAGAGGCCTTCCTCCTGGGCATTGTCGGCCAGAAGGTGTTAAAGAAAGATAGAACTTTATTTATGTACGCAACAACAGCAGCAAGAATTCTCATTGCAAAATATTGGAAGACACAAGATTTGCCCACACTGGAAGAGTGGCAGACGCAGTTATTGGACTACATGGAACTGGCTGAAATGACCGGCAGAATCCGAGATTTGGGAGAAGAAACAATGGAGGAGGATTGGAAAAAGTTTAAGGACTATTTACAAAAATATTACAAGTTATATGAATGTTAAAAATTTGCATGATTTGAAAAATCCAGCTTCAGCAACAAGATCTGGCGTTATGGGAAATTAGATTATAAATATGAAGAGACTAAAGTTTAAAACGATATTATATTTATACCAAGATAAAAGTAAATTGTTATTAAGTGCTTTAAACTTAAAATATAACTATTTGAAAGTACAATGAACACACGAAATAAGATAATAATTTGTTGACATCTTTATTATAAAGAATGCAGGATGAGGGAGATGTGGGGAAGTCCGGTTGGTGATGAAAAAATGTTGAGAAAAGATGGATGCCTTTTCTTTTCTTTTCTTTTCTTCTTTTTCTTTTTTTCTTATGTATCTGACTTTATTCTGTACCTGAGAAAAGCAATAAAAAATATTTTTTAAAAAAAAACAGAATTGCATTGGCTTTTTTAGCTGCCGCGTCACACTGTTGGCTCATGTCAAGTTTGTGGTCAACCAAGACTCCTAGAGCCTTTTCACATGTACTGCTCTCAAGCCAGGTGTCCCCCATCTTGTATTTGTGCCTCTCATTTTTTTTGCCCAAGTGCAATACTTTACATTTCTCCCTGTTAAAATTCATCTTGTTTGTTTTGGCCCAGTTCTCTAATCTGTCAAGGTCGTTTTGAAGTGTGCTCCTGTCCTCTGGGGTGTTAGCCACCCCTCCCAGTTTGGTGTCATCTGCAAATTTGATCAGGATGCCCTTGAGTCCATCATCCAAGTCGTTGATAAAGATGTTGAATAAGACCGGGCCCAAGACAGAACCCTGTGGCACCCCACTAGTCACTCTTCTCCAGGATGAAGAGGAACCATTGATGAGCACCCTTTGGGTTCGGTCAGTCAGCCAGTTACAAATCCACTGAGTGGTAGCATAGTCAAGACCGCATTTTACCAGCTTCTTTACAAGAATATCATGGGGCACCTTGTCAAATGCCTTGCTGAAATCAAGGTAGGCTACATCCACTGTGTTCCCTTCATCTACCAGGCTTGTAAGTCTGTCAAAAAACGAGATCAGGTTAGTCTGACATGACTTATTTTTCAGAAATCCATGCTGACTATTGGTGATCACAGCATTCCTTTCTAGGTGCTCACAGACTGTTTGCTTAATGATCTGCTCCAGAATCTTCCCTGGTATTGATGTCAGACTGAATGGGCGATAATTATTTGGGTCCTCTCTTTTCCCCTTTTTGAAAATAGGGACAACATTTGCCCGCCTCCAGTCTGCCAGGACTTCGCCTGTTCTCCAGGAATTTTCAAAGATGACTGCCAGTGGTTCTGAGATCACATCTGCCAGTTCTTTTAATACTCTTGGATGCAGTTCATCTGGCCCTGGAGACTTGAATACATCTAAACTGGCCAAGTATTCTTGTACTATCTCCTTAGTTATTCTGGGCTGTGTTTCCTTTGCTGAATCGTTTGCTCCAAATTCTTCAGGTCGGGCATTGTTTTCCTTATCGGAGAAGACTGAGGCAAAGAAGGCATTGAGGAGTTCAGCCCTTTCTGTGTCCCCTGTTTGCATTTCACCATCTTCTCCTCTGAGTGACCCCACTGTTTCTTTGTTCTTCCTTTTGCTACGAACATACCCATAGAAGCCTTTTTTGTTGCTTTTAACCTCTCTAGCAAGCCTGAGTTCGTTCTGTGCTTTAGCTTTTCTGACTTTGTGTCTACACATGCTGGCTATTTGTTTGAATTCCTCTTTGGTGGTTTCCCCCCTTTTCCATTTTTTGTACACATCCTTTTTTAATCTTAACTCAGTTAAAAGTTCTTTAGATAGCCACCCTGGCTTCTTTAGGCACCTTCCATGTTTCCGTCTCATTGGTATTGCCTGACGTTGTGCTTTTAGTATCTCCCTCTTAACAAACTCCCAGCCATCATGAACTCCCTTTCCTGAACAAGTTAAATCAGTGATGATAGATTGGGCAAGAGATTTAGGACATAATATAATGTTTGAGGACTGGGAAAGATTGTGGAAGAAAGGGGTGAAGTTCCCCGCATGTACTTTGTTAAAGGAAAATATTATGAAGATGATGTATAGATGGTATTTGACTCCTGTAAAATTAGCAAAGATGTATCATAACTGTGATAATACATGTTGGAAATGCAAAGAAAAGGAAGGAACATTCTTTCATATGTGGTGGACCTGCCCCAAGGTGAAAGACTTCTGGGAAAAGATTTATAATGAATTGAAAAAAAATGTTGAAATATACATTTACAAAGAAACCAGAGGCCTTTCTTCTTGGAATAATAGGTTCGGAATTGCCCAAGAAAGATGTTAATCTATTTTTGTATGCCACAACTGCGGCTCGTATTCTGTTAGCTAAAAAGTGGAAAACTCAAGAATTACCAACAGTAGAAGAATGGCAGATGAAGATGATGGATTTTATGGAGCTAGCCGATCTAACCGGAAGAGTCCGCGACCAGAAGGAGGAGGAACACCATGAAGAATGGAAGAAATTTAATGATTATTTAGCTAAATTTGTTAAGCTAAAATAACTGGAAATAGCGTCCAGATACTCAATGGGCTCAGGATTGTACTTATGTTAACTGACAAAATAATATGTTTAATACAAGAAGGAAAAGATTTAAAGATGTTAACGTTTAATCTAAAGGGTATTAAAATTGGGATTTGGAAAACCGTTATAAGGATATGAAGTGAAATTCAACTAAGGGGAAACGAGGAAGTCGTTTTACAAAGTAAATAACTGTTATTTTCAATAAGGTTAGGATTTATGTTTGTTATGTTTTGTTTGTTTTATGTTTTTGTTTGTCGTTGATATTGTAAAAACTAATAAAATTTTTGCAAAAAAAAAAAAGATAATGGTTTGGAACAGCAGTAAGAGCTGCATGCTTGCTTACCTGGGGGTAGGGGAAATGCCTCCTCTCATGTGTACATTCCCTCCCCCCACAATTAAGACCTGGCACCTGCTGGATTCCTTTTAAGGCAGCCTTCCTCAGCCTTGGGTCATTCCCAGATGTTGTTGCAGTGTGATACCCCCCACAAACCTCCAGCTTGCATGGACAATGCTCAGGGGCAGGCAACATCTGGGGATGCAATGATGGGACGGGTGGCTATATGAAGACTGGTATGCTGTGACTTGGAGGCAGGAAATTCTTGGCTGTGGCACCAGAGCTAATCGAGAGGCGAGGTCCAAGTCCAGTCCGAGGTCGATGGTGCAATATGAAGGCAGTCCGTAGAAGTCGAAGCTTGGTGCAGGGCAGGGTGTCGGGTGAGGTCAGGCACGCCAGCAAGGAAGCAGGTCAGGGATCAGGCTAGAACTGACAACCAACGATGTTGCTCCTGCAACTTGGGACTGGGGCTGGCTGGCTTTTATCTCCCCTGAGGCCTCTCCTGGCCTGAAGGCGAGCACTCCTCCTGCGGCAACTTAGTTCCCTCCGCCTCTCTGCCCTGAGCCTCTACAGCTCAGGAGAAGCTGGAGGGTTACTGGAGCCAGAGGCAACCTCAGCTTCCCCTGACGGGGCTGAGAGTGGAGCACCTGCAGGCAATGGGTCCTCCACCCCCTCAGGAGCCAGAGCAGACTCAGCTGGTGCCTGCACCTGAAGATCCAGCACAGGTGAGGACCCTTCAGGCTCATGCCCCAGCCCCGGCTCAGCTGGTTCTGGAGGTGGGGAATCCTGTGCAGGCTGGGATCCCTCAGGTTCAGCATCCGAATCTGATTCCCAGGCCATCACAGCCTGGGTGCAGAGGAGTGGGTGGGAGGCACCAGCTGGGGAACCCCCAAGTGAACCCAAGGGAAGAAGGATCAGAGCCAGTAGAGTGGTTGTGGGACGACGATGTGTGGTCAGAGGGAAATGAGGGACCAGACTGGGAGGAGTATGGGGATTTCAGCCCCCACCAGTTGCCACTCTGGCAGGAAACAGCAGGAGCTGTCTCACAGCGTGGGAGAGGAAGTGAGACTCTGTTCTCAGCCAGTCTCACTGTGTACTGGGAGGAGTTTCTCTCAGTCTCTTCCGCTCTTGAGACAGAGCAGGGTTGTGTCATGAAACCCAGAGCTGCTCAGACATGCAGTCCTTTGTGTTGTTTGTTTTGCAGTAAATAAATGTAGTATAGAATCATAGAATCATAGAGTTGGAATAGACCACAAGGGCCATCGAGTCCAACCCCCTGCCAAGCAGGAAACACCATCAGAGCACTCCTGACATATGGTTGTCAAGCCTCTGCTTAAAGACCTCCAAAGAAGGAGACTCCACCACACTCCTTGGCAGCAAATTCCACTGTCGAACAGCTCTTACTGTCAGGAAGTTCTTCCTAATGTTTAGGTGGAATCTTCTTTCTTGTAGTTTGGATCCATTGCTCCGTGTCCGCTTCTCTGGAAACTACAGACTGCCTTTTCCCTCTTGTCGCTGTGCAAGGGAAACTGGTATGCTTCCTCATAAGAGAGAGGCTGCCTATGGCCGATCGCCCTGGTCTGAGAGGAGGAGGAAGATTCCTGAGCGGCAGCCAGGGATGATTGAAACTTCGCCTTTGATGGATGTTCGGGAGGCTTGCTGCAGGCTGGCACGGCTCCCGGGCTGGCGACGTTTCAACAAGGAGAAGGTGTCGTAAGCTGAAGAGGCAACAGGGTTTAGTGAGCAGGAAGAGGCTGGGGCAGAGAGCAGTGCAGAGAGCAGGAAAACATTGAGGCAGAAGCAGAGGCTGCAGAGGATGGGGGCCAAGATGAAGAGAGGAAGCAGGCTGGTGAAGAAGCCAGGGAATCTCCCCTTCAGTCCCTGTAACTGCCTCATTGGGGCATGACCTACTGGGAAGAGTTGCTAGGCCTGCACTGTTTTGGTTTCTTTCAGTAAAGAGTTAACTTCACTGACACCAGTGTTTTTCATTCTGACCTGGTCCTGACTGGCTCCTGACACTCCTCCCCATAACAACAGCCCTGTGAAGCAGCGACTGGCCCAAAGCCACCCAGTGGGGATTTGAACCGAGGACGCTCAGGTCCTAGGCAGGCACTCTAACCACTACACGACACTGGCTCTCTTGTTTTGCCAGTGCTCCTGCCTACCCTCCTCACAAGGAGCTTTGCCTTTTGAGCCATAGTGAGTGCTGCAGAGGCCCCTACAATTAGCAGACTGTCCTCCTTTGTCAAGCTTCCTGGCACCCAGCCCTTTGTTGGTTTCTGTTTATGCCACTGTGCAGTGCTTGGAGTCACAAGACCCTGTTTTGCATTCCAGACATTCCAGGCTGTTGGAAGTCTCACAGAAGACGGGAGACGGATGTGATGTTACTGGTTTCCTGTTCCTTTGTTTTCAGTTGCTCTCTGCTTTCACAGAGAGAGGATGTATTTCTTACTGTCTGCATAGCTAGAAAATAAAACCTAGCAATGCAGCTCGTATTTCTCGTCTCTTTTGCTGTGTTTGATACTCTGCTGAATGGGGAACGTGCCTAGAGCCTTATCAAAGGCTCAGGTCATTAATCATCGTCGGAGGGGAGATTCCAGAGGACTCAACCTGAGGAGTAGTTCAGTCGTAGCGGAGATTCCGACATTTTTTGGTTTCGGGCCCAAAAGAACGGAATGCAGCTTATCTTCTCTGCGTGTCAAGAAGATTGATGGGAGGTATGTGCTCATTGCCCCGGGAAGCCTGCCAGTCCCCAGTTAATTGGCAATAAGGGTGGACGTTGAACTTTTAGCCAAAAGCACTAATCGGCTGTGGCAGGAGAATGCAAAAGCCTCAAGCAGTGTGCCGTTTGAAACGCAGCTGCTTGTAAACAGACAGAGCCTGCTTTAAAGACACAGACATGGCTAATGCTAAAGTACAGGAAGCCCTTCAACTTGCAATGGGGATACCGAAGCTCTCAAAGGGGAACTACCAGGAATGGGTGCAGTATGCAGAAGCCCTGCTAAGAAAAGATGGCCCCCCCAGCTCCAGTGACCCAAGAGTGGGAGGCTAAGGATTCCAAAGCAAGGGGAACTCTGACGCTTATTGTGTCCCCTGAAGAGCTATGTCTTTTGCATGAAAAAGGCTCAGCCAAATTAATGTGGGACAGTCTCCAAGAGTCACATTTAAGAACGGAGGCAGGAGCTTCTTTGTTCTTTTATGCCAAGTTGCATGATATGGCACTTGCTGAAGGAGCAGATGTATGTGCTCACCTCATGGAAATGCAGAATCTCAGGCATGAGTTGCAATAGCGTGGAATCACCTTTCCAGAGGCTGTGTATTCCTTCATGATTCTACATTCTTTGGGTTCAAGCTGGGAAGCGATTGCCAGCCAGCTTGCTGTTTTGCCTACTGCTCAGCTAACAGTAGTGCATGTTAGTGCTGTGGTGTTGAATGAAGCGGATCGGCGTAGTGTTAGCTGTATCACTAAGGGGGAGTCCTCACAGATGTCATCCCAGAATGCAGTGCAACCACTAGATGGCGCCAAAGCTTTGAAGGCAGTGAAATGCTAGTCATGTGGACGTCTAGGCCACATGAAGACGGATTGTAAACATCCCAAAGCAACAGAGCAGCGCAGCGAAAGCTCAACGCATGGAAAAGGACAGGCAAAGGTCAGAAGTCCAGGACAGCGCAACAGAAGGCCATGGTCTCAAGCTACACTCCAAAGGTCCAGAAGACGTCTAGATCTTTGTTCACCGTCGACTCAGGAGCGACTCGGCATGTTTGTCGAGACATCACCTGTTTGTGTCCTTTACTCTGCAGGAAGGTGCAATCCAACAAGCGGATGACCACATGATCTCCAGTCAAGGCCTTGAAAGTGTATAGCATCAAAGTGATGGCCACAATGGCCTATGCTGCACCTTTATGGGCTGCCTTTGCAAACCTCTCACCTTTAGAGTCGCTTCAAAGCCAATTCTTATGCCGACTTTTAAAACTACCAACATGCGTAAGTAATGCGGCTATTCGCTTAGAAATGAAGATCCCCACAGTGGAGTTAGTTTTATGGAGGAGAGTTTTGATTTATTGAATATCCCTATGGCATAAACTCCCGAACCACTATCTCATTCAATGCATGTGACGGGATGACTTCACAAATTTGTGGTCAGGAAAAATCCATGCCAAATTGCTGTCCTATGAGATCTCGCCCACTGAATTGCTCAAACTGGATCTAAACGTGGCAAAAAGGTGTATAAATCAAAGGCTGGATGATGCGGAGCTATACCAAAATTTCTTAGCTGGTGGTGGAGCCTGCTCGCCGTTAAATCTCGGCATAACTCCTATCTACCGTGCTCCGTCCTACTTAACATCGCTTATGGCCGCATCTCACCGATATGCCTTCATTAGAGCTAGGTTCAATGTCTTTCCAACAAACGTGCTGAGACATAGATTCACTAATTGCCAAGTCCCTTCAATGTGTACTTGTGAAATGAAAACATCTGAATCTCTACATCATGTTATGTTTATCTGCCCTATGTACAGTTCAGCTCGTGCTAGTATACTAAACTCCATAATCCAGCCTATGGCTGACAAACCAGTAGACCTACAGCTTGCCTGGGTTCTTCAAGATGTGGATCCTTATATTACCCTACAAGTTGCTAAATTCCTAACAGCCGTCCTCTCGTACAAGAGACAGAATGGAATGTTAGCTGATTATTGATAGCTATAAGAATTTTCGATAATGACATCAGATATTGATTTTAGCGTAGTGTCTAAATTTTCAGTCTTAATCTTAAATTTTCCTTTTGAATTGCCAATATTTGTCCTTGTGAGCTGTGAATTGTGTTATATTACTTGTGGCTTGTACGAGACCGCTGTTTTATTTGATTTGTTTTGTGTGTTGTGCTTTATGATGGGCATAATAGCCGAATAAACATTTTGACATTTTGACTTTGGCTATGGAACGGTTGTGCTTCACAGCTTGGATGCATCAATACTTAGTGTTCTTTTTGTTCCAGATGCTGCACACGATCTATTCAGCGTCTTGCAGCTGACTGAACAGGACATAGACGTTTCCTTAAAGAAAAGGAAGTGCACCATCACCAAGAAAGATGACTATGTATTGCATGCTGATTATGTTGATCATTTATTTGTACTGCATTATGATGATTCTGTTGATGTTGTACAGGATGAAACTTGTTTTATTGCACATATTAACCAGGTTTTGCATGCAGGATGTATTCATGATTTTCACAGGAAACTTGGTCATTTAAACTTCGAGGCAGTTTCCAAAATGCCTGCCTTAGTTGAAGGTATAACTATTAAACCCTGCAGGTACCACATGAAGTGTAAGGCATGTGCAGCAAACAAGGTCAAAATGGCTGCAAAAGGTAAGGTATCTAGTAGACAAGCTACAGAACCATATCAGGTAGTGCATGCTGATCTCATTGGTCCACTAGCACCCTCTTTGGGTGGAGCCAAGTACTTCATAGTTCTCATTGATTCATATTCCAGGTATACTCATGTGTTCAATCACAAGCAGAAATCAGAAGCGTTTCCTAGGTTCAAGGAATTCTGTGCTTGGTTGAAAAATGTGCATGATAAACAAGTGAAATGTTTATTTACAGATCGAGGGGGAGAATTCACTTCTCAGCAGTTTGAAGCTTTTCTGACTGAGAAAGGAATTCAACATGACTTTTCAAGTCCACGGTCTCCTTGGATGAATGGACTATGTGAAAGGGCAAGCCAAACATTGCTTCAAGGCTTGAAAACCTTGCTGCATGATGCCAATCTTCCAGAGCGTTATTGGGCAGAATCGCTCAGCTGTTTTGTTTATTCTTTTAATTGCAGATTGGCATCACTGATTGGTTGTACCCCCTATGAAAAGATGTTTGGCAAGAAACCATACATCAAGCACATGAGAATTTTTGGTTCTGACATGTGGGTTCACACACCACAAAGCTCCAAGTTAGGCAAACGTGGTTTGCATGGTATCTTTCTTTTTTTCTTTTCTTTTTTTAAAATAAATTTTATTAGTATTTTCCACACAACAGCAACAACACGAAAGATATCAAAAAAGAACAATACACAACACACAAAAATCAACATTCGGAAACTAAAAAAACAAAAACAAAAACAAAACAAAAAATCCATATCTTACAAGTTAATATTATAAACACTAAAACAACAACAACAACAAGACATTGACTTCCACCAATCCCACAGCACCTCCTTTATCTCTCATTGTGTCTTCCTGTTTTCTTTATCATCTCTATCCTAACAGCTAGATATAAATCCTTCTTTCACATCCTTTCACTTCACAAGGTTATTGCAGACTCAGCCAGATTTCTGCCCTCAAACCTTGACTTTTGAGGTATTCATTTAGGCACTCCCATTCTTTTTTTAAAAGGGTACCGCGTCGCTCTAGCAGTTTCCCCGACCTTCAAAGCACCGGTGCTCTTTCAAGCGAAAGAGCTCACCCTTCCAGCAGAACGGGCAGCCAATCCGGAAGTATTCTGAACAAAAAGCAAAAAACATAGTTAATAATGTGGTCTCAGAGGAAATCAGAATTGAGAAAGGAACCAGGCAAGGGTGCCCACTTCCCCCTCTGCTATTTATTTCTGTTCTGGAGGTTTTGCTAAACATGTTGAGGAAAGAGGAGGAGGTTAAAGGCACTGTAGTAGGATCCAAGCAATATAAATTAAAAGCCTTTGCTGATGACTTGGTTTTAACTTTACAAGATCCAGAAACCAGTGCAGTAAAAGCACTGGAGCTGATTCAAGAGTTTGGGCAGGTAGCAGGATTTAAATTAAACAAGAGCAGAACCAAAGTTTTAGGGGAAAACGTAGATAATGAGGAAAGAAAAACCCTTTTTGAAAGGACAGGCCTTGTTTCTGTGAAAAAAGTCAAATATTTGGGTGTCAGGGAACTGACATCGGAGCAGAGTGGAGAGGCTAGGCTCCCAGATTCTGCCGGAGAGGGAACCAGTAAGGGAAGAGAGAGAACGTCCTCTGGGGAAAGAAGTCCAGGTGACACCAGGAAGAAGGGAGAGGCAGAGAGCACTTCGGAGGGGAGGCTCCGAGACTCTTCCAGTGAAGTCAGTGAGGAGAGTGGAGGACCACCGCTTGGCACACCCACTCTGCGCAGAAGGCTTCCACGCAGAGAGGCGAGGAGGAGGTTGTCCGTTAAGGAATTCTTATGCTGTAGGAAATTTAGGAGACACCCACTGACGGATTCTACCAGCGACTGAGGCAGCCGCGCAAAAAGGCTGCTCAGCCAGGGAAAGACGCAACCACCCCTAAGCAGTTGGAACAGCTGGAGGTTTACACACAAGCAACCCCAATTCCCATGATAGCAATCCGTCAGTCCTTTACGTTGCTTGTGTGCAAGAGGACAGGGGCACAGTCATGAGTCAAACCGGAGGAGCCGGCGCAGGAGAGGGGGCCAAAGGAGGACAGAGTCTGGAGGAGAGAAACCGAGACTTGGAACAGCACCTGGCTCTACTAGCGGAGCGGCTGGATGAGAGGAGGACCCATGATGTCCAGGGGAAGATTACCCCCATCGCAAGAAATGTACCGGGACTAGTGCAGAAGTTTGGGGGCAACCCCAGAGATTATAACGCTTTTAAGACCGAAGTGCAGTATGCGCTGGATCTGCAGTATGATGACTTTGCCGACGATGGGGGAAGAGTCGCTTTCGTGGTGGGGCACCTGGAAGGGAGGGCCAGAGATTGGGTCCGACCCTTAATGGCGGCGGAGAACGCGGCTCTGAAGGACTTGAGGAAGTTTTTTAGCGCCATGGACCACATGTTCTCGAGTGATGTTGAACAGAGTGTGACTCGTAAAGAACTGATGGGGTGCAAACAAGGGAACCAGTCAGTGAGAGAGTACTGGTCGAGATTTGCGATGTTGAACCATAAACTTGGGTGGGATCTGAGTTCCGAACCAGTACAAATGTTATTTGAGGAGGGCTTATCCTCTTGGGTGAGAGACAAACTTTCCCGCTCACCCCGCCCGGAGTTGATGGACCAGCTGACCAAGTTGGCGCTCGCTGTAGGAGTCAGGCAAGAGACGCGCGCTCTGGAAAGGCGGGAAGGGAGAGCAGAGCGTTGGCATGACAACCGCATTCTAGACATGCCAGCGTCTACGGTGACACCCGAGGAGCCAATGGAGATTGGAGGAGCGCGCGCGCACGGGTTTTCAAACTCCAGCGTGGTGCGTAAGAAAGAGGGGAAAGCAAGTAAGAAGTGTTTCCTAGGCCAGCAGCCGGGACATTTTGCCAGAGTATGCCCTCAGAAGAAGGCGTGGCAAGGAATGGTGGGGGCAGTGGGGAGTGAGGAGGAAAGGAAAGAGGCGCCGGGAAATGGCAGTGCTTGGCTGCAGGAAGGGGGGCACAGCAGCCAGGCGAGCAACCAGTAGAAGTGCCCAAACCAGACCCTCCCCGAGCAGCCATCGCCATAGAGGTGCTAGAACTCCCAAACGGACACCCCATCAAAGTGAAGGCGCTGCTGGATTCAGGCAGCTCTTGCAACTTCTTTAGCAAGGATTTTGCGCTAGAACACCAGCTACAGGTGGTGCCTCTAGAACATCCCCTGCAAGTAACCACTATTTTTTTTTTATAATAATTTTTATTACATTTTTTCCAATTACAGATAAGACAGAAAAAAGAGAGAACATAGAAAATAGAAAAAAAGAAAGAACAGAAAATCAAAGCCATTTCAGTAACTTATTTCAAATTTCTATCGGACTTCCCCGCATCTCCCGCATAGTGCGTTCTTAACAATAAAATTATCAGCAAATTATACCCTTGTTTCATGTGTTTCTTTGTATTTTCAATTGCAGTTTTAGTTTAAACCCCTTATTTTCCATTTACTCTAAAAATATAGCATATTGTCGTTTTTACCCATTTAAACTTTGATTCTTTCATGAATATTATCCAATTTCATATATAATCCACTCTCGTTGCTGGGGCTAACCTTCCAAGTCATACGGCATCTTAAAGTTCATATAACTTATAATACTTTTGCAAATAGTCCTTAAATTTTTTCCAGTCCTCCTCCATTGCTTCTTCTCCCAAATCTCGGATCCTGGCAGTCATCTCGGCTAGTTCCATGTAGTTCATCAGTTGCGTCTGCCAGTCCTCCAGTGTGGGCAAATCTTGAGTCTTCCAATGCTTAGCAATAAGGATTCTTGCTGCTGTGGTAGCATACATGAAAAAAGTTCTATCCTTCTTTAACACCTTCTGGCCGACAATGCCCAGAAGGAAGGCCTCCGGTTTCTTAGGGAAGGTGTACTTAAACACCTTTTTTAACTCGTTATAAATCATTTCCCAGAAGGCCTTCACTCTTGGACAAGTCCACCAAAGGTGAAAGAATGTCCCCTCAGCTTCCTTACACTTCCAACATTTATTATCGGACAAATGGTATATCTTAGCCAGCTTGACCGGGGTCATGTACCACCTGTATACCATTTTCATAATATTTTCTTTCAAAGCATTACATGCAGTAAACTTCATACCGGTGGTCCATAACCTCTCCCAGTCTTCAGACATGATATTATAACCAATGTCCTGAGCCCATTTTATCATGGCTGACTTAACTGTCTCATCCTGAGTGTTCCATTTAAGCAGCAAGTTATACATTCTCGATAATAACTTGGTCTTTGGTTCTAACAACTCTGTCTCAAGTTTCGATTTTTCCACCTGGAATCCTGTTTTTTTGTCTAGCTTAAAAACCTCATTAATTTGGGCGTAATGAAGCCAATCTTGCACCTTACCCTTTAGTTTTTCAAAGCTCTGCAACCTCCAATTATCTCCAATGTTTTCTATTATTTCCCAATATTTCGGCCAACCGGCCTCCATATTAGGTTTTTTCCGAGCCTTGGCCTCTATTGGTGATACCCACCTCGGAGTTTTGCTTTCCAATAAGTCTTTGTATTTTTTCCAGACCATAAATATTGCTTTTCTGACAATATGGTTTTTAAACATTCCGTATGTTTTTCCCTTGTCATACCACAAATACGCATGCCAACCTAGCAAATTATTGAAGCCTTCCAGATCTAGGGCATCAGTGTTTTCTAACAGAATCCAATCTTTCATCCAGCAAAAGGCCGCAGCTTCATAATATAACCTTAAGTCTGGCAGGGCAAACCCCCCTCTCTCCTTTGCATCAGTTAGTATTTTAAACTTTATTCGGGGCTTTTTGCCCTGCCAGACAAATTTAGAGATGTCCTTCTGCCACTTTCCAAAACATTCCACTCTGTCCACAATCTGCAAGGCTTGAAACAAAAACAACATTTTTGGCAAAACGTTCATTTTTATAGCTGCAATTCGGCCTAACAAGGATAGTTTCAATCTTGACCAGATTTCTAGATCTTTTTTAACTTCTGACCAACATTTCTCATAATTATCTTTAAATAAATTCAAGTTTTTGGAAGAGAGATTGACCCCCAGGTATTTCACTGTTTTAACAATATTTAGTTCTGTTTCCTTCTGAAACTCCTCTGTTTCAGTAGCTGTCAAATTTTTCCCTAACACTTTAGTTTTTTGTTTGTTCAGCTTAAAGCCCGCCACCCGACCAAATTTCTGAATCAATTCCAAAACTCTTTTTGTACTAGATTCTGGCTCCTGTAATGTTAAAACCAAGTCATCTGCAAATGCTTTCAGTTTATATTGTTTCGCTCCGACCCGTATTCCTTTTACCTGCCGATCCTTCCTTATCATGTTCAGCAAAACCTCCAGGACTGAAATAAACAATAAAGGGGAAAGGGGGCACCCCTGACGTGTTCCTTTTTCAATATGAAGTTCTTCTGTCACCACATTGTTCACTATCAACTTAGCTTTTTGTTCTGAATAGATTGCTTCTATTCCATTCTCAAACCCCCTTCCCACTCCCATCCCTTCCAAGTTTTTCTTCATAAATTTCCAAGAAATGTTGTCAAAGGCCTTCTCCGCATCAATAAAAATTAGCACTGCTTTAGTGTTAATATTTGTTTGTAAAAGTTCCAGAATATCGATAATATTCCTAGTGTTATCAAACAAATGTCTACCTGGGAGAAAGCCTGCTTGGTCCTTATGAATTACTTCATTTAGTACTTTTTTGAATCTATTTGCCAAGATATCTGCAAATATTTTGTAATCCACGTTTAGGAGTGAGATGGGACGGTAGTTCTTAAGTTGAGTCTTTTCAGTTTCCACTTTAGGTATCAGTGTGATGAATGCTTCTTTCCACGTTTCTGGTGCCCTCCCTCCCCCCATAATCTGGTTGCAGACCTCCATTAATGGTTGTATCAAGTAGTCTTTTAACATCCTGTAGTACTTGGAGGTAAGTCCATCAGGGCCTGGAGATTTGCCTAGCTGCATATTCTGAATGGCATCCTCGATTTCCTGTTGTGTTATTTTACAATTCAAGATTGATCTCTTCTCTTGAGATAGTTCTGGTAGGCCATTGTCTTTCAAGAATTGTTCTATCTCAGTCACTTCCTCGGACCCTTGGGTGTACAGTTTTTTAAAGTATTTCTGGAAGCACTTTCTAATTTCTCCCGGTTTCTGAATATTTTTCCCTTCAACTTCTAGGTTGGTAACATAATTTAATTTTTGTCTCTTTTTCAACTGCCAAGCTAGCAGTTTCCCACATTTATTCGCAGATTCAAAAGATCTTTGTTTCATTTGTTTGATTTTCCATTCCACTTCTTGGTTGATCAATTTCGTGTATTGTGACTGGTGGAATTTAATTTCTCTTAAAGTCTCTTTTGATTTTGGATTCAATCTTAATTTTTTCTCTCCATCTCTTATCTTCTCTAATATCTTGTCCTTTTTCCCATTCCATAATTTTTTCTTAATCGTATTCTGTTGTATCAGAAACCCTCTCATAACAGCTTTACTTGCGTCCCAGATTATTCTTTTTTCCACCGAGGTATTCAGGTTGATTTCAAAGTAGTCCTTTAAAGCTTTTTGGGCCTTCTTTACAATCTCTTGATCTCTTAACAGGTTGTCATTCATTTTCCATCTGAAGGAATCGGCAGTAGTAAATCTCATTTCCATTTTCAGAGCGTTGTGGTTGGAGCAGGTCTTGGGGCAGATTTCTACTCTTATAGTCTTAGGTGCCAGCCCTCTAGTTGTCCAAATTTGGTCGATTCTTGTCCATGACAGGTGAGCCTCAGAGAAGAAAGTTCCTTCTTTACCTAAGGGGTTTCTCGTCCTCCATAGATCAATCAAATCCATATTGTCAGTTAGTTCGAAAAAAGTTTTTGGTAGTCTTCCATCCTTGGTCAGGTTCTGGTTCTGTGACTTATCCATATAGGTAGAGACCACCCCATTCATGTCTCCCATCATAATGATGTTAGAATAGTCCAGATAGTCCAGTAATGTCTCATGAAGCTTCTTGTAGAATTCTGATTTCCCCTCATTTGGTGCATAAATTCCTAATATCAAAACTTTTTCTCCTTGGGTTTGTATTTCAATTGCCAGGATTCTTCCTTGTTCGTCTTTAAACAAAAATTTTGGTGATAGATTCTCCTTTGCGTAGATCACCACGCCTCTCTTTTTAACTCTGTCTGATGAAATAAATTCTTGGCCTAATCTTTTGTTTATTAACACTTTCCTATGGAGCCTAGTCACACGAGTTTCTTGCAGACAGATTATATCCAAATGTTCCTTCTTCAAAATATGAAAAATCCTTTTGCGTTTTTCCGGGGTATTTGCGCCATTAATATTCCAACTATACAGCTGTAGAGACATCCTGTATCAATCTGTTGTTGCTCTTTATGGGGCGTCTTCTTTCTTGTCCAAATCCGAGGGTGCTGGCTCTTTTCCAGACTCTGGTGGAGGCCAAGGAACTGCTACTCCCTTCTGCAGGTCTTCTCCGTGGTCGTGTAGAAACTTCTGGCTGTCCTCTTTCGTTTTGATTTTAATCTTCTTTCCTTTGTAGTTGAATGATAGGCCTTGTGGAAACTCCCACCTGTAAGGTATTCCGCTACTTCTCAGGAGTCCAGCTAGATCAGTATAGTTAGATCTGAGATCCAGTAATTGTTTAGGGATATCCTTGTAAATTTCTGCTCTTCTGTCCTGGATCTCAAGTGCTTTATTGAAGTGTAGGTCAAGTAATTTGTCTCTCTCCTGCTTGGTCCTTAAGATGATCAAACAATCTCTGGGCCTGTCCTTCCTGGCAACTCTTCCCAATCTGAATGCAGTTGTTATTTTAAAGTCTGTGTCTTCCTTTATACCCCAGAATTTAGAGAATTCTGTTGTCAAAAAGCCGGTCAGATCCTCTTTCTCAATCTCTGGGATGGAGCGTAATCTTAAATTATTTTCCCTGTATCTCAGTTCCACCATGGACAGATAGGCCTGCTGGTCGCTGATATGTTTGTGTAGCGGCCTTACCTCTCCTTTCAATTCATCCACTTTCTGAATTGCTTGATCAGCTTTTTCATTTGCAGCCTCGGCCAGTTTCCGATTCTCAGATGTAGCGTCTTTTAAATTCCCAATTTCTTGTGAATGCTTAGCCACTTGTTCAGATAGTTTAGTAATTGAAGATGTGGCTAAGTGAATTTTTGCTGTTTGGTCATCAACCTTCTTATTCAAGATTGCAAATTGTTGTAGCATTTCCTCTAGAAGGTTGCCAGTTCCCCCTGCTGCCATATCCTCAGTTGTTGGCTGCTCAGCTTCCTTGGATGGGGCTGTTGTTGAAGGTACAGCTCCCTGTAGAACAGCAGGGACCGAAGATCTGCGAGACTGGGAAATCAGAGTTGTTTGTACAAGTTGGCCTTTCCCTGCTTTCGACGCAGCTCTTGTTTTTGGAGGGCCACTCATTCCACACCTGTCTTTGGATTCAAGGTCAAACTGTCAAATGTTCCATGGGAAAGACAGGCCTCAAAGTAGATAACCAAACCACAGAGAGTCAAAACAAAGTTAGTTCTCAGGAATTTGTAAATCCCAAACTCCACTAGAGGGAGTATTGATGCAGTTCAGGAAAGAAGGAAAAAAGTTTTGGTCGCCATTAAAGTTCCTGCAGCTGAATAAGTTAACAATAGTCTCTAGAAAACTTTTTTTTCCACTGGCAGAGCCCTTTCAATGTTACCACAATAGTCTATCTGAAGGTGCAAGATACAGTTGTTTAATTGTATCTTCCAATGATGCCTCTATGTATCCATTTCAATTTTATGTATGTATCCGCAAAGCAGCCCTTTTCCCCCTGCCAGCCCGGGACTGGGTTTTTTAAAGTTTTTAGAATCCCCAAAAGGAGAAGGTCTCCAAATTAAATCAACATAGTAACAGAAAGAAACAAGAAGGCTTGCCTTTCCCTTCAATTGCTAGCTCCTCCAGACGCATGATACTTCCCGTTTAAAATCCCTTTCTATTGCTTCCAGCTTGTCTGTTCCTTTGCCTTTAATCACTAAGCACTACTGGGAGACGGACTTCCTTTTTCTCGTCTCCCGCTTTCAGCCAAATTCCCAATTTACAGTTCCGAATTAATGCTCTTCTTACTCACGAGTAGGTGATTTGGAGTCCAATAGTTAAGGAAGAAAGGTCGGCGCTCATCAGCAACAGCCGCGCGGCTTCGCTCCCGCAGAAAGAGCGATGTACTCTCAGCACCGCTTCCCCTCCGCGCTTCCGGAGCCCCTTACGGGGTCCCTTCTTCGTTTTGGGGGTCGCTCCAGGTGCCCGCCGAGTCCCACGGCCACGAGCTCACTCTGCTCGTGGTTTTTCTTAGTGGATCGTCGCTGTGCCGTAGCGAACGATCCTTTCCTGCGGAGCCCCTCTTCAGAGACTGAAGAGGACCGCCATTGCCCGTTTCGCGCCGCCTCCGGAAGTACCTGCAAGTAACCACTATTGATGGGAGAGAACTCTTGGGAGGGGAGGTGACCCACCAGACCCCGCCCATGAAAGTGACAGTTTCTAGACACACAGAGACAATTGCCTTTCACATAGCCACCTTAGCAGGACCACCCATCATACTTGGAATGAGTTGGCTGGCACTGCACGACCCAGTAGTAGGGTGGCACCAGCGGACAGTCACCTTTGGGTCGGCCCACTGTGTAGAGCACTGCCATGGAGGGGAAAACCTGAGGATGGCAGTAGCCAGGGTGGCAGGGATGGCAGTAGGGGGAAAAGGGAAGGTACCACCTCAGTATGCGGACTTGGAAGAAGTCTTCAGCGAGAAGGAGGCGGATCGGCTACCCCCCCCCCACAGGCCCTTTGACTGCCAGATCAACTTACTCCCAGACGCTCAGCTGCCAGTGGGTAAGCTGTACGCCATGTCAGATAGGGAGATGCAGGAATTGCGGAAGTTTGTTGACAAGAACCTGAAGCGAGGGTTCATAAGGGAATCAAGGGCGGTGGGGGGTAGTCCAGTGTTCTTTGTGGACAAGCGAGACTCCAAGGAGCCCAGGCTCGTAGTGGATTACCGTGGATTGAACAGCGTGTCGGAACCAGTGACCTTCCCAATGCCCAGAATTGATGAAATCTTAGCCAGGGTAAGGAAGGGGAAGATTTTTACCAAGCTGGACCTTCGGGGGGCGTACAACTTGATAAGGATGAGGGAGGGGGATGAATGGAAAACCACCATGTTCACCCCTCTGGGAGCCTTTGAGTACTTAGTTATGCCCTTCGGACTCCAATCAGGCTCTTCCACATTTCAAAGTTTCATGCACCATGTGTTGGGGTCCCTGCTCTACAAGAATTGTGTAGCTTTCCTGGACGACGTCCTAATCTACTCAGAGAATGAGGAGCAGCATGTAAAAGACGTCAGGGAAGTGCTGAGGAGAGTGCAGGAGCACCAGCTGTGGGTCAAACTGGAGAAGTGCCAATTCCACACTCGAGAGGTGGAGTTCCTTGGCTATCGGTTGTCGGACAAGGGCTTGGCCATGGACCCGGGCAAGGTGCAGGCAGTGCTAGAATGGAAGCCTCCCAAGAACAGGAAGGACGTACAGAGGTTCTTGGGGTTTGGAAATTTCTACAGGAAGTTCATCAAGAACTTCGCCCATCTAACGGCACCCATAACGGATTGTCTCAGTAGTAAGAAGAAGTTCGAATGGACAGAAGAGGCCCAGCGGTCTTTTGAAAAGCTTAAGAGGGCTTTCGCGTTGGAAGAGCAGCTTCTACATGTAGATCTGCAGAAGCCGATGAGGCTAGAGACGGACGCGTCAGACAGAGCGGTAGGAAGCATATTGCTCCAGCCGGGAGATGGGGGACAGTGGAAGCCGTGTGCCTTTTTTTCCAGGAAGCTGAACAAGTCAGAGCAAAATTACACGGTGTATGATCGAGAACTGTTGGCAATTCACGAGGCCTTTAGACGCTGGAGACATTTTCTAATAGGGGCACAGCACAAAATCCAGGTGTGTACTGACCACAAGAACCTGGAATATTGGAGAACGGCGAGAGTACTGAACCAACGACAGGTGCAGTGGGCACAGGAGTTTTCCAAGTTTAATTTTGAGATTAGGTATGTGCCTGGGAAGGAAAACGTCAGAGCAGATGCCCTCTCCCGCAAGCCCGAATACTCGGAAGGGGAGGGAGGGACAGAAGTAAGTTATGTCATACCCGAGGACCGATGGGTGTGTGTGGGAATGTTAGTAGGGAGGCAAGAGCTGGCCGGTTTGACGAGGGATGACCAGTATGCACAAACCAAGCTTAGGGAAATCCGAAGTAACGAGGAAGATCAGGGGGGATTTGAAGTAATGGACGGGGCATTGTACTATAAGGGTGCATTGTACATACCTGAGGGGGATTTGAGGAGCAAAATACTCAAACAACTACATGACAACCCCACGGCGGAACATTTTGGGCAACACAAAACAATGCTACTGGTCACCAGGCAGTTTTGGTGGCCACGGGTGAGGGAAGATGTGAAGGAATACGTACGCGGGTGCCAGCACTGCCAGAGAGCTAAGGGGGAGAGGGCAGCACCCGCGGGGTTACTGGAGCCCTTACCCACACCAGAGAGACCATGGGAGGTGGTATCAATTGATGTTATGACTGATTTACCCAAGGCCAGGGGCAAAACGGCAGTAATGGTGGTAGCTGACTTAATGACCAAAATGTGCCATTTTATTGCGTGCTTGCATGCGGTGTCTGCAGAAGAAACAGCCAAACTGTTTGTAGAGCATGTTTTCAGGTTGCATGGCGTCCCCTTGAGGATTTTATCCGACAGAGGCAGGCAATTTACGTCCAGATTCTGGAGGAAGCTGATGAGTCTACTGGACGTCGAGGTGAGTTTCTCGACGGCCCGACACCCAGAAACCAACGGACAAGCAGAGAGAGCTAACAGCATACTTCAACAATACCTACGCTGCTACGTCAACGAGAGGGAGAACGATTGGGTGGACAAATTAGCGCTGGCTGAGTTTGCATACAATAACGCAGAACATGTGTCCACGGGGATGAGTCCGTTTATGGCGAATTACGGGTGTCACCCCAGGGCTTTCCCCGGGGGAGGGGAGGGAAGGTGGAGTGTTCCCGCGGCTGAACAATTTGTGGAAGAGATGGAGGCTTTACACCAACAGCTTAAGATCAACCTGGAAAGGGCAAAGGAAGAGTATAAGAGGCAGGCAGACAAGCACCGCAGAGAGGGGGGAAACATAAGAGTGGGAGACCAGGTGTGGTTGTCTACCAAAGGGTTACCGTTCAAGGGAGGGTGTAAGAAACTATGGCCCAAGAGATTAGGACCGTTCGAAGTAGCCCAGCAAGTAAATTTGGTGGCCTTTAGGCTCAAATTGCCATCTCACATGAAACTGCACCCAGTGTTCCACAGGTCCTTACTCTCACCGTTCAGGGAGGGGAGGGAATTTCTGGGTCAGCAAAGTGAAACACCCTTGCATCCACAGATGGAGGAAAGGGAACTCAGTGGCCATGCAGCTGAAATTCTCGATTCCAGGTGCAGAGGGGGGCGAGTGGAATACTTGGTGGCGTGGGAGGGGGAGTCTGAAGAGGAAAATGCATGGGTCCCAGCAGAAGATATTAGGGATGAGTATCTGCAGGAGGAGTTTCATAGCAGGTATCCGAGAAAGCCCAAACCACCAGAGAGGTTCTGGGGGGAGCAATTTGGCACCACCGATGAGGAGGAAGAATTTGTGGGGTTTCCCGCCTCCGAAGAGGAGGAAGGGGAATTATCAGAAGGAGAAGAATCTGACTGGGGAGACTGGGGAGCGAGAAGAGACAGCAGCGTGTGGAGAGAGGTACTTGAATCATCAGATGGAGGGGGGAGTTCCTTCCGGGGGTTTCCTGCATCGCCGTCCAAGGAACGGATGGGGGAGGGGGAGGGTCCTGGGAGGGAGGTGGATGTCAGGGAACTGACATCGGAGCAGAGTGGAGAGGCTAGGCTACCAGATTCTGCCGGAGAGGGAACCAGTAAGGGAAGAGAGAGAACGTCCTCTGGGGAAAGAAGTGTAGGTGACACCAGGAAGAAGGGAGAGGCAGAGAGCACTTCGGAGGAGAGGCTCCAAGACTCTTCCAGTGAAGTCAGTGAGGAGAGTGGAGGACCACCGCTTGGCACGCCCACTCTGCGCAGAAGGCTTCCGCGCAGAGAGGCGAGGAGGAGGTTGTCCGTTAAGGAATTCTTATGCTGTAGGAAATTTAGGAGACACCCACTGACGGATTCTACCAGCGACTGAGGTAGCCGCGCAAAAGGCTGCTCAGCCAGGGAAAGACGCAACCACCCCTAAGCAGTTGGAACAGCTGGAGGTTTACACACAAGCAACCCCAATTCCCATGATATTGGGTGTGAACTTATCGGTAAAGAATTTGAATCTTTATAAAGATAACTATGAAAAATTATGGAATGAAATCAACAGAGATCTTGAGGTATGGTCAAACCTAAAACTTTCATTGATGGGCCGAATATCGGTGGTTAAGATGAATGTATTGCCGAAGATGTTGTTTTTATTTCAGATTTTACCAATCATTGATAATGCTAAATGTTTTAAAGAATGGCAGAAGGCATTGTCTAAATTTATCTGGCGGGGGGGGGAACCTAGAATTAAATATAAATTACTTACAGATATAAAAGAGAGAGGGGGCTTTTCCCTACCAGATTTGAAGATATACGTTGAAGTTGCTGCCTTCTGCTGGATCAAGGATTGGATTCAATTAGAGAATGATGATGTCGATTTGGATGGCATGCATATCTATGGTATGACAAGATAAAGGCCCACAGTGGTTTTAAGAATCATGTAATTAGAAAGGCGTTATACAATGTATGGACTAGATACAAAGATCTCTTAGTAAGAAAAACACCAAAATGGATTTCACCAATGGAAGCACAGGCCCAAAAAAAGTTAAATATGGAAAACAAATGGTTGAGATATTCAGATTTGTTGTTAGAGGATCAGGAAGGTTTTAAATTAAAATCATTTGAACAAATTAAAGATGAAGTGAATTGGTTGCAATATTATCAAATTAACGAATTATATAAGATGGATAAGAGAAATGGTTTTGCAACAGAAAAAACCAAATTGGAAACGGAGTTGTTAGATACTAATGATAAGAATATGTCTAAAATGTATAATTTGTTGTTGGAGTGGCATACAAAGGATGAACAAGTTAAATCGGTTATGATTGATTGGGCAAGAGATGTGGGACATAATATAATGATGGAGGACTGGGAGAGGCTATGCAGGAAAGGGGTTAAGTTCACTGCATGTACACTGTTAAAGAAAAACATTATGAAGATGATGTATAGATGGTACTTGACCCCTGTAAAACTAGCAAAGATTTATCACAAAAGTGATAACCTTTGTTGGAAATGTAAAGAAAAAGAAGGTAAAGGTAAAGGTAAAGGTACCCCTGCCCAAACGGGCCAGTCTTGACAGACTCTGGGGTTTGTGCGCCCATCTCACATCTAGAGGCCGGGGGCCAGCGCTGTCCGGAGACACTTCCGGGTCACGTGGCCAGCGTGACAACGCTGCTCTGGCGAGCCAGAGCCGCACACGGAACGCCGTTTACCTTCCCGCTGGTAAGCGGTACCTATTTATCTACTTGCCCCCGGGGGTGCTTTCGAACTGCTAGGTTGGCAGGCGCTGGGACCGAGCAGCGGGAGCGCACCCCGCCGCGGGGATTCGAACCGCCGACCTTTCGATCGGCAAGCCCTAGGCGCTGAGGCTTTAGCCCACAGCGCCACCCGCGTCCCTTTTTGCCATATGTGGTGGACTTGTCCCAAGGTGAAAGACGTCTGGGAAAAGATTTATAAGGAACTGAAAAAAAATGTTGAAATATACATTTATTAAGAAACCAGAGGCCTTTCGGCTTGGAATAACAGGTTTAGAATTGCCCAAGAAAGATGTTAAATTATTTTGGTATGCCACAACGGCCGCCCGAATATTACTTGCTAAAAATTGGAAAACACAAGAACTACCAACTGTGGAAGATTGGCAGATGAAGATGATGGACTTTTCGGAGCTAGCTGACCTGACTGGAAGAATCCACGACCAGAAAGAAGAGGAGTTTCAAGAGGACTGGAGGAAATTCAAGGACTATTTGAATAAATATTGTAATATAAAAAATTAGAAATTACTTGAAAGAAACAAATAGGCCTAGGATTAAATTAAGTTATAATTAAATAAATGGGATTTAGAATGTTAAGAAAAGTGAATAAGATGGATTATAATTCAAAATTGTTTTAGTTTAGTAATGATATTGGAAAGCTGTTACTTTTAATTACAAGGAAACTCATAAGGGAGGGATTTGAGGAAGTCAGCCAAGATGTTTAAAAGGTTGGATTTGTGAAGAATTAAGTTTGTTATTATTGTCTATCTGTTTATTGTTCCCCCTTTCCACCCCTTTCTTCTTTTTCCTTTTCTGTTTTTGTGTATTTTGCTTTGTGGTTTGTGTTATCACTGTGGAAAATCTAATAAAAATTTATATATATATATTTTTAAAAAGAGTCAGGAATTTTCCCTTCTTCCATTATCTCATTCATGATCTTTTAAAGTCTAGGGATTATTACTTCTTCTAGTTTCTTGTAATATGTAATCAGTATTCCATCTGGACCTGGTGATTTCTCAGTTTCCATTTTCCTTATCACCTCTCTTATTTCTTCTGAGCTTATGCACGAGTTTAAATTACTAAATTCCTTGCCATCTATTTCAGGGATTTTGTTTTCTCTTACATACTCTTTAATTTTATTCTCATCTTTGTCTTCCAACTCGTATAATTTTTTATAAAAATTCCTAAACATCATTTTTATTTGGTCCAGGTCTGTAATTTCTTTTCCTTGTTCAATAATCTTATTTATAACCCTATCTGCTTGTTTCTCCTTTGTTATCCAGGACAACATTCTACCAGGTTTATTTGCCGATTCAAAATACCTTTGTTTTGTCCATTTAATCTTATTTTCTACCTCTTTGTTTATTAAATTATTTAATTGGGATTGTAAAATTTTAATATTCTGGATTATACTCTCTTGTTTTGGATTTTTTTATTATATAATTTTTATTGAATGATTTTGTGTTACAAAAAACAATACAGCCATACTACCATGAAATATAATTAAGAAATAAAAATTACATACATCAATATTTAGTTTGTTATTTACCGTCGTATTTCCTCCCAAACATTGCATACAACAACACACATATGTGCAGACACCCACACCCACACACCCGCACACAAAATGATTATAATAAAAGTAAATATTCCCCCCCCTTTATCTTCTTCAACTTTGACTTCCTGTCAAGTCCCTTTGCATATATTTTATCTTACATTTGAATGTACACAAAACAATAAACCTTTCTATATAATTTTTATAATACATTCTTAAAACATAATAAATCCTTAATTGTTATCCACCTCCTTTTAGTTCCTTTATCACTCGAATGCTAGCACGGAGTCAAAACTATTATTGTATTTTTGAACATATCTTCTATAACCATCCCATTTTTCCTCAAATTTTTGCTTTGAGTTTCCTCTGAGTTTACTAGGCAGTTGAGCCGTCTCCACCAATTCCTGTAATTTGATTTGCCAATCTGTTATTTTTGGAGCCTCGTGATCTTTCCATCCCTTGGCCACAAGTATACAAGCCGCTGCGGTTGCATACAAGAATACCTCTCTTAGATTTTTTGGGATCTCTTTATCTATAATACTTAATAGAAATGCCTCCGGTTTTTTAGTAAAAGTTATCCCCATCATCTTTTTTAATTCATCGTATATTTTCCCCAAAAAGTTTTTAATCTTTTCACACGTCCACCACATGTGGATCACGTCACCGTTATTTCCTCCACATCTCCAACAAGCATTCGCCAAATTTTTATACATTCTTGATAATCTGGAAGGAGTGAGGTACCACCTATGAGCCATTTTCATCATGTTCTCTCTTATATTATAGCTGGCTGTAAATTTCAAATTTACCTTCCATAAGTTTTCCCAGTCTTTTAGCATAATTGGATGGCCCACATCTTAGGCCCAATTTATCATTGAAGCCTTAACCTCCTCATCCATTACTTTGTAGTCTAAAAGAAGTCTATACATTTTAGCGATTATTTTAATTTTACTATTCAGTAATTCTCTTTCAAATCTTGAAGGCTCCTTTTCAAAACCTATCTGCTTGTCCTGTCTGAACATTTCATTCACCTGGAAGTAGTCTAGCCAACTAGAAAAGTGATCTTTTATTTTCTCATAACTTATCAATATTAGTTGACCCTCCTCATCCCTTAATACTGTGTTATATGTTATCCAGTTCTCTTTAATGTTGTTGTTGTTGTTTTAACAGCGATTGCTTCTAATGGAGAATTCCATCTTGGGGTTTTCTGTTTCAAATATCTTTTGTATTTTTCCCACACCTTATATATAGCATTTCTTATTATATGATTTGAAAAACTCTGGTGTGCCTTTATTTTCCCATAATTAAGATAGCCATGCCATCCAAAATGGGTGTCATGACCTTCTAGATCTAAA
Source organism: Podarcis vaucheri (assembly GCF_965113315.1). NCBI lineage: Eukaryota > Metazoa > Chordata > Lepidosauria > Squamata > Lacertidae > Podarcis > Podarcis vaucheri. The sequence goes on from NC_138757.1 coordinate 6,739,257, forward strand.
ATATCCCAATTTTTTTAATAAACACCAATCTTTCAACCAGAGAAGACATGAGGCTTTGTAATATAACTTCAAATCCGGTAACCCGAAGCCACCTCTTTCTACAGTATCTATTAATATCTTATGCTTTACTCTTGGTCTTTTACCCTTCCACAAAAAATTAGAAATTTCTTTTAGCCACTTGTCAATACTGCTGGTCTTTCCTATAATTGCATTTGGAATAAAAAGAGTAGCTTCGGTAAGACTATCATTTTAATTACCGAAATACGGCCCAGGAATGATAAATTTAAACTTGTCCATGTCTCCAACTGTCTTTTGATATCTTTCCAACAATTAATATAATTATCTTCATACAAGTTAATATTCTTTGGTGTTATCCATAATCCTAAATACTTGATTTTGGGGTAGATTTTAATTTGTATTATTTTTTCTAATTCTGCTTTTTCATCTGGCAACAAATTTTTAACTAATAGTTTTGTCTTGTTTAAATTCAGTTTGAACCCTGCAACTTTACCGTAGCCATATATTATTTCCACCGCCTTTGTTAAACTCTGTTTTGGTTGCTCCGTAGTTATAATTAGATCGTCAGCAAATGCCCTCATTTTGTAACTTCTATTTCCCAGCATAATCCATTTTATTTCTTTTTCCTCCCTAATTTGTTTACATAAAACTTCCAATGTTAATATAAAAATTAAGGGAGATAGTGGGCAACCTTGTCTGACCCCTTTACGGATTTCACACTCCTGTGATAAATTTCCATTTATTATGATTTTAGCTTTTTGTTTTGAATATATTTCTTCAATCCCTTTTATATACTGTATACCAAAATCCATATGGTGTAATAGACCTTTCATAAATTTCCAGAAGACCCTATCAAAAGCTTTTTCGGTATCTATGGCCATTAAGACTGCCTTCTTTTCTATTCTTAAGTCTAAATACTCTAATAAGTTTATAATGTTTCTAGTGTTGCTATAAATGTGCCTCCTGGGCAAAAAGCCAGCTTGGTCATTGTGTATAATCATCTGGAAGACTTTTTTTGATCTTTCGGCTAAAATATTTGCATATAGTTTATAATCGTTATTTGGGAGTGTGATAAGCCTATAGTTGTTAATAAGTGTGATAGGCCTATAGTTGTTAATAAATAGATTGTCCGTTCCCTGTTTTGGAATTAATGCAATAAGGCTGTCTTTCCATGAGTCCGGCATGGTTCCATCTTTTAAGATGTTGTTCATGATACTTCTTAATGGGTCAGTCAGTGTGTCCTCAAATTTTTTATAATATATTGCCGGTAGGCCGTCAGGCCCTGGTGACTTTCCTATCTTTGCTTCCTTAATTGCTCTTTGAATTTTGTACAATGTAATAGGGGCGTTCAACAGTTCTTTTTGTTCTTTAGTAAGTTTCAGAAGACCATTCTGTTCTAAATATTATTTAACTTCTTCTGTTGTTTCATATCCTTCCTTATAGAGTTCTCTAAAGAATTCAACAAATCGTTTCTCTATTTCTTTAGGGTTGTTTATTATTTTGCTTTCACACTTAACTCTATTTATAAGCCTTTCTGCCTCTCCCTTCTTTAATTGCCATGCTAATAACCTTCCTGGTTTATTAGCATGTTCAAAGGTTTTTTGTTTCAATAATCTTAGTTTCCATTCCATTTCTGCATTTATTAGCATTGTTTTGGATTTTTCAACAGTTCTTTTTCCTTCTCCCTTATCTGTTTATTTATTTCCATAGTATCCTTTGCTTTATCCTTCCTTATTCTTTTTTTAAAAAAATAAATATTTTTTTATTAATTTTCCAACACAATTATACATTTTTATCCAAATTTTAACAAATTATCTCTTTTTGGACTTCCTTCAGCTTCTCTGGCAATCATCCGCATTTGTCTCTTCAGTACGCATTTCCTTCATTTGTATTGCCATTTGTCTTCCCTCCCCCTTCTATTTCTTTTTAACAATACATCTCAACTTTTACAGTGCCTCTTGAAACCCCACTAGCGTTGTTTGCACATCACATACATTTTTCAGATATTCTACAAACTTTCCCCAGTCTTTGATGAACTTTTGGTCTCACACATATCTAATTTTCCCAGTTAATTTATCCAATTCCACATAGTCTGTCAGTTTCCTCTTGTTTCCATTTCTGGGCCAGTAAAATTCTTGCTGCTGTAACTGCATACTGAAAAAGTTTACAACCCTTTCTTCTTATTTCCTTTCCTGTAATCCCTAAAAGAAAAGCTTCTGGTTTCTTTACAAAAGTATATTTTAACATGTTTTTCAATTCATTGTAAATCGCTTCCCAGAAACTCTTCACTTTCTTACATTCCCACCACATATGATAAAACGTTCCTTCTTTTTCTTTGCATTTCCAACACTTATTGCATATCTTATACATTTTTGCTAGTTTTACCGGTGTGATGTACCATCTATAAAACATTTTCATAACATTTTCCTTCAACGCCGTACTTTCAGTAAATTTTAAATTTTCTTTCCACAGTTTTTCCCAATCATCAAATTGAATATTATACCCAAAGTCTTTGGCCCATTGTATCATTACCGATTTAACCTCTTCATCTTTCGTATTCCATTCCAACAATATTTTATACATTTTTGACAAAATTTTACATTCATTATTTATTATCTCTGTTTGAAACTTTGAATCTTTTTCTACATAACCACTTTCTTTTATATCTTTTTAAAACATTTCATTAACCTGGAAATAATGCAGCCAATCATATACATATTCTTTAATTTGTTCATATGGTTTTAGTTTCCATTTCCCCCCTTCTTTAATTACCATTTCACCATATGTAATCCAATTACATCTTATATTAATTTTCTTTACACTCATAGCTTCCAACGGAGATAGCCAGTGTGGAACTCTTGGTTCCAATAGATTTTTGTACCTGTCCCATATTTCTATTAACGAATTCCTGAAGATGTGGTTCTCAAAACCTTTATGAATTTTCTTCTTGTCACACCATAAATATGCGTGCCATCCAAATCTGTTATCAAAACCTTCGAGATCTAATAATTCCTTATTTTCTAATTTTATCCATTCCTTTAACCAACATAGGCATGCTGCTTCATAGTATAATTTCATATCTGGCAGGGCGAAGCCTCCTCTTTCTTTCACATCCGTTAATAACTTATATTTTATTCTTGGCTTCTTACCCTGCCAGATATACCTTGAAATCACTCTTTGCCACTCTTTAAAGAGCCATACCCCCTTTATAATGGGGATAGTCTGAAATAAAAATAACATCCTTGGAAGCACGCTCATCTTTATCGTAGAAATTCTGCCCCCAAAAGACAATTTCATTCTACCCCACACCTCCAGGTCATTCCTTATTCCCTTCCAGGGAATTATTCTGAAACAGGTCAATATTTTTAGGAGTTAACCAAATTCCCAGATATTTTACCTTTTCCACCACCTCTATCTCTGTCTGTTGTTGCATTATTTCTATCTTACTTTGCTCCATATTTTTAACAATTATTTTAGTCTTTTTCTTATTCAATCTAAACCCGGCCACATTTCCAAATTGTTCAATCTCCTCCAATACTTCTTTTACACTTTCCATTGGTTCTTCAATTGTTATTACCAGATCATCAGCAAAGGCTTTAACTTTATATTCATTCTGACCTACTGTCACCCCTTTTATTAATTTATTTTGTCTAATCACACTTAAAAAGACCTCCAGAACCGTTATAAATAACAATGGCGAAAGCGGACAACCCTGTCTTGTTCCTTTAGATATTTTTATATCTTCTGTAATTACATTATTGTCTATCAGTTTAGCTCTCTGTTCTATATATATTGCCTTAATTCCATTGAAAAACTCTTTCCCCACATCCATATACTCTAAATTTTTCAGCATAAAATCCTATCCTTCCTTATTCTTGTCATTTGTTGTATTCCAATTCCTTTCATATAGCCTTTACTGGTATCCCAAATGATTTTCCTGTCTGTCCCATGTCTCTCATTAATTTCAAAAAATTCCTTCAACAATTCCCTCATTTTATTCACCTTTTGCTCATCTCTCCAAACTTCATCATTCATCCTCCACCTCCCTCTCATATGTTTTTTAAAAATCTTATGTGTATAGTAACTGGATTATGGTCTGAGAGAGATTTATTCAGAATCTCTGCTTTTACCAAGCTCAGTGTCATTTTTTTTTGAGGGCTAAATTGCATCTATTCTCCCTCCCAATTTTTTATCTTCAAAAAAATAGGTAATATCCTTTTCAGTGGGATGCTTCAATCTCCAGGTATCGAATAAATTATGATTATCAGTCAACTGGAAGAACGATAATGGTAGTCTGCCTGATTTTCCCCCTCTCTCGGTTCTATCCATTTCAATAGATATAACTCCATTAATATCTCCCATCATAATTAGCTTTCCATTCTCAAATTCCCAAAGCTTCTCTTCCAATTTTCTGTAAAATTCGTATTTATTATTTGGAGCATATACTCCTACCACTATTATATTTTCTTGATTTATTTGTATTTCTACTCCTACTATTCTACCTTCCTCATCTTGAAATATTAGTTGTGGACTTAACGCTGGTTTTACATAAATTACCACCCCTCTTTTCTTTTCCGTTCCTGCGGCTATAAACTCCAGACCCAAGTTCTTGTTTTTTAGTACCTGTATATGATCTTTAGATACATGGGTCTCTTGTAGACATATTATATCCCATTTTCCTTTCTTTAAGGTACATTCTACTTTGTTCCTTTTCAGTTTACTGTTCAAACCATTAATGTTCCAGGAAATACACTTAAAGGCCATACAGTTTTATTAAATTTATATGGACTACTTTAAAATCGGGGGTAGTTGGTAAAGAAAAAGAAATAATAATATAAGGGCACAAAAGGTAGAAGTCGTTATAATAATTCTAGCTTTATCTTGTTTCTTCTTGCTCTTGGAGCCTTTCTCCTCCTAGCTCCTCCCAGTACTTCCTCCAAAAAATTCTGGTCTCCTCCACCAATCTAAGGGTTTCTCTTCTCTCTTTATATGTAAAGGTAAGTCCTTCAGGAAATCCCCACCTAAACAGAATTTTATTCTTCAGCGCTGTCGTTAAGAATTTCCCTCCAGCATCTTGTCTTGCTTTTTCTTCTTTGTTGTCAGTTGGTTCACTTGATTAGAAAGGTCCATTATTAATGTGGAATTTTTCTCAATCTTAGTGCCCATACTCTCCACTTTTCCATCTAAGATTTTGATATTTCCATCATCAATCTTTATTACGGTCCAGAGACCCAACAAATCATTACAAAGCAATACACAATTCATAGAGCCTACCTCCAGGTTAAACAAGCATTTTGTTCAGAATATAGGGATTATTTGTTCTTGCAACCACCAATAAAAACTTTGCCACTGCTAATGTTCTAGCATTTGTCTGGTCTTCCAATAGGAACCTGACATAGTGAGCCTCTGATTTTCCTGGGAAAGGTACCAGCAAGGGTAGTATCAGTTCAGCCCTGGCTTGCTCAAATTTTGCACAATGCAACAAAATATGTTTTATGGAATCGATGTCTTGAGCACATGAGCAAAGTCTGTCCTGGTAGGGAACTCCTCTCAACCTGCCATCCAACACTGCAGTGTTGGGTTGAAATAAGCGACAGACGATTAGCAGGTGTCATCTGGGAGGCATCTCTCGAGCAAGCCTCGAGGAGTCCCTTTTATTGAATATTACAACATTGCCACACGTGTGCTTGTTGCTGATTGGTTAACACAAGTACAAAGTAAAGGTGCGCTTGTTGCTGATTGGTTAACACAAGTACAAAGCAAAGGTTACATATAGGCATTAATCACCAATAGATTAAAGGCTGGGAAAGGGAGCACAGAACTAGACAGGCATGAAAACCTCCTAATTAAATTATAACTAGTGATTGATATAGCAAAGCTTAAACAATTACATTCTGATAGATGTGGTCAACTATGCATTAAGAACAGGTCAGAGTGTAATGTTTTCATGAACTCAATATGAACTTAACATTATGGGATGATGAGGGAATGTCTTAGTATTAGAACAGTTTGTGTAGCATCATGTGCAGAAGCAAAGCTTAGAAGCAAAGCTTCCTATCATGCCACAGTCATGTGCAGAAGCAAAGCTTACCTTCATCTCCCCCTTTCCTTTTTGATTTAAAGGTGAGTGGGACAAAAATATTTCTGGATACATGGTTTGCCAGCGCATGCCGGAAATAAGTCTGTCCACATATCCCCTAATGTTTACTGTTGGTGTTGCCATTTCGCAAAGTAGGCAGCAATGATTTTGTTGGGTGGCTGAGGGGGAGAGAGAAGCTGAGACAAAAGACGTATGAGACCAGGAATGCATTGGACGAAGTAGCATAACAAAATTAATATACATATTATGACAATAGCGTATTGAAAAAAATTGCGAAGCCAATTCAGATTTGGCAACCAACCAGTAAACCACTGGGTGAATGAATCCCAGAGGCCAGAAAATCCAACGTCCTGTTTAATGTGGTGTGTAAGATTTTGCAAATGAGAGATTTGGCTTTGAATGGCTTTAGAATTATCAGTAATATTGAAGCAGCACATGTCGTCCACTTGTTCACAGCCATAATGATGAAGCACCAATAAATAATCTATAGCAGCACGAGTCCATGTTGGAGTTCACTCTGTTCTTTGTTCAAAAGGTGAAGAGCTTGTGAAGTAAAATTTAAAGCCTTTGCTGCTGAACAGGGTAAAGAGTTAATATTCCTACTATTCCGTACAGCCAATCCAGGGACTCCTAAGAAAGAAACAGCTAAAGAAATATATTCAGATCTACTGGAAAGAGAAACAGAATTGTCACAATCATTAGTCAATTCTATAGAGCGGGACAGATGATGTTTTTTGGGTAATATGATGGACAAACGGCTTAAACAACAAGGTGTGCCATGGCTAATGTTTGCTGGAATTTAATTGAATGTATAGCCTGGACACAACCAGAACCAGCCTTCAGGCAGCTCTGTATATTTATATACATAAGAAATATTTACATAATTAGAGCAATTAAAATTATCCTTGCCCAATTTCACACAGTTGGTTTTTGTGCAATTGACCATACGGGCACAAGTGACATTAAAGGAAGCCACGTATGGGGTCAACAAATCAATGGCCAAAGGTGGGCGTTGGCGCACTTGGTTACCCCAGTTGTGGTAACCGGAATTGTCAGTTTTTAAAGAATGAGGTTTGCCCATGACTGACATGGTACGAACAAGATGATTACAAACATGTCTAACCCGTTCTCCCCTTTGAGGGGTGGCCCAAATAAAGCCAGAAAACGTATCAATGCAAACAGGTATAAACTTCCAAGGTGAAAAAGGGGCGAAGTGAGTTACATCCATTTGCCACAACTGGTTGGCTTCCAGCCCACGGGGATTAACACCAGGGCTGGGGTGGCCAATCTGATTAGAGCATTGAGGGCATTGCTGGATAATTGCACGCGCCGCTTCCAACGGAATTTGGACCTGGCGGCTAAGGGCTTTTGCATTCTGATGATGGAAAGCATGACTTTCAATGGGGGAGACAGGCAAAGCCCTAAGCAAGGAATCTGCTTTTGCATTGCCATCAGTGATAAAGCCTGGGAAGGGTTGGTGAGAGCGAATGTGCACCACAAATAGTGGGTGGGAGCGAGTAGAGGGAAGCAATTGTAAGGACAGGAAAAGGCTCAATAAATTGTCATCCAATAAGGGGCTTACATAGCTGCCCTGTAAACGAGTTATGACATTTGCAACATAAAGACTGTCCACTACCAAATTAATTGGCTGTGAGGAGAAATGATGCAGAGCTTTAACAGCAGCTGCTAACTCAGAACGCTGAGCAGACTTTTGTGGGAGAGTGTAGAGGCTGTGCCATTCCTCATTTTGTTGCCAAGCAACCACCCCCCTGGAGGGGGCTCCGTCAGTAAAAACAGTAGGGGCATCCAAAGGGACAGGAGATAATATGGAAGAGAAAGACAGGGAAATTTGTTTGCTCATTTGCAGGCGAGGGTCGGCTGGGATATGGCAACCCACTTGGCCAAGAAAATCGGCTAAAGCGCACTGCAAATCCATGCTAGTGGAAAGAACAGTTTCCCATTGCTCCAAAGGCATGGGCACAATAATTTGGCGGCAATCAATGCCAAAGAGGCTTTTGCATCGACGGCGTCCCTTGCTGATGAGCTGAGCAAGGAGATCCACTAAAGGAGTCACCGTGTTCTTTGGCTTATGATGTAAATATAGCCATTCAATTATATGAACTTTTGATGGGCCTGACTGAATAAGGGCCGCAAAAGGTTGGACAGAATCTGTCATTATGACTACATCGGGCAAAACATTAAGAATTGCTCGATCAACCCAGTGGAGACGCATAATTTCCTTTAACTGGGCAACAGTTTTCTGTTGAGAGGAGGTCAAGGTGATTTGCTCACCAGGAGATTGATGGCCTTTTAAGGCTGAAAAAAGCGGCCGTAAAACTTCAAGAGGGATTTTAAAATAAGGTCTTATCCAATTGATATTGCCCAGCAATTGCTGCAGCTGGACATATTTCATGGTTTTTGGAACATGAAGCTCAGGGACTATAGGAATAGAATAGCTAGCTATCATTTTGTGTCCCAAATAATGAAAAGGAGAAAATTCCTGTACCTTTTCGGGAGCAATTTTCAGACCATAAAGTGACAAACAGGCTACCATATCACGTTTCCATTGAGGGGGAAGGTGGGGCCCCGTAATTAATAAATCATCCATGTAAATGATAAATTAAGAGGTGTGGATACTGAAGACGGAAAGGCTGAAGGGCTTGATTCACATAATCACATGGTAGGGGAATTCAACATTCCTTACGGTAGAACTTTCCATTGATACCGTTCCGTGGGCTGGCTGTTATTTAACATAGGAATAGTGAAAGCAAGGGACGCGGGTGGCGCTGTGGGCTAAAGCCTCAGCGCCTAGGGCTTGCCGATCGAAAGGTCGGCGGTTCGAATCCCCGCGGCGGGGTGCGCTCCCGCTGCTCGGTCCCAGCGCCTGCCCACCTAGCAGTTCGAAAGCACCCCCGGGTGCAAGTAGATAAATAGGTACCGCTTACCAGCGGGAAGGTAAACGGCGTTCCGTGTGCGGCTCTGGCTCGCCAGAGCAGCGTTGTCACGCTGGCCACGTGACCCGGAAGTGTCTTCGGACAGCGCTGGCCCCCGGCCAATAGATGTGAGATGGGCGCACAAACCCCAGAGTCTGTCAAGACTGGCCCGTTCGGGCAGGGGTACCTTTACCTTTACCTTTAGTGAAAGCAAAGAATTTACGATCCTTCTCCTGTAGGGGGATGGAGAAGAAGCAATCTTTCAAATCTATAATAGCCAATTGATAAGAATGTGGGATCACATTTGGATTAGGCAGACCACACTGCAAAGGCCCCATGGGTTCACGGATTTCATTAATTTTCCTTAAATCCTGGAGAAATCTCCATTTCCCGCTCTTCTTTTTTATGACGAAGATGGGGGTATTATAGGGGCTAACTGAAGACTCTATATGGTCTGCCAATAATTGTTCATTCACCAATCATTTTAAAGCAAGTAGCTTTTCCCCCGTTATGGGCCATTGTTCCACCCATACAGGGTTGGCAGATTTCCAGCTGAGGGGAAGTGCAAGCTTACTCATTAAATTGAATGGTAGCTTGTAATTGTTGTAGTAAGTCTCTGCCCCACAGATTGAGGTGGATTTTCAGCACACAGGGCTTGATGTATGCAATGGTTTCAGAGCTATCAGGCAGAGAAACAGGCAGCCACTGTACGCTTTTGGAAGAGGTTTGAGGTCCACCTACACCCCAAACTGCAGAGGCAGACTCAAGGGGCCACGTGGGGTCCCAGCAACTACTGGAAATTACAGAAATGTCTGCGCCCGTGTCAATCAAGCCTTCCAGAACTTTACCATTGATTTTATACTTACGAAGAAGCTTCTGTTCACCAATCCTCTGGATTACAGCTAACAGCTGTGGAGGGAAAGGAGAGAGCTCGTGCAAATTACTATCCATAATAGAAGCAGTAGGGTGAGAAGGGAGCACCACCAAATGCGCCCAGGACTCACTCTTCTTTAACTGCATGGGCATATGGCTCCAAAGTTGAACCATTATTGTGCTCACATAGTCAGGATCTAGGACTCCTGGAATAACCTGGATTCCTTTTTTGGCCGCAGAAAATTTGGGTAAAATTAAGCCTGAGACCTTAGGCGGTAAGGCATAAGCACAATTTCCACCAGGGTGGGCATAAGCACAATTTCACCAGGTAAAACAGTGTCTTTGGTCTCTTGATTGATCAAATCAATGGTAAAGTCAGAAGGCATATTTTTTGAAAAATTTTCAGCTGTGGAAACTAAAGGCGGAAGGCTCTCTATGCTCTCTATTTGTCCTGGCCCGAGAGTGGGGCCACCATGGAGTTTCCCGGACTCCTGCATTGATTAGCCCAATGATAGCCTTTCCCGCATTTCGGGCATTTTTTGGAAGGTTTGGCCTTATTGGCATCACCATTCCTGTTTGCCCCCCCCCCTCCGCCAGGGGCTCTGCATTGTTTAGCAAAATGGCCTGGGCGTTTGCAATTGAAGCAATTGCCCGTAGGCTTATTGCTAGCCTGGATTGTGCCGGCAAGCAAAGACATCACATGGCTCTGGCTGCCAACATCTGCACAAGCTTGAATCATATCGGCCAGGTCATATTTAGGGCGATGTATGATTGACTGCAACGCTTTCTTGCAATCGGTGTTTGCATTTTCAAAAGCCAATTTTTTCATCAATTCATTTTGAGCTGTAGTGTTATCAATCTGCCTAGTGACTGATTCTTTCAATCTATCTATAAATTGATGCTAGGGCTCTGAATGCTGTTGCTTAATATTAACAAAGGAGCTCAGCGGTTGGCCTGAGACAGGGACTTTACGAAAGGCGCGTTGTACACAGGTCACGGTGCGACTAAAATGTAAAGGTGTCAGCGTCGCCTGGGCTGTTAGATTATCATACTGACCAGCGCCATAAAGTTGATTGGCTGAATGCTGTGGATCAGCCAGGGCTGATGCGCTATGTTTAAATTCACTTTCAAAAACCACATACTGAGCCGGGGATAAAAGCATGCGCATCAGATCTTTCCAGTCTTGAGGTAGCATTATATAACCATTTGCTATTCCCTCCAGCATCCCTGTCACATAAGAGGATTTCAGACCAGAATCAGTAATGGCTTTCCTTAATTCTCTCATTACAGAATAAGGAAGCGTCTCGTACAATACCTGCTGTTGAGCAGTTCCTGGGTTTGTATAGGTGATAGGGAAAGCAGATGGCATTTCACCGGCCCATTCAGACTCTTCCTCTAAAGACAGGAGCCCTTTCTGCCTAGCTAGAGAAAGCGCGGTGCGCACAGCTCCTGTAGAGCACGCAGGGGCTGTGGCAGGCGAAGGAGGGATGGGGGGGACGATGTGGGCTGAGACGGTTGAGACGTAGGGAGGGGTTGGCAGGGTTGCGAAGGAGGCAAAAGCTTTGGGTAAGGTGGGGGATTGTCTGCAATGGCTAGAAGGGCAGGGGCCGAAGGAGATGCCTGAGGTCCTAATTTAGCAACGGCATCTGCACATTTCTGCCAAGTGAGCAGACAATGAATCGGAGCCCTCGGTTCTGCAAAGAGGGTTTTCCGATCTTTTGCCAAGTCTCTATCCCCAAAGAACCTGTTTCAGGGTACCAGGGGCACTGGCAAGCAATCTCACATAACAATCTTTCAATTTCTTTTAAAGAAATATGAGCACCCGCCACCCGCTGTCTAACAAGATGGAGCAACTCCTTGGCATGCTCCTTTTGGAACCTTGTCAGTCCCCCCCCCCCATACTCACGAAATAGCACGCTGAGACTTTTCCAGTCGAGTGAAGTACAGGGGCTGGCTGCGTAAGGGATCTGGCAATCAAGTTGGGGTCACCAGATGTTGGGTTGAAATAAGCGACAGACGAGTAGCAGGTGTCATCTGGGAGGCATCTCTCGAGCAAGCCTCGAGGAGTCCCTTTTATTGGATATTACAACATTGCCACACGTGTGCTTGTTGCTGATTGGTTAACACAAGTACAAAGTAAAGGTGCGCTTGTTGCTGATTGGTTAACACAAGTACAAAGCAAAGGTTACATATAGGCATTAATCACCAATAGATTAAAGGCTGGGAAAGGGAGCACAGAACTAGACAGGCATGAAAACCTCCTAATTAAATTATAACTAGTGATTGATATAGCAAAGCTTAAACAATTACATTCTGATAGATGTGGTCAACTATGCATTAAGAACAGGTCAGAGTGTAATGTTTTCATGAACTCAATATGAACTTAACATTATGGGATGATGAGGGAATGTCTTAGTATTAGAACAGTTTGTGTAGCATCATGTGCAGAAGCAAAGCTTAGAAGCAAAGCTTCCCATCATGCCATAGTCATGTGCAGAAGCAAAGCTTACCTTCACTGCAGAAGGAAAGACATTTAGTCTGGCTTTGTTGAAAATCCTTTGATAGTTTGGTACTGTCAGGTTTTGAATGTAAGATGTTAACTTAAAGACATACCCATATTGTACTCCTACTGCCAGCGGACGACAGACTGCGTGTGATCGAGATCGCAAGTCACTGTGTGCATTATCCCATAATCTTTGCTTTACCATCTTTTGGGCGCCTTCATAACTCAGGTAATACAATTGGGGGGGGGGTGACAGACCAATAGAGTGGCTAAAGTGTGGTGGCAGCCCACCACACTTTAATTGAAATTGGGCATTTACCAGCTTCTAACAGAAGTATGGAGTTGGAGACACAGTTGGGTACCTGCAGCAGAGATCGTATAAATTTTGCCTGAAAGCCATCTAGCTTTTGTGCCTCTCATACAAGATGGGTGACACCGGGCTTGAAAGCAGTACATGTGAAAAGGATCTAGGAGTCTTGGTTGACCACAAACTTGACATGAGCCAACAGTGTGACGCGGCAGCTAAAAAAGCCAATGCAATTCTGGGCTGCATCAATAGGAGTATAGCATCTAGATCAAGGGAAGTAATAGTGCCACTGTATTCTGCTCTAGGTTTGTCTGGCAGGGCAAAAAGCCCCGAATAAAGTTTAAAATACTAACTGATGCAAAGGAGAGAGGGGGGTTTGCCCTGCCGGACTTAAGGTTATATTATGAAGCTGCGGCCTTCTGCTGGATGAAAGATTGGATCTTATTGGAAAACACTGATGTCCTAGATCTGGAAAGCTTCAACAATTCGTTAGGTTGGCATGCGTATTTGTGGTATGACAAGGGGAAAACACATGGAATGTTCAAAAACCATATTGTCAGAAAAGCAATATATATGGTCTGGAAAAAATACAAAGACTTATTGGAAAGTAAAACTCCGAGGTGGATTTCACCAATAGAGGCCAAAGCTCGGAAAACATCCAATATGGAGGCATATTGGCCGAAATATTGGGAAATAATAGAAAACATTGGAGGTAATTGGAGGTTGCTGAGCTTTGAAAAATTAAAGGACAAGGTGCAAAATTGGCTACACTATGCCCAAATTAATGAGGTTTTTAAGCTAGATAAAAAAATAGGATTCCAGGTGGAAAAATCGAAACTTGAGACAGAGTTGTTAGAACCAAAGACCAAGGTATTATCGAGAATGTACAACTTGCTGCTTAAATGGAACACTCAGGACGAGACAGTTAAATCAGCCATGATAAAATGGGCTCAAGACATTGGTTACAATATTATGTCTGAGGACTGGGAAAGGTTATGGACCACCGGTATGAAATTTACGGCATGTAATGCCTTGAAAGAAAACATTATGAAAATGGTATACAGGTGGTACATGACCCCAGTCAAGCTCGCTAAGATATACCATTTGTCTGACAATAAATGTTGGAAATGCAAGGAGGCTGAAGGGACATTCTTTCACCTCTGGTGGACTTGTCCAAGATTGAAGGCCTTTTGGGAAATGATCTATAACGAGTTAAAAAAGGTGTTTAAGTACACCTTCCCCAAGAAACCAGAGGCCTTCCTTCTGGGCATTGTCGGCCAGAAGGTGTTAAAAAAGGATAGAACTTTTTTTATGTATGCTACAACAGCAGCAAGAATCCTTATCGCTAAGCATTGGAAGACCCAAGATTTGCCCACACTGGAGGACTGGCAGACGCAATTGATGAACTACATGGAATTGGCCGAGATGACTGCAAGGATCCGAGACTTGGGAGAAGAGGCAATGGAGGAGGACTGGAAAAAATTTAAAGACTATTTGCAAAAGTATTATAAGTTGTATGAAACATAAGACGCCGTATGATTTGGAACGTTAGCCCCAGCAATGAAATTTAATTATCTATGAAATTGATAACATTCATGAAAGAATCAAAGTTTAAATGGGTAAAAACGACATTATGTTATATCTTTAGAGTAAATAGAGAATAAGAGATTTAAACTTAAATTGCAACTGAAAATATAAAGAAACACACGAAATAAGGGTATAATTTGCTGATAACTTTATTACCAAGAATGCATTATGTGGGAGATGTGGGGAAGTCCAATGGAAATTTGAAATAAGTTGTTGAAATGGTTGGGATTTTCTGTTCTTTTTTCTTTTTTTCTTCTATTCTGCCTTTCCTTTTGTTCTTTCTGTAATTTGGAAAAAATGCAATAAAAAATTATTATAAAAAAAAAAAAATAGATCAAGGGAAGTAATAGTGCCACTGTATTCTGCTCTGGTCAGACCTCACCTGTAGTATTGTGTCCAGTTCTGGGCACCACAGTTCAAGAAGGACACTGACAAACTGGAACGTGTCCAGAGGAGGGCAACCAAAATGGTCAAAGGTCTGGAAACGATGCCTTATGAGGAACAGCTAAGGGAGCTGGGCATGTTTAGCCTGGAGAAGAGGAGGTTAAGGGGTGATATGTTCAAATATATAAAAGGATGTCATATAGAGGAAGGAGAAAGGTTGTTTTCTGCTGCTCCAGAGAAGCGGACACAGAGCAATGGATCCAAACTACAAGAAAGAAGATTCCACCTAAACATTAGGAAGAACTTCCTGACAGTAAGAGCTGTTTGACAGTGGAATTTGCTGCCAAGGAGTGTGGTGGAGTCTCCTACTTTGGAGGTCTTTAAGCAGAGGCTTGACAACCATATGTCAGGAGTGCTCTGATGGTGTTTCCTGCTTGGCAGGGGGTTGGACTCGATGGCCCTTGTGGTCTCTTCCAACTCTATGATTCTATGATTCTATAGCTTTGGCAGGTCCCCATTATGCCAGACATTTGCAGCGTACAGGAGTTGGGAAACGGGTTTTGCGTTGAAAATCCTTAAGGCTGCTGGAACATGTTTGCCGCCCTTTGTGAAAAAGAATCTGAGTATGGTCAAGACTTATTTGTACAAAAGCCAGCATAGTTGATTTGACAATCTTTCGAATGTCTACGAGGGGGTGGGTTTAGAAAGAGGGCGCTATTTTCCTTTAGATCTCTTAATATTGGGAATTTTATTTCCAGGCTATTATCATTTGATCCTATTCTGGCATTTATATCTCCCACTAGGTAAAATGGCAATCCAGGGTATTTAATTTGTAGGGAATAAAGGAAACTATGGAATTTACGCCATGTGCTCTCTATCTGTGTTTGCACTGTATATGGTGGGATATAAGCTGAAACAAGAATGATACTCTTGGATTCCAGATTCAAAGTGATCCCCAGTGCCAGCTGCTCGAAAACTGTGCACAGAGTTACGAGCCCCCCCCCCCTCGGTCGTCCCCTTCCGAGGGGTTTAGAGGCCTTGATTTCATAGGCTTGGCAACTCTCGAGAACTATGTTTGATATTTCCATCTAGGGTGCTTATCTTATCTCCTAGGTTCTTCTCCATTCTTTCCATTGCCAATAATATCTCTTTAACGTCCAAGTTGCTCTCATTCTCCACCAACGATGTTCTCCTTGCTTGGTTAGAGGCTGAGGCTAGGCCAATTGTTGTCTGAATCTTCTTCGATCCCATTGAGATGCCTACCTAGCAATACCTCTTTTAAAATAACAGTTTCATGTGGTCTCTGCGCTTCTTTTATTTCTGGGAGTTTCCCTTGCTTCACTTTTTATACTTCCATTTCCGCTTTAAAAAAAATAAAATCCTTTTTTAATTGCTCTTATATTGAGTAAGACCAGGAATCTTCTTTTGTTTGGGTTATTTGGATTTTTTAGGTTGAACGTTCTTTCAAATTTAGCTAATATATACAAACAGTGTTCATTTCTTTATTATATCAGTTTATTCTTGTTATTTCCAGTTTGCCCAGTAGGTGACGCTGCCACTATACTTAATTGCCTTCTGTCGATTTTACTCTCGTCTTTCACTTCTTTTGCCACTAGGCGTCCCTCTAGTTTTTTCTACACTCCTCTGTTTTCCCCTTTCATGTGTGCAGGCTGACTCTTTAGCTTCTCTTCCTGCTTGCCTTTGTTCATGCCTGCCTTTGTTTCCGTAATGGCGGGGCTCCTCCACGCTGACTCATTCACCCTTCTCCTTCCCCTCACAGCCCCTTCGTCCCACACAGCCGACCCAGAGTGTTTTGTCCTTATTTCTTTTTAATTGAAGGCTCTGGTTAAAAGCTGCAAATTTATGTAAGTAGAAGCTGCTGGTTTTCCCCCTTTCTCTGCTATTTAAGCAGTCTCTGTCTCAGCATTCTCAGCAGTCTCTGTCTTTGCTGTTTTAAAACTCTCTGCTGGGTTATATTCACTCTTATAAGGCACCTTTGTGAAGTTTAATAACAGTTACTGTTAGTGCTGTGGGGATTGGTCCCCTTTCACTCTTAAAAGCTCACTCTGTATTTTATATATTCTTTATTTCTGCTGCCTCCGCCCCTGTGCTCTGCCAATAACCAGCAGTTTTCCAGTTTCCAGTTCTTTATAAGGAGGGGGGCAGGGGTCTCTTTATCTCCAGTTTTAAATTTAATGGAGAGTTCAGCGCTTCCTCGCCGGGTTTGGAGATGTCAACGCCAGAGAATGGCTCTGCTCCTTAGCGATGCTCTTCCCCTTGCTAGCTCTTCGGCCAGACGTTTTAAAATGGATTTTAAATGGTTTGGTTTTGGGGAAACCCCATAAATGCGCTGCCCTGGGCTCTGTACTCAGGATCCCCACCTGAGCTTGGGAAAACTCATGCCTCCTGTTCTCCCTCGGTTTTCTCTGGCGTCTGGACTGCCTCAAGTTGCCAAGAGCGCAATCCTTCACTCGTCCTCCGAGTGCGCTGCTCCGGAAATCCGCATGGTATCTTTCTAGGACATCAGAAAGGCTCTTACAGAGTAATGATGACTGACACTAATACAGTTATACTTAATAGAAGTGTTGAGTACAATGCCAAGTGGGGGAAGAATATGGGAATTTTCCAATATTATTCTGAGGACACTGAAGAGTCTGAGGATAAACAGCAGCAAAACCTCACACCCACTGATGAAGGTTCTGAATCTGAAACTGAATCAGATGATTCAGAGGATTTCAAGAGTGCTAAGGCCTCTCTGCGACCCTCTGAAGGCTCTGATCGAGAACTGGAGGAACCACTGTTCACTATGGGCCACTTTTCTCCTAAGAATGAAGAGGAAAGCCTTGAAGACTTACGTCTAATTCGCAGGCCTGAAAGAGCCACAAAAAGTAAACCTCCAAAGAGATTTGCTGATGAGCATTAGGCTTATGCTCAAACTTGCTGCAGAAGAGAATCTACACGTTTCTCATCACGATGTGAATACAGCATTTTCTCACAGCTGTTGTGGCATACTGTAATGGCTTGGCTCTCCCACACAAGCGAGACACCAATCGTAATTATCTCAGGTTTATTGCTCAAACACATAAATCACTCCAGAGCTCCTTCACTCTGTGTCTGACTCCAAGTTTGCAGTTGCTGAATCTAAACTCCGCCCCTTCCTCTTCTTCCAACAGGGAAAAAAGCCCTTTCGGTTTCGCTCTTTCCCCCTCCTCTCACTGAACTATTCGCGCTTTTGAGTTTTGGGGCTGGCTATTCCTGGCCTCTCTTCATCTGTTTCTGAGCTAAGATTGGTATTTTGTGTATCTCTGCTCTGGCTCCCCCTTCTTTGGTCACTATCCTCAGGGATCAGATTACCATTGCTATCTGCTGCCTGCTCTCTGTTCTCTGAAGCCATGCCGCTAGGCTGTCCCTCCTCCCTCTCACATTCCAGTTCACATTCCAGTGTCCTTATCTCTAGTTGTCTGTTCTCATTCCCAGCCTCTGTCAGCTCTGGAACGAAGCTGACACATACAGAAAAAAGTCACATCCTTTTTGGGGATTTCACCCCACACTATACCAAGTAAAAAGGCTTCTAGTTTCTTAATAAATGTGTTTTTCAACACTTTTTTTCAGTTCATTGTAAATCCTTTCCCAGAAGTCTTTTACCTTACATGTGGTAAAATGTTCCTTCTTTTTCCTTACATTCCCAGCATTTATTATCATGAGTATGATACATTTTTGCTAACTTCACTGGTGTTAAGTACCATCTGTACATCATTTTCATCAAATTTTCTCTTAATACATTACATGCTGTAAATTTAATTCCTTTTTTCCACAATTTCTCCCAATCCACCATCATGATATTGTGCCCCACATCCCTGGCCCATTCAATCATTACCGATTTCACTTGTTCATCTTTCGTATGCCATTCCAGCAATAAATTATACATCTTAGATAGATTTTTCATTTTTGTATCTAATAATTCCATTTCCAGTTTGGATTTCTCTGTTTGAAAACCAATTTTCTTATCCATTTTAAACACTTCATTTATCTGAATGTACTGGAACCAATCATCTAATTTATCTTTCAACTGATTATAAGATTTTAATCTAAATTGGTCCCCTACTTCCATCAAAATATCATTATACTTCAGCCACGTGGCTTTCATATTCAACCTTTTATGGGTCTTAGCTTCCAATGGTGATACCCACCTGGGTGTTTTCCTTTCTAACAAATCCTTATATCTTAATCAAACATTGTACAAAGATTTCCTAATTATATGATTTTTAAATCCTTTGTGAGCTTTTATCTTATCATGCCATAAATATGCATGCCAACCAAATACATTCTCAAAACCTTCCAAATCTAAAACACCTGTATCCTCCAATAAAAACCATTCTTTCAACCAGCAAAAGAATGGTGCTTCAAAGTAAATCCTTAAATCTGGCAGGGAGAAACCCCCTCTCTCTTTTATATCTGTTAATAATTTAAACTTAATTCTGGGTTTTCCCCCCTGCCAGATAAATTTAGATAATACCTTTTGCCATTCCTTAAAACAATTCAACTTATCAATGGTAGGAAGTACTTGAAACAAAAATAACAACTTAGGCAATACATTCATCTTATTGCAGAAATTCGGCCCAACAAAGATAGTTTCAACCTTGTCCAGATATCCAAATCTCTTTTGATAGCCTTCCATAACTTTTCATAGTTGTCTTTATACAAATTCAATTTTTTTGCAATCATATTTATACCCAGATATTTCACCTTTTTCACAACTTCAGCCCTGTGGTTTCCTCTAAATTAAGTTTTTCATGTATCGTTAAATTTTATTCTAAGACTTTGGTTTTATTCTTATTCAATTTAAAACCTGCAACTTGTCCGAACTCTTGAATTATCTTCAGTGCTTTGATTGCACTGATCTCAGGGTCCTGTAAAGTCAATACCAAATCATCAGCAAAGGTTTCTAACTTATATTGTTTAGTTCCCACTACTATGCCTTTAACTTCCTCATCTTTCCTTATCATATTCAGAAATATGAAAGCTCTAGGACAGAAATAGAAAGCAGGGGGGCGGGAATGGGGCACCCTTGCCTGGTTGCCTTCTCAATCCTAATTTCTTCTGAGACCACATTGTTAATTATAATTTTTGCTTTCTGCTTAAAGTAAATTGCGTTACTACCACCTAGAAAGTTTTGACCGACCCCCATATTACATAAGTTCTGTTTCATAAAACTCCAATAAATATTATCAAAGGCTTTCTCTGCATCAATAAACATTAACATTGCTTTAGTATTCTTTTTTACCTCTAATCTTTCCAGCAAATCCACTATGTTCCTAATATTATCTTTCATATGCCTTTCAGGTAAAAAAACCTGATTGATCTTTATGTATGTGCTTATTCAAAACCTTCTTCAATCTTGTAGCCAAAATATTTGCATATATTTTATAATCCACATTCAACAAAGAAATTGGTCGGTAATTCTTTACTTGAGCTCTATCTGTATCTGGTTTGGGTATCAGACTGATGAATACCTCTTTCCAAGACTCAGGTGCTTTCTCCCCCAGTAATATCCTGTTACAAACATCCATCAATGGTTGTATCAGCCAATCCTTAAATATTTTATAATGTTTGGATGTTAAACCATCAGGTCCCAGTGCTTTGCCTATTTTCATTTGGGCAATTGCCCCTTCAACTTCTTGTCTTGTAATCAGTTCATTTAGTAGGTTTTTTTTGTCCGCTGGAATTTTCTGCAATTCATTTTTGTCCAAAAACTGTTCCATTTTTTCCTTTTCTTCTTTTTCTTTTTTGTAAAGCTGCTTGTAGTACTTTTGAAAACATTTTCTAATCTCTGCTGGGGTCTCATTATTCTTGCCATTCTCCATAATATTGATTATTGTACTCTCCTTCTGTCTCTTTTTCAATTGCCAAGCCAATAATTTTCTGCATTTAAGTGCTGATTCAAAAGTTTTTTGTTTCATCAATTTAATTTTCCATTCAATTTCTTGGTTTACTATTTGTGAATACTGAGATTGTAACGCTTTGATTTTCTTTTGAATCTGTTGATTTTGGGGGGTTACATCTGAGTTTTTTCTCTTTCTCCTTCAATTGAGACAGGTTTTTTTCCTTTTTGCTCATTCTGTGCTTTCTTCCTGATAGAATTCTGTTGAATCAGAAAACCTTGCATTACAGCTTTACTTGCATCCCATACAACCTTTGCTTCAATTCCAGGATTCAGGTTCAACTCAAAATAGTCCTTTAGGGTCTTCTGAGCTTTATTTACAATCAAATCATTTCTCAGTAAAGCATCATTCATCCGCCATCTAAAAGAACCCTGTACAGACAATTTTAACTCTGTCAACACAGCATTATGATCGGAACAAGTCCTTGGGCAAATCTCAGATTTAGTCACTCTTGGGGTCAAGTCTTTAGTTAGCCATATATAATCCAGGTGACTGCACGATAGATTTGCATCTGAAAAAAAATGTAAAAACTTTCTCCATTGGATTCCTCAATATCCAAATGTCTACCAGGTCAAAATTGTCCACCATCTCAAAAAACGTCTTTGGTAGCCTCCCATCATTAGTAAGTTTTTGCCTTTGGGTTCTATCCATCATTGTTGAGACTACGCCGTTCAAATCCCCCATCAATACTATTTTGTAACCCAGGTAGTCCATAAGAGTGGCCTGTAAATTTTTAAAGAATTCCGACTTGCCCTCATTTGGTGCTTAGATTCCAAGCATCAAGAGTTTTTCTCCTTGTACTGTCAATTCCACTGCAACATATCTTCCAACCTCATCCTTGAAGATCATTTTGGGACTGAATTTCTCTTTAAATTAAATCACAACACCTCTTTTTTTAACCTTATCTGAAGAGATAAATTCGTGGCCTAATTTTTTATTTTGCAAAATTTTCCTGTGGGTTCTTATTACATGAGTTTCTTGTAAACATATCACATCTAAATTCTGTTTTATCAGCACATGATGAATTTTTTGTCTTTTAGACTATGAATTTAGTCCGTTAACATTTCAAGATAAAATTCTTAATGTCATATTGTCTCAGTCCAAATCTGAAGGCCCGATTCCTGCCCCAAGTTCTGATCCTGATCCCGAAGCTGCACCTGTGCCTGAACCAACTCCTGCTTCTGTGTCAAATCCAAAATCACTAACATTCTTTTCCAAGAATCTTCTCTTTTCTTCAATTGACCTGATTCGATATTTCCTTTGCTGGTATTTAAATGAAAGGCCTTGTGGAAATTCCAATCGAAAGTAGATTTTTTCTTCTTCTCAAAGCACTTGTAATATCCAAATAGTTATTCCTTTTTGCCAAGAAAAAATTGGGATTTCTTTAAACAAGACAATTGAATGTTGTTGTACTTCAAAATTCTTGTAATGCAATCCCAAATTTTTATCTCTTTGATCCTTTGTTTGAAAGACTACCATGCAATCATTGAAAATTTTTGAGTCCTTTTTACCTCTAGGTCCAAATCTATGGGCCTTTACAATTGTACATTCTGTTAGGTTTCTGTTTATTGCCACTGTGCAGTGTTTGTACGGAACCTTAGGTGAATCACTTTACATGCTTCCACCTGATGGCGTACAGGTAAAACAGGGATTTGTTTGTTCTCTGAAGAAGTCCCTATATGGTCTCAAACAAAGTGCATGATGCTGGCACTCTAAACTCACTGAAGTGTTGTTTTCTCTAGGCTTTCAGCAAGGTAAAGCTGATCCATGCGTATTTGTCAAAGAGGAAGGGCAAAAGAAGCTGTATTGCTTATTTTATGTTGATGATATTCTTTTCTTTTGGAAGGATGTCAAGATGTACAATAGCGGCCTAGCTCAACTGAAGGAGCACTTTGACATGAAAGATCTTGGTGAGGTAACCAATTACCTATCTCTGGAAATAGAGAGAGACCAAGATGGTAATATTTTAGTACCCCAGTCACAGAAAATTGCTGATGTGCTAACCAAACTGAACCTGATGGATGCTAACCCTGTAGACACACCAATGACAACAGGTAGATGATACTGTGCCAGTGTGAGCCAGTGTGGTGTAGTGGTTAAGAGCGGCAGTCACGTAATCTGGGAAACCGGGTTCGTGTCTCCGCTCCTCCACATGCAGCTGCTGGGTGACCTTGGGCCAGTCACACTTCTGTGAAGTCTCTCAGCCCCACTCACCTCACAGAGTGTTTGTTGTGGGGGAGGAAGGGAAAGGAGAATGTTAGCCGCTTTGAGACTCCTGAAGGGGAGTGAAAGGCGGGATATCAAATCCAAACTCTTCTTCTTCTTCTTCTTCTTCTACTGAAGGAGCATTTTCTGACACTACACTGTACTAGGCAAACTAAACCCAGGAAGACTCCCTGAGTGAGTGCTTGAGGGCCCTGCTCTTGCCACTTACCATCTGGCCTGGGGCGGGGCCTGGGGCCTCATAAGGACTGTGTGCTGCTTGCGGCCTGCTGCCCAGGAGGACTCCCCTGAGTGAGTGCTTGAGGGCCCTGCTCTTGCCACTTACCATCTTGCCTGGGGCGGGGCCTGGGGCCTCATAAGGACTGCGTGCTGCTTGCGGCCTGCTGCCCAGGAAGACTCCCTGAGTGAGTGCTTGAGGGCCCTGCTCTTGCCACTTACCATCTGGCCTGGGGCGGGGCCTGAAGCCTCATAAGGACTGTGTGCTGCTTGCTGCCTGCTGCCCAGCAGGACTCCCCTGAGTGAGTGCTTGAGGGCCCTGCTCTTGCCACTTACCATCTGGCCTGGGGCGGGGCCTGGGGCCTCATAAGGACTGCGTGCTGCTTGCTGCCTGCTGCCCAGGAAGACTCCCTGAGTGAGTGCTTGAGGGCCCTGCTCTTGCCACTTACCATCTGGCCTGGGGCGGGGCCTGTGGCCTCATAAGGACTGTGTGCTGCTTGCGGCCTGCTGCCCAGGAAGACTCCCTGAGTGAGTGCTTGAGGGCCCTGCTCCTTCCTGCCACTTACCATCTGGCTTGGGGTGGGGCCTGGGGCCTCATAAGGACTGTGTGCTGCTTGCGGCCTGCTGCCCAGGAAGACTCCCTGAGTGAGTGCCTGAGGGCCCTGCTCCTCCCTGCCACTTACCACCTGGCCCAGGGCGGGGCCTGACAGGCCTCACTAGGACAGTTGTTACTGCCGGAGAGGCACAGAGTGTTTTTAAAATGTTTTTTAAAAAAATTTATGGATTTTTTGTATGTGGGGGGTGGGGGTGGGATTGATGTTTGGTTGGGCTTGGGGAATTATTATTTTTTTATTTTGATGTTGTCAGGGCTGCCTCAGGTCTCAGCTCACAAAAGACCAACACCAAGCTCTTCTTATATACAAGGATGTTTATTGCAGTTCATTATCAGTTCCACAGCCGGAGCGCGCAGCCCCGTGTCTGTTAGGCTAGACATTTGAAGTCCCCTCTGAATCGGTCGCGCCCCTACACCAGTTTAAGAGGCTTGTGCTAGACCACCTTTTCCTGTCCTTTCTTTTCCGCAGGGTCTTTCTGCCCCCCTGGGTTCCTTCCCTCCTGCTCTCTCCTGAAGCCGATCCCTCAGACGCCTGTCCCCCCCTCCTTCGTGCTTTGGGGCCAGGCTCCTCCTCCGGGCTCTCTCCATTTCCGTGCGCCTCCACATTTGAACTTGGCGCGCGTTCGCTACCCCTGACCTTCCTCTTGACACTTACACAACTCCCTGTACTACTCTCCTCCTCTTCCGGCATGACGTCCTGCCCTGATCTCCTTCCCCCGTCTCCATCCTGCTCTGCTCCGTGTGTCACACTGGGAACTCCTCTCTCTTCACTTCGTTCCTGCTGGGAAGCCGATCCCGATCTCCCACTCCCACTCGGGGTTTCCCTGCTGCTTCCCTGCTCCTGGCAGGTTCCCCCTGTCACCCCCCTTTGCCTGACTAGGGGCGCCTCCTTTTGGGAATCCTCTGATTCACTTGACAGACTCATGGAAGACCTCAAGTCACTGTCATTCTCTTCCTCACTGTCCTGGGATTCTTCCCCATCGCTCTCCGTCTCCCCCCTCATCTCTGCCTCTGTCTCTGAACCCCTGACATCCATCCCCCCCTCGAAGCCCCCCCTTCCCCCCTCCCGCTGCTCGGGCGCAGGTTCCGGTGGCTCCGTCATTGCGGAGGTCGCTGCTGGACACAGGTCGTCGACGTCGATCTCCTCTGCTTCCAGTTCATTGTTTGCGTGCTCGAACCCATGGTCCTCTCCCAACATGTTCACGTCCTCCCCTCCCCCTGTTGCCTGGGTGGGGTCTGCTTGCCAAGGACCCCGCTGCCACCTCGTGCGCCAGTCCTCTTCTGGCAGGTCGTCCCACCAGTAAGAAGGGTCGGTGTCCACCCCCGAACACGATCCCCTAGGAGGGCTCGACTCTGGCGTCGTCTCCTCTGCGGAGGAGAACCCTCGGAAGGTGCTGGCGGAAAGTGTGGGCGTAAAAAGCCAATCGTCGAAAAACTGTGCTGGCATGGGCCTGTGTGGGAAAAGGGCATGGAACTCGTCCTTGAGGAGGGGTTCGTCTAAAGCGTAGTCCGGCACCCAACTGTTGGCGCTGGCCGGGGCGCCCTCCCTGGCGAGAAAATATTCTACTCCCTCTTCCCCCCATCTCGAGTCCAGAATCTCTGAGACCTCGTTGATTGGTTCGTCCCTAGGTGACCTCCCCCTCTTGGGCGACTCTCTGCTCGGTTCTGGTGCCGTCCCTGACTCCTGAAATCTGTGTGGGGCCCTGTAAGGGGTGAGCACCGACCTATGAAAGACCGGGTGCATTCTGGAACCTTCGGGGAGGGCCAGTCGAAACGCTACGGGATTGATCCTGGCCTCAACTTGGTACGGCCCTAGTTGCCTGTGTCCTAGCTTCTTTTTAGCTAATGATTTGGCCGGCATTGCTTGGGCCGCTAACCACACCCAGTCTCCCACCTGGATGTCTTCCCCCTCCCTCCTGTGTTTGTCTGCCTGCACCTTATATGCATGTTTGGCTAGCTCCAAATGTCTCCGTAGCTCGTCGTGGACCTCTTGCAATTCTGCTGCGAAATGGTCGGCTTCCTGTGGCGCCCCCTCCCCCGTCGGTACGAGCCCCGGGAAGGTTCTGGGATGCCGTCCATTGTTAGCGAAGAACGGCGTCACCCCCGTCGACGCGTGCTTCGTGTTGTTGTAGGCAAACTCAGCCATCGGTAGGTAATCCACCCAAGCCGCGGGTCGCTGATTGGCGTAACATCTCAGGTACTGCTGCATGATCGCGTTGACCCTCTCCGCTTGGCCGTTGGTCTGCGGATGCCTCGCCGACGACAGGTTGATCTTGACGTGCAAAATCCCTAGGAGCTTCTGCCAGAAGCTGGACACAAACTGGCGCCCCCTGTCGGACAGAATGGACCATGGCAAGCCATGCACCTTGAACACGTGGTCGATGAACAGTTTGGCGGTCTGCTCAGCTGTTGCCACCTTCGCGCAAGGAATGAAATGCGCCATCTTGGTGAACAGGTCTACAACCACAAGCACCGCCGTCTTGCCTCGCGAACTGGGCAGATCCGTGACAAAGTCCAGCGCCACCCTCTCCCACGGTTGCAGTGGCGTCTCCAGAGGTTCCAGCAGTCCCGCTGGCTTCTGGTGCACTGACTTGGACCTTTGGCATGTGTCACACCTGGCGACATACTCCGCGACTTCCCCTCGCATCTGGGGCCACCAAAAGTCTCTGGCCACTAATTCCGCCGTCTTTTCCTTGCCGAAGTGGCCAGCGCTGGGTGCGTCGTGCAACTGCTGCAGAACCTTCGCGCGGAGATCGTCTCCCGGAACGTAGAGAGCACCTTTACGGGTCAGCAGGCCGTCGCGTATCTGGAACTCGTCGTCCTTTGCCGTGCCTCTTCGCACCTCGTCCATCTTGGACTGTGCGAATGGATCCCCCTGCAACGCGCGCCGCACCGCCTCCAGGTCCACGGCAGCTGAAGCGCACGCCCACGCCTGTGGTGCAAAAACGTGCTTGGCTGCCGCCGGCGCCGCTTCTTCGAGATACTGCGGTTTCCTGGAGAGCGCATCTGCTATGACATTGTTGTCGCCTGGGATGTACTCTATCCGGAAATCGAAATCCGCAAAGAACTCCGCCCAGCGTATGTGCCTCTGGCTCTGTAGCTTCGCCGTGCGCCAGTACTCTAGGTTCTTGTGGTCTGTGCAGACCTGCACTGTGTGCTTGGCTCCGATGAGAAAGTGCCTCCACGCCTTGAAAGCTGCGTGGATGGCCAGCAACTCCCTGTCCCAGATGGTGTAGTTCTGTTCCGCCTTGCTGAGCTTCCGGGAGTAGAAAGCACAGGGCCTCCAGTGCCCCTGCGGGTCCTCCTGCAAGAGGACGGCCCCCACCGCTCTGTCAGATGCGTCAGTTTCCACCCTCATGGGCCTGCCGGGATTCACGTGTAACAGCTGTTCTTCGGACGCAAAGAGACTTTTAAGTCTCCTGAAGGACTGCTCCGCCTGGTCCGTCCAGGTGAACTTCTTCTTCTTGGAACTGAGAGTGTCCGTGATAGCTGCCGTCTCCCTGGCGAAACCCCTGATGAACTTGCGGTAAAAGTTGGCGAAACCGACGAACCTCTGAACCTCCTTCCGCGTTCGCGGGCTCTTCCAGTCCAACACCGCGCGGACCTTGGCGCTGTCCATGGCTAGTCCCTTGTCGGACAGCCTATAGCCCAGAAAATCCACCTCCGTCACGTCGAATTGGCACTTCTCCAGTTTGGCGTAGAGCCTGTGCTCCCGTAGCCTCTGCAGGACCTCCTTAACGTCGCTCTCGTGAGTCTCCGGCGATTCCGAGAAGATAAGAATGTCGTCGAGGAAACATACGCACTTCTTGTAGAGGAGTCCCGCTAGCACGTGATGCATAAAAGCTTGGAAAAAGTGGGAGCCATTTTGGAGACCAAACGGCATAACTCTGTATTCGTAGGTGCCCAACGGCGTGAACATGGCCGTCTTCCACTCATCACCCTCTCGCACGCGTATGAGATTGTATGCGCCGCGGAGATCCAACTTGGTGAAGATCCTCCCTTTCCGCACCGCCCCCAGCAGGTCGTCAATCTTGGGCATGGGAAAGGCCGCGGGCTTTGTCTTCGAGTTTATGAATCTGAAGTCCACGACCAATCTCTTTTGGGGCGTGTCTTTCTTCTTCACGAAAAACACGGGACTGCCCCCTACAGCCTTTGATTCTCGGATGAATCCCCGCTGCAGGTTGTGATCAATGAACTCCCTGAGCTCCTGCAACTCGTCCTCGGACATGGAATACAGCTTCACAGGCGGCAGCGTTGTCCCTGGCAAGAGGTCAATTGCGCAGTCGTAGGGCCGGTGGGGTGGCAACTGGTCAGCCTCCTTCTCGCAGAAGACCTCCAAAAACCCCTTGTACTTGAGGGGTACAGCTTGCGCCATGCTGAGTCTCAGCTGCTGCCCTTCCTCTGGGCCCTCCTCCTCTTGACCGGTCTGGATGCAATGCTGCGCGCAGTAGGACGAGCCGAAGGTGAGCTGCCGCTGGTACCACGCCATGGAAGGGCTGTGCCTTTCTAGCCAACTCATGCCTAATACTATAGGCGTGTCTGACAGGCGGGTGACGTTGAAACTGATGACTTCTCGGTGATTGCCAATCTGCATCACCATGGGTGGCGTCTGTTGCACCACCTGCCCACCCAGCAACTTCCTGCCATCCACCGTGACAACGTTCAAAGGCAGCGTGGCTGGTAGGAGCTCTATGCGATGCTGCTTGACGAAGTGCACCCCCACGAAGTCTGCATTGCTCCCACTGTCAATTGTAATGGGGACTTCTAGGGCGCGTCCATTAGGCAGTTGGAGAGTTGCAGTGAGCTGTATCACTGGCTTAGGTGGCAGGGGGTCTGTAGGCTGCAAAAGCGCTGGGGGCTGCTCTACTGATTTGCCTGACTGTGCCCCAGCATTTCTGCTTCCAGCCAGGCAGTGTCGTTTCCCTGATATTGGGCATCATGTTGTGCTGCTGCAGTTACTGTTGCTAAAGCTGCAGTGTGCTGCCGGAGCCTCTGGGGACACTCTTTGGCCATGTGCGTCCCACTGTCACAGATGTAACACTTCCTGTTCCTTCTAGGAGGCTGTGTTTTGACTGCTCCGGACGCTGGGGCTCCAGCTGCTGACTGAGCCTTTGCACTCCCCAGTTCCATCGGTTCTTCCCCTGCCTGCAGCTGAGGGGAGGGACGCGTACGTCCTGGATCTCTGGGAAAGAAAGGAGGCACTCTAGACGGTGCGTGAAGCTGGCTACCCCCCTCCTCGCGCCAAGGGCGTTCCTCATGACGTACTCCAATGGCAAGCGCCCGCTGCACCACGTCTGCCAGGGTCTTAGGTCTGTCCCCCCGTGCCAGTTCGTCCTTCACAGGACCAGAGAGTCCCTCCCAAAACAAGTCTCTTGACTGCCAGAGAATCTTTCTCCCATCGCAGCACATTCAGCAAGGCGAAAAAGCGAGCATGGTACTGACGTACTGAAGCCTTGCCTTGCCTCAAACCATGGATCTGCTGGCGTGCCACATCCACATCCACGCTAGACTGAAAGCTAGCGTCCATGCATTTGATAAATTCATCAGAGTTCCTTCGAGCAGGGCAATCCTCACGCCACAGATTGCGCAGCCAAGCCCTCGCTTCCCCATGCAAGTGGGACACAATGAAACCCACCTTCTCCTCCTCATCTTTAAAGTCATCGCGAAGCAAATGCAACGCATATTCTACGTCCGCTTTAAAACTGGGGTACTGCTTCAGGTTCCCATCGAAGTGGGCTACCAAGTTGCCTCCTCTTCTGCCCAGTGCTACTCCAGCAGTTTTGGCCCCCGGGAACCCCACCTGGCATGCATGATCCCACCTGGCTTGCAGATCTTGGCACCGCTTCTCCGCCTCTTCCCCCCTCTTCTGGGAGACCACCACCTCAGTGGAAAGCTGGGAGACTGCGTTACGTAGCTCAGCTATCTGCTGCTCCATACTCATGGCTGCCAAACTTCGTGAGCTTTGCAAAAAAAATTTTTGCGTATTTTAGGAGGGGACTTACTGTCAGGGCTGCCTCAGGTCTCAGCTCACAAAAGACCAACACCAAGCTCTTCTTATATACAAGGATGTTTATTGCAGTTCATTATCAGTTCCACAGCCGGAGCGCGCAGCCCCGTGTCTGTTAGGCTAGACATTTGAAGTCCCCTCTGAATCGGTCGCGCCCCTACACCAGTTTAAGAGGCTTGTGCTAGACCACCTTTTCCTGTCCTTTCTTTTCCGCAGGGTCTTTCTGCCCCCCTGGGTTCCTTCCCTCCTGCTCTCTCCTGAAGCCGATCCCTCAGACGCCTGTCCCCCCCTCCTTCGTGCTTTGGGGCCAGGCTCCTCCTCCGGGCTCTCTCCATTTCCGTGCGCCTCCACATTTGAACTTGGCGCGCGTTCGCTACCCCTGACCTTCCTCTTGACACTTACACAACTCCCTGTACTACTCTCCTCCTCTTCCGGCATGACGTCCTGCCCTGATCTCCTTCCCCCGTCTCCATCCTGCTCTGCTCCGTGTGTCACACTGGGAACTCCTCTCTCTTCACTTCGTTCCTGCTGGGAAGCCGATCCCGATCTCCCACTCCCACTCGGGGTTTCCCTGCTGCTTCCCTGCTCCTGGCAGGTTCCCCCTGTCACCCCCCTTTGCCTGACTAGGGGCGCCTCCTTTTGGGAATCCTCTGATTCACTTGACAGACTCATGGAAGACCTCAAGTCACTGTCATTCTCTTCCTCACTGTCCTGGGATTCTTCCCCATCGCTCTCCGTCTCCCCCCTCATCTCTGCCTCTGTCTCTGAACCCCTGACAGATGTTTTTTGTAATTTTTATATTTTTTGTTTGTATTGTTTTATTGGTTTTGTTTGTTTGTTTAAGGTGTTATTTTGTTTTTAGGGGGAGGGGTCAGGGCTGCCGGGGAGTGGGCCCCAGCCCACAAAATGGCTGGGGCATGTTCCACAGGGGGGGATACACTGGGACAACCGATCTCAGTGATCACGGGTAGGAGGAGGAGTTACGCTAAGACCAGACCATGTCATTACAGAGGAGGCAGGTTTAGTCGTTGTCTGAGGACTATCCCTGCCTCCAGGTCTGGTCCTGTCCGGACGGATACTAGAATCAGCAAGGGATACCCACATAGCCTGAAGGTGCTGCTGTGCAATGCCAGGTCAATGATTCATAAGACCACTGCCATCCATGACTTGATCATGGATGGAGGATTTGACCTGGTTTGTGTAACAGAGACTTGGTTGGGTGAAGCAGATGGGCCTGTTCTTGCCGCTGCTTGTCCACCAGGTTTCTCTTACGCACAGCAACCCAGGTCATGTGGGCGGGGAGGGGGGGTTGCAGTGATTTTTAGGAAGTCATTAGTTTGCACCAGGCGTCCTATTGGGAAGACCCAGTTTTCTGAGTGCATGTTCTGGAAGTTGGGCAATAGGGGCAGTACAGGATTCCTTTTGGTGTACCGACCTCCCCGCTGCGCCAAGGATTCCCTGCCCGAGCTGCTTCAGGTCGTGGCGGATGTTCTCCTGGAGACACCTAGCTTGGTCGTCCTAGGGGATTTTAACATCCATGCCGACACGACCTTACAAGGGGCCGCTCGGGACTTCGTGGAAAGCATGGCCTCCATGGGGCTGTCCCTGAATAAGTCTGGCCCAACCCATAGCCGTGGACATGCCTTGGACCTGGTGTTTACCTCTATGGATGTTGGTGATCTGACACTAAGTAAAAGCGAAACGAAAGAAGTGCCATGGTCAGATCACTTCCTGGTGCAACTGGACTTCTCTGCGACCCATCCCCTCTGCAGGGAGGTGGGACCAATTCGGATGGTCCGCCCCCGCCACTTAATGGATCCAAATGGTTTCCAGAGAGTGGTAGGGGATGCTTTATCCCATGTTGATGGCCTTTCAGCTGATTCCCTGGTGGCCCGCTGGAATGTGGAGTTAACCAGGGCTATTGACTGTTTGGCTCCGAAGCGCCCTCTCCGATTGCATGGAGCCCGGACAGCCCCGTGGTTTTCCACGGATCTGAGGGCAATGAAACAATCGTTGAGACGGCTAGAGCACCGGTGGCGGATAACTCATTCCGAATCTGACCGGACACAGGTTAGAGCTCAACGTCGAGCCTACCAAGTGGCGATAGCGACGGCGAAGAAGAATTTCTTCACCGCCTCTATTGCATCTGTAGAAAACAGCAGCAGGAGACTTTTTCAGGTGGTTCACAATTTAGCGGAACCACCTGCAACATTGGGGCCCAGTACGGGCCACATGTTCTCCTGCAATGATTTTGCAAAGTTTTTTGCAGATAAAATCGCTCAGATTCGGGAAGAAGTAGACTCCACCGTGGGAGCAGGGCCGGGGCGGGAGAGTGCAAGAGTTCTGTCTGGTCAAGTTGAGTGGGATCAATTCCAATCTGTTACCTCCGAGGATGTGGACAGGCTGCTTGGACGAATGAAACCAACCACCTGTCTCCTGGATCCTTGCCCATCCTGGCTAATAAAAGCAAGCCGGGAAGGGCTGGGCGATGGGCTTCGTGGGGTGGTGAATGCTTCCCTCCGTGAGGGAGCCTTCCCAGACCCGCTGAAAGACGCGGTTATTAAACCGCTTCTTAAAAAACCATCTTTAGATGCGGCCACGATGGCCAACTATCACCCAGTCTCAAATCTTCCATTCCTGGGCAAGGTGATTGAGCGAGCGGTTGCCGAACAACTCCAGGCACGCCTGGAAGAAGCGGACCATTTGGATCCCTTCCAGTCGGGATTCAGGCCTCATCATGGGACTGAAACTGCCTTGGTCGCACTGGTTGATGATCTCCGGCGGGCTAGGGACAAAGGTGAGAGCTGTTTCCTAGTTCTGCTGGATCTCTCAGCGGCGTTCGATACCATCGACCATAGCATCCTTCTGGACCGTCTTGAGGGGCTGGGAGCTGGGGGCACTGTTATACAGTGGTTCCGCTCCTTCCTCCTGGGCCGTGTTCAGAAAGTGGTGGTGGGGGATGAGTGTTCAGACCCCTGGGCTCTCACTTGTGGGGTGCCTCAGGGTTCTGTCCTCTCCCCCATGCTTTTTAACATCTACATGCGGCCGCTGGGAGAGATCATCAGGAGGTTTGGGCTGGGTGTTCATCAGTATGCGTATGATACCCAGCTCTACCTCTCTTTTAAATCAGAACCAGTGAAGGCGGTGAAGGTCCTGTGTGAGTGTCTGGAGGCGGTTGGAGGATGGATGGCGGCTAACAGATTGAGGTTGAATCCTGACAAGACAGAAGTACTGTTTTGGGGGGACAGGAGGCGGGCAGGTGTGGAGGATTCCCTGGTCCTGAATGGGGTAACTGTGCCCCTGAAGGACCAGGTGCGCAGCCTGGGAGTCATTTTGGACTCACAGCTGTCCATGGAGGCACAGGTCAAATCTGTGTCCAGGGCAGCTGTTTACCAGCTCTATCTGGTACGTAGGCTGAGACCCTATCTGCCTGCGGACTGTCTCGCCAGAGTGGTGCATGCTCTGGTTATCTCCCGCTTGGACTACTGCAATGCGCTCTATGTGGGGCTACCTTTGAAGGTGACTCGGAAACTACAACTAATCCAGAATGCGGCAGCTAGACTGGTGACTGGGAGCGGCCGCCGAGACCATATAACACCAGTCTTGAAAGACCTGCATTGGCTCCCAGTACGTTTCCGAGCACAATTCAAAGTGTTGGTGCTGACCTTTAAAGCCCTAAACGGCCTCGGTCCAGTATACCTGAAGGAGCGTCTCCACCCCCATCATTCTGCCCGGACGCTGAGGTCCAGCGCCGAGGGCCTTCTGGCAGTTCCCTCATTGCGAGAAGCAAAGCTACAGGGAACCAGGCAGAGGGCCTTCTCGGTAGTGGCGCCCGCCCTGTGGATCACCCTTCCTGCAGATGTCAAGGCGATAAACAACTACCTGACATTCAGGAGACATCTTAAGGCAGCCCTGTTCAGGGAAGTTTTTAACGTGTGATATTTTATTGTATTTTTGGTTTTTATGGAAGCCGCCCAGAGTGGCTGGGGAGGCCCAGCCAGATGGGCGGGGTATAAATAATAAATTATTATTATTATTATTATTATTATAAACTTCATTGCCAGATGTTCAAGACCCGACATTGCAGTTAGCACTAATTTGCTAAGCAGATATGTCAACAATCCTACTGTTAAGGATTGGAAAGCTCTGAAACGCATAGCACGCTATTTGAAAGGCACTATGCACTACAGACTGAGATTTAACAATCAGAAGTCTGGCGGTCTTGAGATATTTGCTGATGCGAGTTTTGGAAGTGACACTACAGACAGGAAAAGAACATCTGGAATTTGCTACATGTACAACCAGGGTTTATTTGATTGGTTGTGGAAGAAGCAAACAACAGTAAGCTTAAGTTCTTGTGAAGCTGAACTGAATGCACTGTCTTATTCACTTGTGGATTGTGAATGGTTGTTACAATTGTGTCAAGACATGAGAATTCCTGTAAAGTGTCCAGTCCAGGTTTATCAGGACAACAAAGCATGTTTGGCTTTGCTGAATTCTGAAGGTTGTAAGCAAAGCACAAAGCACTTCCAATTGAAGCTGCAACATGCTAGGGAATGTGTTCAGAAAGGACTCGTAACTGTGTCCTATATGCCAGGTGATGAAATTCCTGCTGATTTATTGTCCAAGGTTATTCCAAGGGATCAACACTGTACCTATGTACAGAAACTGGGTTTGTACTGAGATTGTACTGGCACACTGCCCAGTGGTGTTCACAGAAAGGGGGAGGATGTTGGTTTCTGTTTATGCCAATGTGCAGTGCTTGGAGTCACAAGACTCTGTTTTGCATTCCAGACATTCCAGGCTGTTGGAAGTCTCACGGAAGACGGGAGATGGATGTGTTGTTACTGGTTTCCTGTTCCTTTGTTTTCAGTTGCTCTTTGCTTTCACAGAGAGAGGATGTATTTCTTACTGTCTGCATAGTTAGAAAATAAAACCTAGCAATGTAGCTCGTATTTCTCGTCTCTTTTGCTGTGTATGATACTCTGCTGAATGGGGAACGTGCCTGGAGCCTTATCAAAGACTCAGGTCGTTAATCATTGTCAGAGGGGAGATTCCGGAGGACTCGACCGGAGGAGTAGCTCGGTCGTAGCGGAGATTCCGACACCCTTTTCCTTTGAAACATTCTGCACTTTTTTGCTGCAACTCTTTTCAGCCCTGAGCTCTTCTGGTTATGGTCTTGGATGAATTAGCTAGTGTGCTCACATCCTCTCTGGTGAAACTGGGCTTCTGAAGGCTCGGTGCAGAGGCGCAGGACAAGGCAAGCCTCTGTAACAAGCCCCAGGAGGAAGGGATATAAAGTCTCTATGCCAAACAACACCCCTACACACACACCCACACACCCACACACACACACACACACACACACGGAGAGAGAGAGAGAGAGAAGAGGGGGGGAGGGAGAGAAAATCATCCGGAGCCATGGCTAGAACAGTCTGGCAAGGGAATTTAGAAAGGTTTTTAGCCCAGGAAAAGGGCAATTGCTAGAGTGTAACTGTGTCTTGGCTACCTGGAAAACATTCCTGCTACAGCATTTGCAAGCCTTGTCATCTCTGCTACCCAAGTTCTTAGGTAATGATGGGGTGGGGTGAGAAATTCACTTCAGATCACCTTTTAACGTGAACCTCTACTTTTTACCAAGCTGCAGCTATCTATCAAAATGTGTGCAGTACTTCACATTTTGCGGTGAAGCTCTCTGACCAAAAAACTGTGTAAAAATGTGTATATTTGGTTATAAAACAAACAAGCAAACACACACACACACACACACACACACATCTGCATGCATTAGTGGAAAAACAACAGGACCAGCTCTGTTTCTGTGACTGTAAATGGTTTGTTGTTTTTTTTTTTTAAAAAAAATAATTTTTATTAACAGGCCAATCACATCACATTATCCAAATCACATTAATTCCAAATTATACAGCCGAATTTTAAATTTTGTTGGGGGTACCCATACATCAAGCTCCTAACGAGTCCAAAGCTCCGAAAGAGTCCAAACATCACTTATATTGCTGCTTTTATTAAACAGTTCTATCCAGTTCAATCCAGATAGTCCTTTATTACTTTCTTCATCTTCTTGTTGTTATCGTATATTCCTTTCTTTACAATCTCTGATAATTTTCACAAGCAGATTGAAAACAGGCATCCTCTGTGTGGGTTTTGTACTCTCCAAAGATCATATCGCTCAGGGACAGCCGCTGTTCAACGCTTCCATAAAAAAATTAATCTTCGGTCTGTCCTTTACTTTTCTCAGACTTGCCAAGTATATCAGGAGGCTCTGTCAGGTCAAGATTGCATTCCAACATTCCTTCTCATTCCAATGGTCCTGATTCTCCTTCCCCTGTCCTTCTTTCTCCGGCAAGCTTGTCTTGGCAAGACGCCGTTTTTTAACTGCGTCATAAAATTTTCCTCCGTTCTCACCGTTCACCAATCCTCTCTTCCGCTATAATCCATCCCACACAGTTCTTGAATTCCTGCTTGTGATTAGTAAAAAGCAACGATCTTGTTTCTATCTGGGGTGAAGGGTTATTAATATCACATGTGACTGTAAATGGTTTTAACTGTTTCCAACAACAAAATTTAAATGTTTGCAACCTGCCCTGGATGAAGAGCAGGCAACACATTTAATGATACTAATGATAAGAGGAACAATGATAATAAGAACAGAAACATAAAACAATGCAATGTATAAGGAAAATTTGCACACAAAAATGTGTTCCTTAGGATAAACAAGTACTAAAATGCTAGTGAATTTTTACAAGGACTTTTTAAAAGAGAGATCCAGACTGATGTGGGAGAGTAGCAAAATGAACTTATACTAGAAAAGTTAGAAAGTGGGAGAAGCCAAAATTGACATATTTGTCCACCCCTGTTCTCAGGATTTCCCCAAAGGACCCTGTGAATTGTAGTCCCAGAGCTACTTAGGGTGGATTTCTCAGAAGGCTCAGAAGTCCTCTCCTTGCTCCACTGATAACAGGGCTAGCTATTTAGATGCCTGGAGCAGAAAATTTCAGTTGCATCCCGATGGTACTAAAAATATTCAAAAGGCCTAAGGAAGGGATAAGGAACCTTAGTCTTGTTGGATGGACATTGGCCTTTTAAGTATTGTGGATCATTACTTTATATTGTTTTGGATACAGTGCTTAGAGCTGTTCAGTAAAATGCTGTCAGAAAATTCAGCCAGGTGCTATATCACACTTTATGCAGCATGGCTCTTAACAGGTAAGGGGAGTGGCACAAACCGAGAGAAAAATAATATAATTAAATTAAATGGGGGGATCCACTAATAAAGGGGTTTTCAATCTTTTTGAGTCCACAGTTCCCTTGACCAACTACATTCTTTCTGTGACTCCCCTGTGGGGCTCAGGTGCCTAGTGGGGAAAACATACTCTGAACCTCAGGAGCCCAGTTATGTTCCCCCTTGCCTGCAGAGCCAGCAGCCCCTCACCCCTTTTTGAACACCCTCCCTTGTGGTGTGTTCCCTCAGCCGCCTCTCCTTTCCCCTCTCCTTGGGAGTCCTCCGCTGCAGGCCCTCTTGTCTGCAGCACGCCTGACCATCCTTCAAGGCACCCCAGGGTGCCACAGCACACTGAACTAACAAATAAAGACTTTAGATAGATAGATAGATAGATAGACAGACAGACAGACAGACAGGTAGATAGATAGATAGATAGATAGATAGATAGATAGATAGATAGATAGATAGATAATAGATAGATAGATAGATAATTTATTACAGTCAAAGACCAGCTCACATAACATAACACAATAAAAACAGCGTTCACAAAGATAAATATACAATCGGAGCAGATTGCAGCAATAGCTCATGAGTTAAAATTGAGATATATACATACACCCATACAACTGAGATTTGGACTTTCAACATCAAAGTTCAGTGTCATAAAGTAAGTGTAACCTTCTATGCTTCAAAATGCTTATATTT
This sequence comes from Podarcis vaucheri, assembly GCF_965113315.1. NCBI lineage: Eukaryota > Metazoa > Chordata > Lepidosauria > Squamata > Lacertidae > Podarcis > Podarcis vaucheri. The sequence goes on from NC_138757.1 coordinate 6,776,908, forward strand.
GGGTCCATTACTAGTTAAAGAACTAAACAACTACCGTATTTTTCGCTCCATAGGACGCACCTGACCAAAAGACGCACCAAGTTTTTAGAGCAGGAAAATAAGAAGAAGAAAAATCTGACTCAAATGTTGTACTAAACTATTTAAAACAGCAAAGTGGGTGGCTCCTGTCCACTTTGCTGCTTTAAAGCGAGCCACGGTATGAAGAGATTGGAAAAAGTACAGACATTCCATTATAATGTAGCTGTTTTCATTATCACTGGGAAGTCAGTATTGGCAGCAGTCACAAAAACTAAAATTTGAGCATTTTACTGTTATTAATCAAGAATATTAATAGTCAGGGAGAGAAACCAGGGCTGTGCAAATGAGAAGTGCTTGGAGTATGGAGGAACAGCAAAGAGATCCAATGATTGTGCTCCAGTTCCTAAATCTCTGAAGTTTTCTCAAAACAGGCCTGGTTGTTTTGAAAGGAAGATTCAAAATGGGGTGACTCAGCAAAGAACTGAGGAGGAAAAGAGGGCAGATAAATAGCTTCCATTCAATACCAAGAGAACACAATGTTTTTGGTTTGGTATAGGTGGACTGTACTTGTAAGAATTTGTATAATGAATTATAGATTTGGAGTGGAATATCAGTGCCTCTTTTCAGCAATAAAGATTAGCTGCTAGGAACATGGTCCACACACAAACACACAGGATGTCCGGTTATAGTTGTGCAGTTTAATCTGTTCCTGAGCCAGATGCCTGCTCGGTTTTAGCTGAGCTCACTGTTACTGGTTTGTGGAGATGCTTTGCATGTATTTATGACTATTTCCGCAAAACTGCTACTTGAAGAAATCCCCAAACTTAATATTTTTAAACTTCAAATGGAGCTCAGAATCCAGTTAGGCAATCTTTTGCAGTTGAATTAAGAGGCACTGAGAGACAGCAATTTGCTGCTCCCCACCCCCACGAGCATCCCAGGAACACACAGCCTTCCCTCTGCTTGCAAACCTTGCCGGGGCTTCAGGGGAAAGCAAAAGCTATAGGCAGAGCAGTGTGGCTTCCCCCCCCCCACCCCCAAAGAGCACCCCAGGAGCGCAGGGCAAAGGCGCACAGCCTTCCCGCTGCTTGCAAATGTTGCCGGGGCTTCAGGGGAAAGTGGAGGCTGCCGGCAGAGCACTGTGGCTCCTCCCCCCATCCCTGAAGAGCAGCCCAGCAGTGCAGGGCAACGGCGATTTGGCTCCAGGGACCACACATTTGCTCCATAAGACGCACAGACATTTTCCCTTCCTTTTTAGGAGGAAAAAAGTGTGTCCAATGGTGCGAAAAATACGGTAGTCTTGGTTTGGTGTAAATCTAGAGGAGTCTGACTTCTTTGTATCTTATTGTTGTTTAGTCGTTTACAGGATGTCATACTTCTAAAGAAAATTATATGAAAATGATGTATTGTTGGTACTTAACTCCTAGCAAATTAGCTAAAATGTATAAAACAAGGTCAAATACATGCTGGAAATGCAAGGAAAAAGAAGGCACCTTTTACCATATGTGGTGGACTTGTAAAGTAGTAAAAGAATTATGGGAGATGATATATAATAAACTGGGGGGAAAATATTTAAAATAACTTTTCCTAAAAAACCCCAAAGCTTTCCATCTAGGAATTCTAGGTGCCAAAATACCAATAGACCAGAAAAGACTATGTTCGCGACCACTGCTGCCAGAGATGGAAAGAAGACAGAGTCCCTACCAGAGAAGAATGGCAGATTAAGCTGATGGACTATGCTGAAATGACAAAAATGACCGGAAGTATCAGAAATCAGGAAGACCAACATTTTAATAAGGAATGGGGAAAATATATTGTTGTTTAGACGTGTCCGACTCTTTGTGACCCCATGGACCAGAGCACGCCAGGCACTCCTGTCTTCCACTGCCTCCTGCAGTTTGGTCAGACTCATGCTTGTAGCTTCGAGAACACTGTCCAACCATCTCGTCCTCTGTCGTCCCCTTCTCCTTGTGCCCTCCATCTTTCCCAGCATCAGGGTCTTTTCCAGGGAGTCTTCTCTTCTCATGAGGTGGCCAAAGTATCGGAGCCTCAGCTTCACGATCTGTCCTTCCAGTGACATCTTTGTACAAAATGTTCCTTTCATATCTCCAATTTTTCTGAACAGATCTCTGGTTTTTCCCATTCTATTGTTTTCCCTTATTTGTTTGCATTGCTCGTTTAAGAAGGCCTTCTTGTCTCTCCTTGCTATTTTTTGGAAATCTGCATTCAATTTCCTGTATCATTCGCTATCTCCCTCGCATTTTGCTTGCCTTCTCTACCCCACTATTTGTAAGGCCTCGTTGGACAGCCACTTTGCTTTCTTGCATTTCCTTTTCATTGGGATGGTTTTCGTTGCTGCCTCCTGTATAATGTTACGAGCCTCCATCCATAGTTCTTCAGGCACTCTGTCCACCAAATCTAAATCCTTAAACCTGTTCCTCACTTCCACTGTGTATTCATAAGGGATTTGACTTATATTGTATCTTACCGGCCCAGTGGTCTTTCCTACTTTCTTAAGTTTAAGCTTGAATTTTGCTATAAGAAGCTGATGATCTGAGCCACAGTCAGCTCCAGGTCTTGTTTTTGCTGACTGTATAGAGCTTCTCCATCTTTGGCTGGAGAGAATATAATCAATCTGATTTCGATGGTGCCCATCTGGTGATGTCCATGTGTAGAGTCGTCTCTTGTGTTGTTGGAAAAGAGTGTTTGTGATGACCAGCTTGTTCTCTTGGCAGAACTCTATTAGCCTTTGCCCTGCTTCGTTTTGAACTCCAAGGCCAAACTTGCCAGTTGTTCCTTTTATCTCTTGACTCCCTACTTTAGCATTCCAATCCCCTATAATGAGAAGAACATCCTTCTTTGGTGTCATTTCTAGAAGGTGTTGTAAGTCTTCATAGAATTGGTCAGTTTCAGTTTCTTCAGCACCAGTGGTTGGTGCATAAACTTGGATTACTGTGATGTTAAAAGGTCTGCCTTGGATCATTCTATCATTTTTGAGATTGCATCCCAGTACAGCTTTTGCCACTCTTTTGTTGACTATGAGGGCCACTCCATTTCTTTTACGGGATTCTTGCCCACAGTAGTAGATATGATGGTCATCCGAACTGAATTCGCCCATTCCTGTCCATTTTAGTCCACTGATGTCCAGGATGTCAATATTTATTCTTGCCATCTCATTTTTGACCACATCCAACTTACCCAGGTTCATGGTTCTTACATTCCAGGTTCCTATGCAATATTTTTCTTTACAGCATTGGACTTTCCTTTCGCTTCCAGGCATATCCGCAACTTGTTGGTTAAACAAGCCCCCTCCGGAGAGGCTGGCCCCTCTCACTGCTCTCGGAGCTTGCTTACCGGTAACCTCCTCTGGGTGACATCCCGGACAGACCAGGGAGATTTTGATAGGCGACATTTTCCCAGCGTGGGTAAATGCACACCCCCTCCTGCTGCTTCCCTAGCAGGGAAAGGAGACAGTCAGAAATGTCTATTTACATGCTTTTATTTCTGACTTTACAGCACTACAGAAATCATGTCCGACCACTTCAAACTTCATCTAGCAAGTCTGACAAACTTTCTGTACATACGCAAACGGAAGGTTTCAAATTACACTCTTCACAGAGCTCTGAGAAGCCTGTGAACTTCCGGGAATCTTCTTTCCCACAGCTAGCCGCATCTTGTGATGTCAACAAGCTGCCGGTTAGCAGCTGCGTTGCTTTCATATACTGACACAACTGAGCGTCCTTTCGGCTTTGGCCCAGCCACTTCATCAGCTCTGAATCTACTTGTACTTGTCCTCCGCTCTTCCTCAGGAGCATGTTGGACGCCTTCCGACCTGAGGGGCTCATCTTCCAGCATCATAACTTTTATATGCCTGTTGTCTTTGTCCGTGGGGTTTTCTTGGCAGGGATACTGGAGTGGCTTGCCAGTTCCTGCTCCAGGTGGATCACGTTTGGTCAAAACTCTCCACTATGACCTATCCATCTTGGGTGGCCCTGCACGGCATAGCTCATAGCTTCTCTGAGTTATTCAAGCCCCTTCGCCACAGCAAGGCAGTGATCCATCCTTTGTATCTTAACCTTATTTATTAACCTATCTCTTGTTCTTTCCCCTAGCTGACAACCTTCCTGGGATCCCTATTCTTGGGCAACATCTTATCAATTTGTGCCAGCCATGTTGTTCTGTTTTTTTTTTTTAAGCAGTCTATATACACTTTTCTAAATAATTAATTAAATCACACAGGGGTTTGTTTCATTTTGTTAATTCTCCATCGCCTGGTTTAAATAAACTGAACAAACAAAAGCCACTCACCTATGAAGTTATTCCACTCCGTGTCCAGCTCGCCTTGGTTGGCGAGGCAGCCCCTCATGACGTTGAAACAGTAGTTGTAACATGGCTTGACAGCAACTAGGCCTTGGCAGTACGGACAGTACATCATCTTTAGCAAGGCTTGGACCCCCTGTGGTGTGGGGTTGACCTTTGCAGAGAACAAAAATAAAAGCATGGGTGGAGGGGCCGGGAGAAGAACCACAGACAGAACTGTTATTATTGTCTTTAACATTTATAAAGCGCCTACTATTTTCTAAGAACTGATACCAAAAGATACAGCAGACTCACTATCTAATAGACACAGCACAAAAGGGAAAAGGAACAGGGTGGGACAAGGAAAGCAAGAGCAGGACCAGCTGCTCCTTCACCAGCTCATGGATGGGGCCACACTGGTCTCCCCCACCCCTTGCCATGAAGCAAAGCAGCTGGAGGAGAGAAGGTGCGCAGAGGCTGGAGAAAGGACTGTGAAGGAAGGAGTACAGTGGTACCTTGAGTTACAAACGCCTCAGGTTACAAACGCTTCAGGTTACAAACTCCACTAACCTGGAAGAGTTACCTCAAGTTGAGAACTTTGCCCCAGGATGAGAACGGAAATCATGTGCTGGTGGCGCAGCGGCAGCAGCTAGAGGCCCCATTAGTGAAAGTATGCCTCTAGTTAAGAACAGTTTCAGGTGCATTCAAGAGTATTAAAAGAACTGGCAGATGTGATCTCAGAACCACTGGCAGTCATCTTTGAGAATTCCTGGAGAACAGGCGAAGTCCTGGCAGACTGGAGGAGGGCAAATGTTGTCCCTATTTTCAAAAAGGGGGAAAGAGAGGACCCAAATAATTATCGCCCAGTCAGTCTGACATCAATACCAGGGAAGATTCTGGAGCAGATCATTAAGCAAACTGTCTGTGAGCACCTAGAAAGGAATGCTGTGATCACCAATAGTCAGCATGGATTTCTGAAAAATAAGTCATGTCAGACTAACCTGATCTCATTTTTTGACAGAATTACAAGCCTGATAGATGAAGGGAACACAGTGAATGTAGCCTACCTTGATTTCAGCAAGGCATTCAACAAGGTGCCCCATGATATTCTTGTAAAGTAGCTGGTAAAATGTGGACTTGACTATGCTACCACTCAGTGGATTTGTAACTGGCTGACTGACCGAACCCAAAGGGTGCTCATCAATGGTTCCTCTTCATCCTGGAGAAGAGTGACTAGTGGGGTGCCACAGGGTTCTGTCTTGGGCCCGGTCTTATTCAACATCTTTATCAACGACTTGGATGATGGATTCAAGGGCATCCTGATCAAATTTGCGGATGACACCAAACTGGGAGGGGTGGCTAACACCCCAGAGGACAGGATCAGACTTCAAAACGACCTTGACAGATTAGAGAACTGGGCCAAAACAAACAAGATGAACTTTAACAGGGAGGAATGTAAAGTATTGCACTTGGGCAAAAAAAATGAGAGGCACAAATACAAGATGGGTGACACCTGGCTTGAGAGCAGTACATGTGAAAAGGATCTAGGAGTCTTGGTTGACCACAAACTTGACATGAGCCAACAGTGTGACGCGGCAGCTAAAAAAGCCAATGCAATTCTGGGCTGCATCAATAGGAGTATAGCATCTAGATCAAGGGAAGTAATAGTGCCACTGTATTCTGCTCTGGTCAGACCTCACCTGGAGTACTGTGTCCAGTTCTGGGCACCACAATTCAAGAAGGACACTGACAAACTGGAACGTGTCCAGAGGAGGGCAACCAAAATGGTCAAAGGCCTGGAAACGATGCCTTATGAGGAACGGCTAAGGGAGCTGGGCATGTTTAGCCTGGAGAAGAGGAGGTTAAGGGGTGATATGATAGCCATGTTCAAATATATAAAAGGATGTCATATAGAGGAGGGAGAAAGGTTGTTTTCTGCTGCTCCAGAGAAGCGGACACGGAGCAATGGATCAAAACTACAAGAAAGAAGATTCCACCTAAACATTAGGAAGAACTTCCTGACAGTAAGAGCTGTTTGACAGTGGAATTTGCTGCCAAGGAGTGTGGTGGAGTCTCCTACTTTGGAGGTCTTTAAGCAGAGGCTTGACAACCATATGTCAGGAGTGCTCTGATGGTGTTTCCTGCTTGGCAGGGGGTTGGACTCGATGGCCCTTGTGGTCTATTCCAACTCTATGATTCTATGATTCTAGGTTAAGAACAGACCTCCGGAACAAATTAGGTTCGTAACTAGAGGTACCGCTGTAATCCTATTTGTCATCTTTGGGACCCCCTGGGAATTTCACCAAACCAACTGTAGCCTGGAACCGGGTGCATGCAGTGCAGATCATGTGAGGAGCCCAAGGAAGCTCTGCAAGACCTGGATGCCTGCCCATAATCTCTAGAGTGACAGACTAGGGCGCTGTCAGCATGTTCCAAGATGTCCACAAGGGTATCTTTGGTTCTAAAATTCCTTTATATTTACCCCATATTTTATAGAGCGATCTCCTTATTACATGACTAAGAAAACCCTTGTGGACCTTCACCTTTTCATATATTAGATAGGCCAAACCGGTTGTTGTGCCCCTCAAGGTCCAACACATCCGTATCTTTTAAGGTGATCCATTCTTTTAGCCATACCAATCCCGCTGCTACATGGTATAATTCCAGATCCAGTAGTCCAAATCCCCCTCTCTTCCTTTTGTCTATCAGTACCTGATGTTTGATTCTCGGTTTATTTCCTTTCCAGAGAAATCTGGCTAATTCCTTTTTCCAATCCTGGAAACATTTCATTCCTCCTAAAATTGGTAGAGTTTGAAACAAAAAAAATCATTTTGGGCAGAATGTTCATTTTTACTACTGAGATTCTTCACAAAAGGGAGAGATGGAGTTTGGTCCAATTTTCCATATCCTTTTTTATGTCTTTCCATGTTTTAATATAGTTATCTTCGTAGAGATTTATATTTTTATTTGAAATCCAAATCACCAGATACTTGACCTTATTTTTAATTTCCAGACCTATTCTTTCTTGTAATTCAAATTTCTCTTCCTGTGTTAAATTTTTAGTAAATAACTTTGTTTTCTGGTGGTTTATCTTCAGGCCCATTAATTTCCCATATTTTATGATTAAATCAATAGCCGCTGGAACGCTTTGAATCGGATCCTGTGTTGTTATAATTATATCATCAGCAAATGCTCTGATTTTATTAGATTTCTCTCCAGTTGCTTTTCCTTTTATATTTTCCTCTTTTCTGATGTTATGTAACAGCAGTTCCAAAGCTAATATAAATAACAGGGGTGACAAAGGGCACCCCTGACTGGTTCCTTTAGTAATGGTGATATTGTCTGTTAGGTTGCCATTTATTATTAATCTTGCTTTTTGTTGTTCGTATATTGCCTCTATTCCTTTTCTAAATTTTGTTCCTAGACCCATTACCTCTGGTTGTTTATTCATATAATACCACAAGACATTGTTGAAGGCCTTTTCTGCATCAAGTAATAATAGGGCTGCTTTTTTACCGTTTTTGGCTTCTAGGTATTCTAAAATGTACACAATATTTCTGGTGTTCGCCGAGATTTGTCTTCCTGGGAGAAACCCGGACTGGTTTGGATGTATGATTTCATTGATTGCTTCTTTAAGTCTGTTTACCAATATATTGGCAAAAAAATTATAATCACAATTTAAGAGTGATATTGGCCTGTAATTGGATATTGACCCCGGGTCACCTCCCTGTTTGGGTATTAATGTTACGTAGGCTTCCTTCCATGAGTCTGGAATCTTTCCTTTATTGAGGATATTATTCATTACTTCAACTAGTGGAATTGTTAGGATTTCCTCCATTTTTTTTTTTGTAGAATTCTGCTGGAAGACCGTCTGAACCAGGTGTTTTCCCTATTTTAATTTTCTTGATTGCATTCCTGATTTCTAGTACTGTTATCGAAGAGTCTAGCATTTGTATTATCTATCTATCTATCTATCTATCTATCTATCTATCTATCTATCTATCTATCTCTGGGATTTTCTGTTGATATAGGTAGTTGTCTACTTTTAAATCTTTGTCCTTTTTATATAGATTTTCGTAATATTTTTTTAAATTTTTGTATTACCACTTCCAGTTGGCTCACCCGATTATGGCGGACAGGAGTTCTTTCGTGGAAAGAGCACCGGCGCTTTGAAGAAAGGGGAGAGCCGCTAGAGCGCATCGGCACCCCGAAAAACCCTCAGATCGAGCGTTCTGAGGACCTGGAGTTCCTGTGGGTGCCGGGAACGACTCCCTCGCTCCCCAGTAAGCTCTAAAAAGAGTGTCGAGTGCGGGACTTCCGGGGTGGTGCCTCCGATGATGGCGGACTCCCTCTGAACAGGAGGGACAAGCTCCGCATGAAACGGGTCCTTACCGCTGCAGCGTAGCGGGGACCCTTCTGGAAATCACAGGCGGATGAAGCCTGTGACCGTGGGACTCGGCGGGCACCTTTAGCGCCCCCCAACCCACTAAGGAACCCAGAAACGGGCTCCGAAGTGAAGAGGGGGAAGTGGCGCTGTGCTGTGAGTCGACTGCTTTTTCTGCGGAGCGAAGCCGCATAGCTGTCATCGGAGAGCGCTGCCTTCTTCCTGGGACAATTTGGCACTAAAATAACTAACCGTGAGTACTGGAACATTAAATATCTGGATTTTAAACAAGCACTGGCGAAGTTAAAGGAATCTGGACTTTAAAATTTACCCCAATTTGGTACTGAAACGGAAAGAGCTAAACAGGAAGTCGCCTTTCCGTTCCCTTGTGTTATAACAAAGCAAAGACAATGCAAACTAGAGCCTTAAAAATCTCTCTTAAAAGATCGTCTTTCACCATTTAAAACAGTGGAACCCCCCTTCGGAAGCAGGAGAAGAAGGGGGTCTTTTTATTGACTTGTTAAAACCTGCAGAAATAAAGTGAAAGTAAAGTAAATTTCCACCGTCCTGCCCCTGGAGCGGGGGGTCAGATTTGACGTTTGAAGCTCATTGACCAGAAAGAAATACTTTGACAGATAGTTAAAAGGAGGGAAACATTGTGACTCCATTGTTTCTTTTCGCTTTCAAAAAGAAAAGAAAAGAAAAGAAAATGGACAGAATATTTTGAGGAAGATACTTTGTTCCTTAGGTACTCGAGGTAAAGAACAATCGGAAGTTTCTCCCCCTAGAGGGGAGCCATGAAACTGTAACCTGGGAACTGCAATTGTTTACTGATTTCGATCGTGGGAAGAGTTCTGTGACCTTGTAAGACAATGACTTCAGAAGCACTGTTGGGTGCTCTCTGCAACATAAGCGCCCTATTGGACCAATTAAGTCAGAAGATGGACTTTATGACAAAAGCTGCCAGTGCTCTTGATCAGGCAGTGGAAAATCATAAGGAGCCCATTCAGGAATTAAAACAGGAGTGTGCTAAGACAGAACAACGAAAAGAAGAGGACTTTGTTGAATCTTGGGAGCCAGAGATGGAGGGACTTTTGGCCCAGCAGGAAAATGAGCCTTTGGATTTGAAAGATAAAGTCTTGATTGGACTAGAATTGGGGGGTTGGTCTGAACCCCCTATGTTGGGAGGTTTGGACTTTCAGAGCCCGGAAATGGGCTGTCAGAGATTTGGAGTGGTTGAGCTTTTTAAGTTTGGAGGGAATCTGAAACATGCTGTAAAACATTACATGGAGCTTAGTCTGGACTATGCGAAAGGGGCTGATTTGTCGAAAAGGGTAAAAAATACTACAAGGCTGGAGTTCCTGCGACTGAAAGGAACAAATGAAGAAGAGCTGCGAAAGGGACATGGAAGAGATCTGAGGGCCTCGGATATAAGGGCACCAGGTTAATGCGCTAGACTAATGGGGGAAAAAGACTGACAACCCGGGGGAGGGGACGCTGGAAGAAGTTTGAATTGAACTTTTTTATTATATTATAACTATTATTAGAAAAGTTTTATGAATGTTGGGAAAATGCTGAAATGAAATTAATTGGCTCTGGCTAAAATATTTAAAGAATCTGGTAAAAGGGTTGATTTTGAGGAATTCTTAAAAAAAAGAGATTTGAGTTGTAAACTTTAAGTTTGTTTTTAAAAGATAAAATGAGATTAGAGTAAGAAAACATAGTGATAAAATATTATGAACTATGGAAAGGATTTGCTGGGACAATTACCAATCAAGAAACAAGAGATGGGAGGGGGAGGAGGTCAGGGAAAGAAGGTAATGAAATCTGGAGAATTTGGAAAAAATGGTTTTATTGTTTCTTTTTCCTTTTGTGTTTTTATTTTTATTTTTCTTTCCTTTTTTGTAACTTTGTCTTTTTTGTGTATTTTTTTAAAAAAAAATTCCTGTGTTTCAATAAATATCATTTTTTTAAAAAAGAGTGCCGAGTGCGAGTGGGGTTGGAGACGGTGACACTGGGGAATCAACTCACTTACTTGAAAGCGTGAAGCTCTGAGTCTGGCAATCGTGAGCGGCCAATTCCTCCAAAGAAAAAATGGACTTAACCTTTCTGAAAATCACGAGTAAAGTAACTCAAATTGGATTTAAAAATTGGGAAGGAAAGGGATTTAAAAACGGAGGTCGATCCCTTCTGCTGAAGCAAAAGTGAAAGCAGCTAACGTTACCAAAAGCCGCAACTTCAACTTTATTCTTTTAGAAACTTTCAAGTGTACTAATTACCCCCTCTCTAGCAGGGGGAAGGGGGGGAAAGACAAAAAGTAATTTCCCTGCAGAAGAACTTGGGAATTGTTTAAAATGTTATATCTTCTTTGTGGAAGCAGACCTTGCGGGAGAGGGAAGGCTAGACTCCATTGTGACGTAACAAAGGAATCAAATACTTTCAACCTTCGTTTTCCGTTTTGGGGAATATAAAGTAATCACAGCTGCCAGAACTCAAAAAAATCTGGAACTGTATCTCTATCCTCTGGTTACTAAGTTAAAGGCTTGAAATAAACTTTTGGGGACTTGGTTGGAGTAAATAAAAAGGTTTGTACAGATTGAAAGACTGTGGGGAGGAAAGACTCTTATTTTGGAGTGGGGGCTATTGAAAGCTGGGAACTCAGTCTGTTTATCTCACTATCTCCCCCTTGTGACTGTAGTTGACTTTGGGGGGGGGGAGAGAAAGTGTTGGGAAAATGCACCAAGGCAAAAGCCAGCTCCAGATGGCTGGAATGCAAAACAGGATGCTGTTGTTTTGCAGATGTACTGTTGAAGAAAAGGTGGAGCCTATTCTCTGTACTGAGCACCGGATGTTAGCTCAGAGTGTCATGTGACGTGTGCTGGAAGTACAGGGGAGGAGTTGAGTCTCTTCTGATGGAGTCTGAAGGGAACGGTCGCATTTCTATGTACTGCTGAGTGACAGGAATAAAACATGTAGAAAGGACTCCTGTCTGTCTCATTTCCCCTCCCTGGGAGATTGCAGGGAGGGAGACAAGAAGAGGAAAGCAGAGGGTGTGTTCTATCTCACGTCTAATGAGAAGAATCGCCGGGTTTGTTTACCTAGCCTGCCGGGGTCGCAGACGGATGGTAAACACAGTATCTCGCTCAATTGCCTCGGGGGAGGCCAGGTACCTCTGCCTGTGAGCCAAGAGAAAGAATGGATGGGGGAGACAAAGGAGACAAGGCAGAGAAGCCTGAGAGACCAGAGAAAGCAAAAATTAAACCAAGAAGAGACTCTAGAGCACCAACATTTGAAGAATCTGTAATGCAACTTCTTCAGGAAATTAAAACAGAAGTAAGAGGGAACCAAAAAACTATTCAAGATTTGAGGAACAACTTTGTTGAACTGAAGCAGGACCTGAAGACAGTGAAATCAGATATTACTTCACATGAGGCAAGAATTACACAATTGGAAATGGTAAGGGTCCGGGACTTAGAAACTGTACAACAGGAAGCACAAAATTCAATTGTGTTTCTTCAATTGAAGGAGAAGGAGGCTCATTTGAGATTGAGAGGGGTAGTCCAGAAGGAGCAGGACAACTTGTGGGGCTGGCTTATTGAAGAATTTTCAACTTACTGGGAGATCTCAAAAGAAGAATTAAATTTGTGGATCGACAAAGCATACAGATTTGGCCCTAAAAAGGATTCTAAAATCACACATGACTGTATGGTGATTTTTAAAACAAAAGAACAAAGAGACATTCTATTAGGGCACCATTATAAAAAAGTTTAAAAATTAAGGGCAAAGCGGTGATTTTGTTCAAGGAAGTCCCAAGACATTTTTTATCTTTGAGAAACAACTACACAGATCTGGCAACTGCTCTAAGGAAGAAAAGTATTTTCTTCAGGTGGGAATTCCCAGAGGGTCTCTCCTTCAAATTCCAAGGGAGGAAACAAAAAAATCAGAACTGTAGGAGAGAAAGAGAGATTTCTGGAGAAAAACGCAAAAAAACTTGGTTTGGAAAGTTCCCGTTCTTTGGGTGCTGGGGCCAAAGGCCCCTAAAAAACTAAGATGTCTTTAAAAATTTACTCCTGGAATGTTAATGGCTTAAACTCCCCGAAAAAAGAGGCCAAGTTTTTCATACTTTGGCGAGACATAATTTGGATATAATTTGCTTGCAAGAAACATGTTACAAGACTGCATAGAAAAATTTTACAGAATAAAAAACTTGGTCAGGACTTTATTTCATCAGGCAAGGTTAAAAAAAGAGGAGTGTTTTTTTATGTTAAAGAAAAATGGAACCCCAAGTTGTTGTTTAAGGATGAGGAAGGGAGATACATTGCCGTGGAAATTACAGCACAAGGCGATAAATATATTTTACTGGGAATTTATGCACCAAATGATGGAAAAGTGGATTTTTAAAGAAATCTGGATTTAAAGCTTAATGATTACCTGGATTACAAAATAATATTAATGGGAGATTTGAATGGAGTAGTCTCCACACTTATGGATGAATCACAAGAGCAGAAAGTACAAAATGCAGGTAGACTCCCAAAATTGTTTTTTGATATGGTAGACAAATATGATCTGTCAGATATATGGAGACTATGAAATCCTATAGAGAAAGATTACACTTTTTTCTCAAATTCGTCCCGGACATTTTCAAGAATCGACTTCCTATGGATCACCAGGGATTTAGATCCAAGGGTAACAAAAATCCAAATATGTCCTAGAACATGCTCTGATCATAATGCAGTGTTATTGGAACTGAAATTGTGTCTGCAGGGCTCCTTCAGATGGAGGATGAACGATGGGTTGTTGAGGAATGAACAGGTGGTGGGAAAGGCCCAAAAGACTCTAAAAGACTATTTTGAATTAAATATAAATACAGAGGTAGAAACAAGAGTCATTTGGGATGCTAGTAAAGCTGTGATGAGAGGATTCCTCATACAACAGAATGCTATAAAGAAAAAGATACAAAATTGTAATAATAATAATAGGGGTTGCTCGTGCGTAAGTTGCCGCCACTCCCGGCTAGGTTGCCTGGTTAAACCTTTTCTGTCCGGACAGCCCTTCACTTCGTGGCTGTTTCAGTCCCTAGCAGAATCCGTCAGTGGGCGTTTCTTAAACCTTTTACAGCATAAAAGCTGTTTGACGCCAAGTCTCCTCCTACTCTCCCTGCGCGGAAGTCTTCTGCGCAGGGAGGGTGTGGGTAGCGGAGGACCCGTGCTCTCCCCGCTGGTCTCCGGCGAGGAGTCCTGGAGCCCTCTCGCCAATTCCCCCATCTGCCCCCCTTTATCCCTGGTGTTACGCTGATTTCCTTCCCCAGCTGATGAGCTGCCTCTCTCACTACTGGGCCCTTCTCCAGCATCACTTGGGAGCCTTGCCTCCGCCTCTGGCTCCGATGTCAGTTCCCTGACATCCACCTCCCCCCCAGGACCCCCTCCACTTCCGGCCCGACCTTTTGATCCAACTTCGTCCCTTTCCTCGGCCGACGATGCGGGGAACCCCCGGAAGGAGCTGTCGCCATCCTCTGAGGATTCAAAACACGCTTCCCACCCGCTCCGATCCCTTCCCACGGGGTGGGCCTCCCAGTCTGATTCTTCTTCCTCTGAAGCCTCTCCTCCCTCCTCTTCGGATGCAGAAAAACCCACAAAATCCTCTTCATCGTCTGTGGTTCCAAATTGATCCTCCCAGAATCTCGCTAGTGGTTTAGGTTTGTCCGGGAACAGGCTGTGGAATTCCTCCACAAGATACCCGTCATTGATTGCCTCCGCGGGAGCCCACGTGTTTTCCGACCCGGGTTCTCCCTCCCAAGCTACCAAGTACTCCACCTGGCGTCCTCGCCACCTTGAATCGAGTATTTCCGTGGCCAGGTTGTGGTGTTCCCTCTCTTCTATCTGCGGGTGCGTGGTGACTTCTCCCTCTCGCCCCGGGAATTCCCGCCCCTCCCTGTACGGTGAGAGTAGGGACCTATGGAACACCGGGTGTATCTTCATGCTGTCAGGCAACTTGAGCTTGAATGCCACGGGGTTCACCTGCTGTGTTACCTCAAACGGTCCCAGCCGCCTTGGCTGCAACTTCTTGCACCCCCCCCCCCTAAAGGGTAACCCTTGGGTTGGACTTCCGGGTTAGCGCGAAAGGCTAATGGCGGATTCCCTCCGAGCTCCGGAGGGAATCGGCTCTGTAGAAGACGGGTCTTGCCGCGGCGGCTTCGCGGGGACCCTCAGAAACCACAGGCGCTGAAGCCTGTGGACTTGGTGACTCGGCGGGCACCATTTGCACCCCCCCGACCCGCGAAGAAGCCTTTTTAAAGGCTTCGGAGCGGGGGACGGAGAGTGGCGTGGTGCTGAGAGTAGACCGCTTCTTCTACGGAGTGAAGCCGCATGCCATGGCCGGAGAGCGCTGACTTCTTCCTTTGAACATTTGGACTTTAAAAGTAACAACCCTTGAGTAGTACGGAAATTGGAACTAAAAATCTTTTTTTCTGAATTTGGCACGATCGGGGGAGGTGCTAAAAGGAAGTCCGTCTCCCCTTTCTGTAGACAAATTAAAGCAAGAATTGATAACTAAGGTTGAGAGAACATCCTTCTCTTTATGGGATAAAAGCTATTAATTCCACGACTTGGCAGTATAAGTAACTTTGCTGGAGGATAAGAACTGATTTTAAGAGCTGAAGTGCAACCCCCCGGGATCCGGGAGTGATCCGCGAGAGAGCCTGCTGAGGAGACATAAAGAATTTGACAGCTGTCAAATTAGCTGTCAAAGTTGGAAAAGGGAAAAAAAATTGGTTTCTGCTATCTTTGCTGGTTATTTTTGTTACAATCTGACTTTAAACTGTTGAAAATAAAGAAGAATAGAAACAAATTAACTTGAATGTTGGATTGGAGTTGGAAGGAATTTTAAGTAACTAGAATCCCTCTAGAGGGGGTTCTGAGACATTACAATGGCTGCAGGTGGAAAAATACAAGCTGAGCTGGATAGAATGTTTTTTTCTCTTGGGAAAGTTACAAGGTCAGAGTGAAGCTTTGGCTACAAATGCTACAACTTTGAATTTAAAAGTAAACAAACTTGCTGATTGTGTCAAGGACTTGACTCAAGAAACCTATGCAGCTGAACAAGAAGAGATATGTGCTGTTTCAGAGGAGTGGGAAGGAGGAGCTGAAATGCCGCAGACGACAAAGGAGAGCCAGTGGCCTGCTAAGATAGATGCTAAGAAAAACAAGATCTGGATGATGAGAATTTGGTTTGAATTGGAGAATGAAGATTGGAGGGATCTCCCTATGGGGAGATCTGAAGACCTATGGATTACAAATCTGATCAAGGCGAAAGTTGGAGCTTTTGGGACATTTGGGACATTTGGACTTAAAAGCAACAAGAAACAAGATTTGGGCTCCACTTTTGAACATGGAGGTCTGGTTAGAAGAAACATAGACCCTATTGGGACAGAGCTTCTCCGAGACTTGATGTCTAATATAAAGGACTACCAAAAAAACCAGCAGAGAGGGACTGAGAGAGATTTGAGGGCCTCGGACGTGAGATCTCCAGGCTGATAGTTGATGGATTGATGGACATTTTTTGGGGATCGAATCCGGGAAAGGGGGGGTGAGAGTTTTGGAATCCAAAGGGTGTATAATTATATGTTGTCTTTCTGTTATTTTGTTTTGTAATTAATATAAAAATTGGGAAACCCGTGAAAGGGAATTTGGGTCGACCTTAGAAAAGGGTGTAAAGAATGAGTATTGTTGTTTAATTTGAGGTCTATAAGTTAAAATTGGTTAAGTAAGACGAATTAAGTATAATAATTGTAATGGGAATTGTAGTTGCTTGTGTGTAAGTCACCGACTTCCCTAAACTGCTTGTTGTTTAAACCTTTCCCTAACTGAAGCGCACTCCTGTGCGTCTGCTTCAGTCGCTTGGCAGAATCCGTTAGTGGGTGTTTCCCTCTCCTGCACTATCGGGGCGACTTCTCTCTCTGCTGGTCTCCGATGCCAGTTCCCTGACATCCACCTCCCTCCCAGACCCTCCTTCCTCCCCCGTCCGTTCCTGGGACGGTGAAGCTGGAAAACCTCAGAAGGAGTTGTCCTCCTCCTCAGAGGATTCAAACACCTCTCTCCACCTGCTGCCGTCTTTTTGCGCATCCTCTTCTGCCCACTCGTCTTCCTCCTCCTCGGATCTTCCCCCTTCCTCCTCTTCAGAGGGGGGAAATCCCATAAACTCCTCTTCCTCCTCCGTGTCCCCAAATTGCTCCTCCCAGAACCTTCCTAAAGGTTTGGGTTTTCTTGGGAACCTGCGATGGAACTCCTCCTGCAAATACTCATCCCTGATCTCTTCTGCTGGAACCCATGTGTTCTCGGATTCGGGTTCCCCCTCCCAAGCCACCAGATACTCCACCCGCTTTCCTCTCCACCTGGAATCAATGATCTCCGCTGCATGACTACTGAGTTCCCTTTCCTCCACCCATGGATGCATGCGTGTTTCTCTTTCTTGTCCCATAAGCTCCCTCCCTTCCCTGTACGGTGAGAGTAAGGACCTGTGGAAAACCGGGTGCAATTTCATGTTGCTGGGCAGTCTGAGTTTGAAAGCGACAGGGTTACAGGGTTCACCTGTTGTGTTACCTCAAACGGTCCCAATCGTTTGGGCCGTAGTTTCTTACACCCCCCTTTGAACGGTAACCCTTGGGTAGACAACCACACTCGGTCCCCCACTCTTATGGTTTCCCCTTCTCTGTGGTGCTTGTCCGCCTGCCTCTTGTACGCCTCCTTCGCCCTCTCCAGGTTGACCCTGAGTTGTTGGTGTAACACCTCCATTTCTTCCACAAATTGCTCGGCTGCCGGTACACTCCAGTTTCCCTCCCCCTCCCCTGGGAAAGCCCTGGGGTGACACCCATAATTGGCCATGAAAGGGCTCATCCCCGTGGACACATGTTCCGCGTTATTGTATGCAAATTCAGCCAGTGCTAGTTTGTCCACCCAATCGTTCTCCCTTTCGTTAACGTAGCAGCGCAAATACTGTTGAAGTATGCTATTGGCTCTCTCTGCTTGCCCGTTGGTCTCCGGATGTCTGGCCGTCGAGAAACTCACCTCCACTTCTAACAGGCTCATCAGTCTCCTCCAGAACCTGGAAGTGAATTGCCAGCCTCTGTCGGACAAAATCCTCAAGGGGGCGCCGTGGGGTTGTCATGAAGCTGTTTGAGTATCTTTCCTCTCAAGTCCCCTTCGGGTATGTACAACGCTCCCTTATAGTACAAAACCCCCTCCTTTACCTCAACCCCCCCCCTGAGCTTCTGCTGCATTTCGGATCTCGATCTCTCTGATTTTGGTTTGGGCGTACTGGTCATCCCTCGTCCACCCCATGAGTTCTTGCCTCCCTACCAACACTCCCCCACACCCCCATTGGTTCTCTGGTATGACATGACGTACTTCCAGTACTCCCTCTCCTTCCAAGTACTCTGGTTTGCGAGAAAGGGCGTCTGCGCGGACGTTTTCCTTCCCCGGTACGTACCTAATCTCAAAAAAAAAAAAAAACTTTGAAAACTCCTGTGCCCATCGCACTTGTCTTTGATTCAAGACACGTGCAGTTCTCCAATACTCTAGGTTCTTGTGGTCCGTGCACACCTGGATCTTGTGCTGTGCACCTATTAGAAAATGTCTCCATCGGCGAAAGGCCTCATGAATGGCCAGCAGTTCCCGATCATACACAGTGTAATTTTGTTCGGACTTATTCAGTTTCCTTGAGAAAAAGGCGCACGGCTTCCACTCTCCACGATCTCCCGGCTGAAGTAAAACAGCTCCCACCGCTCAATCTGATGCGTCCGTCTCCAGCTTCATTGGCTTCCGCAGATCTACGTGTAAGAGTTGCTCTTCCGAAGCGAAAGCCCTCTTTAGCTTCTCAAAGGACTGCTGAGCCTCCGCCGTCCATTCAAACTTCTTCTTGCTGCTTAGACAATCTGTTATGGGCGCTGTTAAGTGGGCGAAGTTCTTGATGAATTTCCTATAGAAATTCCCAAACCCCAGGAACCTCTGCACGTCCTTCCGGCTCTTGGGAGTCTTCCATTCTAACACAGCCTGCACCTTGCCTGGGTCCATGGCTAATCCCTTGTCCGACAATCTGTAACCTAGGAACTCCACCTCTCGGGCATGGAATTGGCACTTCTCCAATTTGACCCACAGCTGGTTCTCCTGCAGCCTCTTTAGCACTTCCCTGACATCTTTTACATGCTGCTCCTCGTTCTCTGAGTAGATTAGCACGTCGTCCAGGAAAGCCACGCAATTCTTGTACAGCAGGGACCCCAGCACGTGGTGCATGAATGCTTGAAATGTGCTGGAGCCTGATTGTAATCCGAAGGGCATCACAAGGTACTCAAAGGCCCCCAGAGGGGTGAACATCGTGGTTTTCCATTCATCCCCCTCCCTCACCCTTATCAAATTGTACGCCCCTCGAAGGTCCAGCTTGGTAAAAACCTTCCCTTTCCTCACTCTGGCCAGAATATCATCTATTCTAGGCATGGGGAAGGTCACTGGTTCCGACACCAGGTTTAAGGACCTGTAATCTACGACTAATCTCGGTTCTTTGGAGTCCCTTTTGTCCACAAAAAACACCGGACTGCCCCCCACCGCCCTTGATTCTCGTATGAACCCCCTCTTCAGGTTCTTGTCAATAAACTTCTGCAACTCCTGCATCTCCCTGTCTGACATGGCGTACAGCTTACCCACTGGTAACTGGGCCCCAGGGAGTAGGTTGATCTGACAGTCAAAGGGCCTGGGGGGGTAGTCTATCCGCCTCCTTCTCACCGAAGACTTCTTGCAGATCAGCATACTGAGGTGGTACCCTCCCCTTTTCCCCTGTCACCATCCCTGCCACTCTGGCCACTGCCATTCTCTGGATCTCCCCTCCGTGACAGTGCTCCATGCAATAAGCTGACCCAAAGGAGACTGTTCGCTGGTGCCACCCCACCACTGGATCATGCAATGCCAACCAACTCATGCCCAACTCACTAGGAGGTCCTGCTAGTGTGGCCACGTGAAAAGCAATTGTTTCTGTGTGTCTGGATACTCTCATCTTCATAGGAGGTGTCTGGTGGGTCACTTCTCCCCCCAGGAGTTCCCTCCCATCAATGGTTGTTACTTGCAAGGAGTGCTCCAATGGCAATAACTGGAGCTGGTGTTCCAGGGGAAATTCCCTGCTAAAAAAGTTGCAAGAGCTCCCTGAATCCAACAATGCCTTCACCTTGATTGGGTGCCCGTTTGGGAGTTCTAGCACCACCTCTATGGCGATGGCTGCCTGGGGAGGGTCTGGCTTGGGCACTTTTACTGGGTACTTGCCTGGCTGCTGTGCCCGCTCTTCGGCAGCCAAGCATTGTCGTTTCCCTGCTCCTTTTCCTCCTCCTGCTCACCACCAACTGCCCCCACCATTCCTTGCCACGCCTTCCTCTGAGGGCAGACCCTGGCGAAATGTCCCGGCTGTTGGCAGATAAAGCATTTCTTGGCGGCTTTCCCCTCCTTCTTGCGCGCCTTGCCAGCATTTGAAACCCCGCGCGCGCCTCCAATTTCCATTGGTTCCGCTGGCGGCTGAGGCGGCTCTGGCATCTCAGGAATCCAGTTGTCATGCCAACGCTCCGCTCTCCCTTCCCGCTTTTCCATCGCCCGCGTCTCTTGTCGCACTCCCACCGTGAGCGCCAACTTGGTCAGCTGGTCCATCGACTCTGGGCGGAGCGCGCGGGAAAGTTCGTCTTTTACCCAAGGGGATAGCCCTTCCTCAAACAACATTTGCACTGGTTCCGAACCCAGTTCCCACCCAAGTTTATGGATCAACATGGCAAAACGTGACCAGTATTCTCTCACTGATTGGTTCCCTTGTTTGCAACTCATCAGCTCCTTGCGCGTCACGCTCAGCTCCACTTGACTCGAGAACATATGGTCCATGGCGCTGAAAAACTTCCTAAGGTCCTTTAGCGCGGCATTTTCGGACGCCATCAAGGGTGGAACCCATTCCCTGCCCCCCCCCGAAGGTGTCTAATCACAAAAGCGACCCAACCCCCCACGTCCACAAAATCATCAAACTGCAGGTCCAGTGCATACTGTCTTAAATGTGTTACACTCTCTGGGATTGCCCCCAAACTTCTGCACTAGTCCCGGTACCTTCCTCACGATGGGGGTGGCTTTCCCCTGGGCATCCTGAGTCCTCCTTTCATCCAGTCGTGCCGCCAGAACCGCCAGCTGTTGTTCCAACTCTCTGTTTCTCTCCTCCAGAGATGGTCCGCCCCGGCTCCTTCCTCAGCGCCTACTCCTCCGGTTAGACTCATGACGGTGCCCCTTTTTGATTGTTCCGCACAAGCAACATGAGGGACTAACGGATTGCTGTAATGGGAATTGTAGTTGCTTGTGTGTAAGTCACCGACTTCCCTAAACTGCTTGTTGTTTAAACCTTTCCCTAACTGAAGCGCACTCCTGTGCGTCTGCTTCAGTCGCTGGCAGAATCCGTTAGTGGGTGTTTCCTAAATTTTTTTCAACATAAGAATTCCTTGACAGCCAGTCTCCGCCTAGCCTCTCTGCGCGGAAGCCTTCTGCGCAGAGTAGGCGTGCCCAGTGGTGGTCCGGCACTCTCCCCGCTGATCTCACTGGAAGAGTCCCTAAGCCTTCCCTCCAAAGTGCTCTCATTCCCTACTTCCTTCTTGGTGTCCCCTTGATTCCCTTCCCCCTCGGAAACCCTCTCTCTCCTTGCTGGTTCCCTCTCCTGCACTATCGGGGCGACTTCTCTCTCTGCTGGTCTCCGATGTCAGTTCCCTGACAATAATAATAAGGTAAAGGCTGGGGACAAGAACTTGCTGAGCTAACTATTGGAACTGGAATACAAGAAGGGGAGGTGTGGGGAAGTCAGGGAAAGATGTTAAGAAAATAAGGATTTGAAACTATACTTGTTATTTGTGTTGTGTTTGTTCGTGTTTTTGTGTTTGTTTAAAATTTGCGAAACTTTAATAAAAATGTATATATATATATAAAAAAGGGTAACACTTAGGTTGACAACCACACCCGGTCTCCCACCCGTATGGTCTCCCCTTCCCTACGGTGCTTGTCTGCCTGCCTCTTGTAAATTTCCTTGGCCTGTTCCAAGTTCATCTTAAGTTGCTGGTGCGGGGCCTCCATTTCTTCCACAAACTGCTCTGCCGCAGGTACGCTCCACCCTTCCTCCCCACTCCCCGGGAAGGCCCTAGGGTGACACCCATAATTGGCCATGAACGGGCTCATTCCCGTGGACACATGTTCAGCGTTATTGTACGCAAATTCAGCCAGCGCTAGTTTCTCTACCCAATCGTTCTGCCTCTTGCTGACGTAGCAGCATAGGTATTGCTGGAGTATACTGTTCGCTCTTTCTGCTTGCCCGTTGGTTTCCGGGTGTCTCACCGTCGAGAAGCCCACTTCGACCTGCAGCAAGCTCATGAGCTTCCTCCAGAACCGGGAAGTAAATTGTTTCCCGCTGTCGGAGATAACCCTTTAGGGAGCCCCATGCAGCCTGAAGATGTGATCCACAAACAACCTGGCTGTTTCCTCTGCCGTGACCGCATGTGAGCAAGCTATAAAATGGCACATTTTTGTCAGTAGATCGACCACTACCATGACTGCTGTCTTCCCCCTTGACTTGGGCAAATCTGTCATAAAATCGATGGATACCACCTCCCAGGGTCTTCCCGGCATGAGTAAGGGTTCTAGTAACCCTGCGGGGGCAGCCCTCTCCCCCTTTGCCCTCTGGCAGCGGTCGCACCCCCGTACATACTCCCGTACATCTTCCCTTACCCTTGGCCACCAGAACTGCCGGGTGACAAGCAACATGGTTTTGTGTTAACCAAAGTGCCCCGCTGTTGGGCTGCCGTGGAGTTGTTTGAGTACCCTTCCCCTCAAGGTCTCCCCCGGTACGTACAGCCCCCCCCTTGTAGTACAGTAGCCCTTCCTTTTCCTCAAACCCTCCATGGTTTTCCCTTCCTTCCCGGATTTTCCTGATTTTTGTTTGAGCGAATTCGTCGTTTCTAGTAAGCCCGGCCAGTTCTCGTTTCCCAACCAACACTCCCCCCCACACCCATCGGTTCTCGGGGAACACGTGTCTGACTTCCGGCGGTCCCTCTCCTTCCATGTACTCTGGCTTCCGGGAGAGAGCATCTGCTCTTACGTTTTCCTCTCCTGGTACGTACCGGATCTTGAAGGAAAACTTGGAGAACTCCTGTGCCCATCGAATCTGTCTCTGGTTGAGTACTCGCGCAGTCCTCCAGCATTCCATGTTCTTGTGATCCGTACACACCTGGATCTTGTGCTGCGCCCCTATTAGCAGATGTCTCCATCGTCGAAATGCTGCATAAATTGCTAGCAATTCG
The DNA here is from genome assembly GCF_965113315.1 of Podarcis vaucheri. Taxonomy (NCBI): domain Eukaryota; kingdom Metazoa; phylum Chordata; class Lepidosauria; order Squamata; family Lacertidae; genus Podarcis; species Podarcis vaucheri. The sequence goes on from NC_138757.1 coordinate 6,799,953, forward strand.
TGGTCATACACTGTGTAGTTTTGCTCCGACTTGCTCAGCTTCCTCGAGAAAAAGGCGCACGGCCTCCAGCGCTGCTGGGCCCCTGGCTGCAACAGTACCGCTCTGATGGCTCGATCTGACGCGTCGGTCTCCAGTCTCATTGGCTTCTGCAAATCCACGTGCAGGAGCTGCTCTTCCGAAGTGAACGCCTTCTTCAGTCTTTCAAAGGATTGCTGGGCACTTTCTTTCCAGACGAATTTCTTTTTGCTACTGAGACAATCTGTGATGGGCGCTGTCAAGTGGGCGAAGTTCTTGATGAATTTCCTGTAGAAGTTGCTGAACCCTAGGAACCTCTGCACGTCCTTCTGGGTTTTGGGGGCCTTCCATTCCAGCACCGCCTGCACCTTGCTTGGGTCCATAGCTAGGCCTTTGTCTGACAACCTGTACCCCAGAAACTCGACTTCTCTGGCGTGAAACTGACATTTTTCCAGCTTGACCCACAACTGGTGCTTCTGCAGTCTCTTTAGCACTTCCCTGACGTCTCTGACATGTTGCTTCTCATTGTCCGAATAGATTAAGACGTCGTCCAAGAAGGCTACGCAGTTCTTGTACAGCAGGGACCCCAACACGTGGTGCATGAAAGCTTGAAAACAGGCGGAGCCTGACTGTAATCCAAATGGCATAACTAAGTACTCAAAGGTCCCCAGGGGGGTGAACATTGTGGTCTTCCATTCGTCTCCCTCCCTGATCCTAATCAAATTGTATGCTCCCCTGAGGTCCAGCTTGGTAAAAAAATTTCCCTGCATCACCCGTGTTAAAATGTCGTCAATCCTGGGCATTGGGAAGGTCACGGTTTCTGACACCAGGTTGACCCCCCGGTAGTCCACAACGAGCCTGGGTTGATTAGTGTCTTTTTTGTCCACAAAGAACACCGGACTGCCCCCCACCGCCTTTGATTCTCTTATGAAACCTCTTTTCAGGTTCTTGTCAATAAACTCCCGCAACTCCTTCATCTCCCTGTCCGACATGGCATACAGTTTACCCACCGGCAGCTGAGCCCCTGGGAGCAAGTTGATTTGGCAGTCATAGAATCATAGAATCATAGAGTTGGAAGAGACCACAAGGGCCATCGAGTCCAACCCCCTGCCAAGCAGGAAACACCATCAGAGCACTCCTGACATATGGTTGTCAAGCCTCTGCTTAAAGACCTCCAAAGTAGGAGACTCCACCACACTCCTTGGCAGCAAATTCCACTGTCGAACAGCTCTTACTGTCAGGAAGTTCTTCCTAATGTTTAGGTGGAATCTTCTTTCTTGTAGTTTTGATCCATTGCTCCGTGTCCGCTTCTCCGGAGCAGCAGAAAACAACCTTTCTCCCTCCTCTATGTGACATCCTTTTATATATTTGAACATGGCTATCATATCACCCCTTAACCTCCTCTTCTCCAGGCTAAACATGCCCAGCTCCCTTAGCCGTTCCTCATAAGGCATCGTTTCCAGGCCTTTGACCATTTTGGTTGCCCTCCTCTGGACACGTTCCAGTTTGTCAGTGTCCTTCTTGTCAGTGTCAGTCAAAGGGTCTATGGGGGGGGGTAGTCTATCCGCCTCCTTCTCGCTGAAGACCTCCTGCAGGTCAGCATATTGTGGTGGCACCTCCCCTTTCGGCTCCACAGCTATCCCAGCCACCCTGGCCACGGTCATCCTTGGGTCCCCCCCCCCCGACAGTGTTCCAAGCAGTAAGCTGACCCAAAGGTGACCGTCCGCTGATGCCATGCCACTACTGGATCATGTAGTGCCAGCCAGCTCATCCCTAATATTATTGGGGGTCCTGTCAGTGTGGCTACGTAAAAGGCAATGGTGTCCGTGTGCCTGGAGACCCTCATTCTCATTGGTGGGGTCTGGTGCGTCACTTCCCCTCCCAGAAGCTCCCTGCCATCAGTGGTGGTCACTTGCAAGGGAAAATCCAGGGGTCGCAGGTGGAGCTGGTGCTCTGGGGCGAAGTCCTTGCTGAAGAAATTGCAGGAGCTGCCTGAATCCAGCAGCCCCTTCACCTTGACTGGGTGCCCATTCGGGAGTTCTAGCACCACTTCTATGGCTATATGGGGGGGGGTCTGGCTGGGGCACTTCTATTGGTTGCTGGCCTGGCTGCTGTGCCCGCTGATCGGCAGCCAAGCGTTGCCGTTTCCCTGCTCCTGCCCCTTCCCCTCCTCCTCCTCACCGCCAGCAGCTCCCACCATCCCTTGCCAAGCCTTTCTTTGAGGGCAGACCCTGGCAAAATGCCCTGGCCGTTGGCAGAGGAAACACTTCTTGGTGGTTTTCCCATCCTTTCCCTCCCTCTTGCGAGCTTCACTGGAGTTTTTTTTTTTAATATATATTTATTAGCATTTTCTATAATGAAACAAAAACAAAAATAAACAACCACAAAAAAGAAAAAATATAACAAACATACAAAAATGTAAATCTTAAAAACAATTAAAAACACATAAAGTTTCAATTGCTTATTTCTTTTAACTTATTTCTCAGACCTCCTCACACCTTCCCTTCTTGTATTCCAATTCAAATTATTAGCTCAGCAAATCCTTATTACTTTTTTCTCAACTTTAACTTAATAATTTAATTTAACATATTATTATTTTACTTTTTCTCTTTCATCCATTTCCTCAATTTATTTTTGCTAACCTTATTTTCATTTAATTTAGTTCATTTTAAAAAACCAATATTACCTTATCCAAACTTAAACATCAATACTTATACATCAATACTCATTCTTAAAACATTTTTTCTAAAGTCGATCCAAATTCCCTTCCACGAATTTCCCAATTTTCATACAAATAACAAAACAAAATAAAAACAAAACAAATTATAGTTATGTACCCTTTGGATTCCCAAACTCCACCCCCCCCTTTCCCGGTTTCAGTCCCCAATAAATGTCTATCAGTCTTAATCTACTATCAGCCTGGAGATCTCACATCCGAGACTCTTAATTCTCTCTCAATTCCTCTCTGCCGGTTTTTTTTAATAGTCCTTAATATTGAACACCAAATCTCGGGGAAGCTCTGGCCCAACGGGATCCATGTTTCTTCCAACCAGACCTCCATACTTAAAAGTGGAGCCCAAATCTTGTTTCTTACTCCTTTCAAGTCCAAATGTCCCCAAAGCTCCATCTTTCACCTTAAACAAGTTTGTAATCCTTAGGTCTTCGGATCTCCACATAAGGAGATCTCTCCATTTTTCAATCTCCAGTTCTGGCCAGATTTTCCACATCAAGTTTTTATTTTCCTTTGTTGCCATCATGTCTGGCCTCAAGCTCTCCTTTGTCATCTGCAAAATTACAGCTCCTCCATCCTTTTCTTCAGGGACAACATATATCTCCTTCTCCAAATTCTCAAAGCTCTCAAGTTTCTCTTTTTGTCCAGTTGGATAGACTTCCTGATTCAAATCCTTATCAAATTCAATAATGTTATTTACTTTTAAGTCCAGAGTTGTAACATTTGTAGCCAAAACATCAATTTGGCCTTGTAACTTTCCCAAGAGAACAAAAACTCTGTCCAGTTCAGCCTGAATTTTCCCTCCTCCAGCCATTCTTGTAATGTCCCAAAACCCCCTCTAGAGGGATTTTGGTTCCTTGATAATCCTTCCAGTTCGAATCCAAAAATCAAGTTAGTTTGTATCAGCTCTTCCTTGTTTTCAACAAATTGTAAGAAAATTGTAACAATTATAACCAGCAGAAGCAACAGAAACAAAGTTCTCTTTTTCCGTCTTGACAGCCAATTTGACAGCTGTCAAACTCTTCAGTACCTCATCAACAGGCTTTCTCACGGAGCACTCCCTGGTCCGGGGGGGGGGTGGCACATCAGCTCCCAAAATTAGCTCTTCATCCTCCAGTAAAATTTCTTAAACTGCCAAACCGTGAAATTAAAATCTTTTACCAAAAAAGGGGGGGGGAGGATTCACTCGACCTTAGTTAGCAGGTCCTTGCTTTAAATTATTTACAAGGAGGGGAGGCGGACTTCCTGTTTACACCTTCCCCGATCATGCCTAATTCATAAAAAAATTCTTTACAATTCCAATTTCCATACTACTCATGGGTTGTTACTTTAAAGTCCAATTGCTCACAAGAAGAAGTCAGCGCTCTCCGACAACGGCAGTGCGGCTTCACTCCACAGGAGAAGCAGTCAACTCTCAGCACCGCGCCGCTCACCCCGTCCCTGTTCCGAAGCCTTTAAAAAGGCTCCTTCGCAGCTCGGGGGCGCAAATGGTGCCCGCCGAGTCACCACGCTCACAGGCTTCACCGCCTGTCTTTTTTAAGGGTCCCTGCGTCGCCGCAGCGGCAAGACCCGATCCTGCGGAGCCGATTCCCTCCGGAGCTCAGAGGGAATCCGCCATTAGTCGTTCGCGCTAACCCGGAAGTCTCTACCTTCACTGGAGTTTGAAACCTCTCTCTCGCGCGCACCACCTATTTCCATTGGCTCAGCCGGCGGGGAGGGCTGCCTCGGTATTTCAGGAATGCGGTAGTCATGGCAACGTTCCCCTTGTTAGGATATTTCCGTTCCACCTTAAAAGGGAGCAGGCTTTGTGAGTCACAGAGTCTGCGCATGTCCTGTTCACAGGATGTTTATGTTTGCTGTTCCTTTCGATTTTGCAGTTGGTCGGAGACACTGACTCAGAACGGTCATGTTTTCCTTTGTTCTGTTCAACGCTAAATAAAGTCTGTAAATATGCTCTTCTGTGGTGCAGCTTTCTGGCTGTGTTTTCTGCTGATAAAGAGTGTGCACGAGCCTGGAATGTGGCAGTCTATTTCTGAGGCTTCGTGGCGCTAATTGCTGGAGATCGATGGACGTCCGGCAGCCGGCTTGGGGCCATGATGGACTATATCTCCCTGGCAGTATTCCCAACAATAAGGTTTCGGGCCCAGATTCACAGCACCTACAGGAGAGTAAAACTGCAACAGACTGCGTTTGAGAGGTATGTGTGGGAAAAGCGAAAGAAAGGGAGGCTTTTCTGTTTGCCTCGGAAGGAGTCTTTGAACTCCGGAAGGCTTAATTGGCCTGGGAGCCGCGCCAGAGAGGCTTCGTGATTAATGAGCTGCCAAGATAAGGAGTCTCTGAAGTTAATAAGACTCACGGCTAAAGCAAAAAGCTGGAAATGGAGTTTTTCCAAGCTTCTGGAGATGCTGACTGTCCAAAATTAAATGAAAAAAAATATAAAACCTGGGCAAAATGGTGTGAAAGTTTGCTGCGTCAGTTTGGGGTGTGGCATACCGTGTCTGAGGCCCCTCCGGTTCCTCTGACAGAGAAATGGAAAGGCCAGAATTCGAAGGCCATTGACATAATAGTCTTATCCGTCTCTCTTGAGGAAATTAAGACGCTTGCTGGCAACACCACTGCACGTAAGATGTGGAATGCTTTGAAAGCTGCTCATCTGCCAGTCATCCCAGCCCAGAGTTTGACTGCATCGGAGGTCCTAGCTGTTTCCCAGAATGCGAGTGAATGCAGGGATGCTGAGGGCACCGGTTGCAAGCTGCAGGGGGAGCTGACCGTCACGTCATCCCAGGCAGCGTTCCAGCCTCCAGGGGGAGCCAAGGAGTCGGCAGCTGAGAGCTCTGTTTCTCATGGGAACCAAGGTCATCGCCTTTGCAGAGGCCGGAAAGGCAAAGGTAAACAGAGGCAGACGCCTGCAGATGGCCAGAAGCAGAGGGAGGGTGAAGAGCCCACGCCAGAGAAAAACAAGGCTATGTTTGCTGGCACAGCTTCACCAAAGGCTAAAGGCAAGTCTGCTGGCCAGGAGCAGCAGGGGGGCAAGCTGCAAAAGCCCACGCCGGTGGAAAACAAGGGTTTGCTTGCTGAAAAGACTGCTCCAACAGCCAAAGGCAGATTTATTGTTGATTCAGGCGCCAGCCGCCATATTTCGAAGGACCGCCATCTCTTTATCTCCTTCAAGCCTCAAGAAGGTGAGATCCACCTGGCTGACGGAAAGACGTTGCAAATCGCAGGAGAAGGGACTGTGAAACTTGCAAGTCTGCACACAACCATCAGAGGTGTACTTTATGTTCCGGGAGCTGCGAGCAATTTGCTCAGTGTCCCACAGCTTACTGGGCGTGGTTTTCAGATTTCCTTCAAGAGGAGCGTCTGTGTCATCAGTAAAGGCAAAGAGGACTATTTGCATGCAAAGTTTATGGATGGTTTGTTCCATATAACTTATGACGACACTAGTGCTGTTGTATCAAATGCTGATTCTTGTTGTGTTGCACAAACTAACAAAGTTCTTCATGCAGGTTGCATTCACAATGTGCATCGAAGGTTTTGTCACCTCTCTTGGAAGGCACTGGCCAAGATGCCAGAGGTGGTTGAAGGTTTGAACATCAAACCCTGTAAATTTCACATGAAATGTGTATCTTGTGCAGAGAACAAGGTGAAGGTTGCTCCAAAAGGCAAGGAGTCTAGCAGGAAGGCTTCCAAACCCTACCAGCTAGTGCACGCAGACCTGGTTGGTCCACTTGCGCCCTCTTTGGGGGGAGCAAGGTACTTCATGGTTCTAATTGATTCTTTTTCCAGGTACATTCATGTGTTTCTGCTCAAACAGAAATCACAAGCGTTTCCGAAGTTTAAAGCATTCTGTGCTTGGTTGGAGAATGTGCACGGTAAACGTATTGGCTGTCTGTTTACTGATCGGGGCGGGGAGTTCACTTCTCAGCAGTTTGAGGCTTTCCTGACTGAGAAGGGAATCCAGCATGACATGTCAACGCCCAGATCGCCATGGATGAATGGGCTTGCGGAGCGAGCAAATCAAACGTTGCTGCAAGGAATGAAAACCTTGTTGCATGATGCCAATCTCCCTGATAAGTTTTGGGGGGAGGCTCTGTGGAATTTTGTTTACACTTTTAATCGCAGGTTGTCATCACCTATTGGTTGTACCCCCTATGAGAAGATGTTTGGCAAGAAGCCCAACATCAAGCACATGAAAATCTTCGGTTCTGACATGTGGGTACACACCCCACAGAGCAACAAGCTTGGGAAGCGTGGGGCACATGGTTTGTTCATGGGGTACGAAAAAGGTGCATACAGGGTATGGATGACTAACTCTAAGTCCATTAAGTTCACAAGGAGTGTTGAGTACAATCCTAAGTGGGGGGGAAATGTGGGAATTTTCCAGAGTTACCCAGAGGAGGATGAAGGTGATGTCAAGCAAGCAGCTAAAGCTGAGAAAGCTGCTGAGGATGAGGATGATGATGATGATGATCAGAGTTCGGATTCCAGTTCAGTGGGCGGCGCTGCTGCTGGTGTCAGTGACAGTGATGACACAGCAGACTACAAGAGCGCAAAGGCCTCAGTCAGACCATCTGATGCGTCTGACAATGAACTGGAAGAACCACTGTTCACCATTGGTCGCTTTACTCCTAAGAAAGAGGAGATGAGCCAAGAAGACTTGCGTCTAGTACGCAGATCTGAGAGGGCCACGAAGGGCAGACCTCCAAAGAGGTATGCTGATGAGTTTGCTAAGACAGCAACTGCTGTTCTTAGTAGCTCAGAGAAGGTGTGGGAACCTTCAAGCTTCAAAGAGGTTCAGGAGTTAACCTCTAAAGATGCTGAGCCTTGGCTTAATGCCATGAAGGCTGAAGTTGATTCCTTGAACAGGAACCAAACTTGGGAACTGGTACCGGTAGTCCCAGGGATGAGACTGGTTGGCAGCAAATGGGTCTTCAAGGCCAAGACAGACCAGAATGGCAAGGTAGTCAGACACAAAGCCAGATTGGTTGCCAGAGGTTTTTCACAGGTACCAGGACAGGATTACCACGAGACCTACTCACCCACAGTCAAATATGAGAGCATTCGGCTGATGCTCAAGGTCGCTGCGGAGGAGAAACTGCATGTTACCCACCATGACATTAATACAGCTTTTTTGTACGGGATTTTGAACGAGGAGCTGTTTATGCTTCCACCTGATGGGGTGCAGATACAGAAGGGAATGGTCTGTAAACTGCGGAAATCCTTATATGGTCTCAAGCAGAGTGCCAGGTGTTGGAACACAAAACTCACTGAGACATTGCTTTCTCTAGGTTTTCACCAGGGCAAAGCTGATCCATGTGTGTTTGTCAAGGAGGAGGGACAAAACAAACTGTATTGTTTATGTTTTGTTGATGATCTTCTGATGTTTTGGAAGAATCAGGCTTTCTACCAAAGCACCCTAGCTCAGCTGAAGGAGCACTTTGACATGAAGGATCTTGGTGAGGTATCCAACTATCTTTCTCTGCAGGTGGAGAGAGACCAAGCAGGTAATTTGCTGGTACACCAAACACAGAAAATTGCTGGTGTGTTAACCAGGTTGAATTTGGTTGATGCAAACCCAGCAGACACACCGATGGTGACAGGTTACCAGGTAGACAGTACTGCTGAAGCGTTTTCTGACACAACGCTATACAGAAGCATTCTAGGCAAGCTGAATTTCATTGCCAGATGTTCAAGACCTGACATAGCTGTAAGCTGTAATCTGCTTAGCAGACATGCCAACAATCCTACTGTTCAGGATTGGAAAGCTCTGAAGCGCATAGCCCGCTATTTGAAAGGGACTATGCACTACAGGCTGAGGTTCACCAGTCAGAAGACTGGAGGTCTTGAAATCTTTGCTGATGCAAGTTTTGGAAGTGACACCACGGATGGTACAAGCACTTCTGGAGTATGCTACATGTACAACCACTGCCTGTTTAACTGGTTGTGCAAGAAGCAGACAACAGTGAGCCTAAGTTCCTGTGAAGCAGAACTCAATGCTCTGTCATTTTCACTCATGGATTGTGAATGGTTGATGCAACTGTTTAAGGACATCAGAGTGTCTGTGAAATGTCCTGTACAAGTGTATCAAGACAATAGATCGTGTTTGGCTTTGCTGATCTCGGAGAGTTGCAAGCAAAGGACCAAGTACTTGCAGATTAAGCTACATCGTGCAAGGGAGTGTATTCAGAAAGGACTTATTGAGCCAGTGTAGTGTGGTGTAGTGGTTAAGAGCGGTAGTCACGTAATCTGGGAAACCGGGTTCGCGTCTCCGCTCCTCCACATGCAGCTGCTGGGTGACCTTGGGCCAGTCACACTTCTGTGAAGTCTCTCAGCCCCACTCACCTCACAGAGTGTTTGTTGTGGGGGAGGAAGGGAAAGGAGAATGTTAGCCGCTTTGAGACTCCTGAAGGGGAGTGAAAGGCGGGATATCAAATCCAAACTCTTATTCAGGTGTCCTACATGCCAGGAAATGAAATTCCTGCTGATCTGTTGTCGAAGGTTGTTAACAGAGAACAACTTAAGGTTTATGTACAAAGGTTGCAATTGGGTTGAACCACAGGTACTACAGGTTACACGGAAAGGGGGAGGATGTTAGGATATTTCCGTTCCACCTTAAAAGGGAGCAGGCTTTGTGAGTCACAGAGTCTGCGCATGTCCTGTTCACAGGATGTTTATGTTTGCTGTTCCGATTTTGCAGTCGGTCGGAGACACTGACTCAGAACGGTCATGTTTTTCTTTGTTCTGTTCAACGCTAAATAAAGTCTGTAAATATGCTCTTCTGCGGTGCAGCTTTCTGGCTGTGTTTTCTGCTGATAAAGAGTGTGCACGAGCCTGGAATGTGGCAGTCTATTTCTGAGGCTTCGTGTCGCTAATTGCTGGATCTGCGTGACTATGGGAGATCGATGGACGTCCGGCAGCCGGCTTGGGGCCATGATGGACTATATTTCCCTGGCAGTATTCCCAACACCCCTCTCCCTTCGCGCTTCTCCTGAGCCCACGCTTCCTGTCTTACGCCAATCGCAAGCACAGCCTTGGTCAGCTGATCCATCGACTGCGGGCATGGCGCGTGGGAAAGCTCGTCCTTCACCGTTGGGTACAACCCCTCCTCAAACAACATTTTAATGGGTTCAGAGTCCAATTCCCACCCACCCGAGTCGGTGGATTAACATTGCAAAGCGCGACCAGTAGTCTCTCACTGACTGGTTCCCCTGTTTGCATCCCAACAGTTCCCGCCAAGTCACACTTTGCTGCACATCACTGGAATACATCGCATCCATTGCCTGGAAGAATTTTCTAAGGTCTTTCAAGGCGGCATTTTGCGTTGCCATTAGGGGCCTGATCCATTCCCTGGCCCCATCCTGTAGATGCCCGACAATATAGGCCACCCTCTCCCCATCGTCAGCAAAATCCTTATGCTGCAGTTCCAAAGCGTACTCTATTTCCGTTCAGAACGCGTTGTAGTCCTGGGGCTTCCCCCCAAACTTGTGTACCAGTCCCAGTACCTTCCTTGCTACGGGGGTGGGTCTGACCTGTGCATCGTGAGCCTGCCTTACGTCCAACCGTGCCGTCAGAAGAGCCACATGCTGTTCCAAATCTCGGTTCCTCTCCACCAGATTTTGCACTCCAGCTGCTCCCTCCGTGGCGCCGGCTTCTCCGGTTTGGCTCATTATGCTGCCTGCCTGTCGCTGCGCACAAGCAACGTCAGAGACTGACGGATTGCTGTAATAATAATAATAATAGGGGTTGCTCGTGCGTAAGTTGCCGCCACTCCTGACTAGGTTGCCTGGTTAAACCTTTTCTGTCCAGACAGCCCTTCACTTCGTGGCTGTTTCAGACCCTAGCAGAATCCGTCAGTGGGCGTTTCTTAAACCTTTTCCAGCATAAAAGCTGTTTGACGCCAAGTCTCCTCCTACTCTCCCTGCGCGGAAGTCTTCTGTGCAGGGAGGGTGTGGGTAGCGGAGGACCTGTGCTCTCCCCGCTGGTCTCCGGCGAGGAGTCCTGGAGCCCTCTTGCCGATTCCCCCATCTGCCCCCCTTTATCCCTGGTGTTACGCTGATTTCCTTCCCCAGCTGATGAGCTGCCTCTCTCCCTGCTGGGCCCTTCTCCAGCTTCACTTGGGAGCCTTGCCTCCGCCTCTGGCTCCGATGTCAGTTCCCTGACAAAAATAAAAAAGGAAACAATTCTATCTCAAATTAAAGAGAAAGAAAAGAGTTTAAGATCAAAGCCGAAAAGCCAACAAATACAAAAAGACATCAAAGCTTTGCAGACTCAATTTTCTCAAATCATAAATCAAGAAATAGAATGGAAAATAAAATTAATGAAACAGAGAAACTGAATCTGCAAACAAATGTGGAAAATTGTTGGCTTGGCAATTAAAAAAGAGACAGAAACAAAATATGATTACAAATATTGTATCGGAGGGAAAATCAGTGGAAAACCCTGGGCATATTAGAAAATGTTTTCAGAAATATTATAAACAACTGTATAAAAGAGGTAAAGAGGATAAAGATAAAATTGAGCAATTTCTTAGGACAAATGAATTGCAGAAAATTCCCGGAGATAAAAGACCACTACTTAATGACATAATTACAAGACAAGAGGTTGAGATAGCAATAAACCAGATGCAATTGGGCAAGGCTCCAGGACCGGATGGATTATCTGCCAAATATTATAAAACCTTTAAAGACTGGCTAATTCAACCTTTGGCAGAGGTTGTAATAAGATATTGAAACGGGTTAGATATTGAAAGGGGATATTGAAAGGGTTCTTGTATAAACTAGAACAATTAGAGGTTAATAAAATGGAAGAGTATTTACAACAAAATAAATTACCAAGAATTGAAAAAGAAGAAGTTGAGGCCCTAAACTCCAATATAGAAATAGATGAAATATCACAAGTAATAAAAAAAATGAAGAGTGGCAAATCACCAGGTATTGACGGAATCACATTAATGTACTATAAGAACCTGGAAGAAGTCATCCTCCCTACATTACAAAGAATAATGAATAATATACTGGGAGGGAAAGATATACCACAATCATGGAAAGAAGCACTGATCACTCTAATCTCGAAACAGGGAGTGGAGTTGACAGACATGAAAAACTATAGACCAATCTCCCTGTTGAATACAGACTATAAAATCTATGCTGGGGTGATGGCTAATAGATTAAAAAAGACTCTAAACAAAATAATCAGCAGAGACCAGGCGGGCTTCTTACCGGATAGACATATAAAAGACAATACAAGAATAATAATTGACCTGTTAGAATATGTGGAAATGAAACCAAGTAAAAAGATGGCCATGTTAAGCCCTTTCCGCCCCTGCAGCGGAGAGGGTGTTGCGGGCAGGATCCTCCTCCCACATCCGCGGGGGCTTCCCTTGCCCCCGCGAGACTTGGGGGAATCCCCGGGCGTGTCTGCCATCCAGCCCGCCAATCGGCGGGCGGGGGAGGCGTGGCCCGGGCTATTTAGGGCCAGGCACGCCCGGGGACCGCCCTCTTTTCCCCTTGCCCAGCTGTTGAGCGGTTTTGCCGAAGAGCGGTCTTGCGGTCTTTCCTTGCTTCGTCGCGTGCGTCCTTCTCTTACCTTGGATTCAACCGGGACATCAGGAAGAGGAAGGGTATAGTACTCGCGGCAGCCGCTTTTCGGGACTTCGTTTCCCTTGCACGGCGCTTGCTGGCCTCCCCGGCTGTCTTCTTTCCCTGCGCCCCTCGTTGCTTACCCCAGCTCTCTCTCTGATGAGCGGCATCTCCGGTACCTTTCTCCGTCCGGGAACCCCCCCTTCTCTCTTGTGGCTCCCATCCTGCTGCTGTCTGGCCGCTAGCCCTCCCGTTCTGCCTCCTATTTGCTTTGCTTGTGTTGCCTCCGTTGTGGGTTGCTGCGGTCATCGCAGCCGTCAGCTGTTGCGGGGTGGGCGTTTGAAGCCGCGGCCGCCATTGTATTCAAGGGAGTCTGTAGGGAACAGGTTAGCGCCATTTTTAAGGGCAAACGAAGCAGGGCTGCGGATCGCCATTACAGGATACAGTGGGGAGGAAGGTCCTAGCAGCCGCCATCTTGGTAAGGTCCACGTGGCGCTGCCGCGGCGGCCATCTTGAGAGGGCCATTTCAAGTGCTTTTTCTCTGCTTTAACTCTCCGTTTTCGTTAATTTACCTGCCTTTAACGCCTCGGTGTTATTAAATAGTGATTCTCTTGGGCTGCACACCATTCACAGTGTGGTAGGCCGCAGGTGGACGGCCACACGCTAATATAACCTAGGTTCTGCTCAGTGCTTCATCAGGGGAAATTAACTTGGGCACCGCTTCTGTTCTTTGCTGTTTTTGTCTTACGGGGGAGCAACGTTCTCTTGCATTATTTACTTGGTAGAATATAATTTACATCTCAGTGGTGCTGGTAGCTTTTTGCCTATTATTTGGGACAACGATTGTTGCTTTAGTTACTGTGCTGGAACTGCTTTACTCTCCTTGGCTGAGGATTTTGGCAAATTCTTATTGAACACTGCCACCTAGTGGCAGGAGTTATATCACAGCTCTGTAATTTGAATCCCTTATTATTTTCTGCTACAGGCCATTTACTCAACAAGTTATCTTCAGCCATTGTGAAAAAAATTATTTCTATAGTATAGAAATTAGATAATAACTGTAAAAAATAATAATAATTAAAAGCTTTTCAATTGGAGCAAATTCCACGATCTTGTGAAGCTGGAACTAAGTAGTTAGTTATTTACACAGACTAATTAGTAGGTACATAGACATAATTGTATTGGGAAATAATATAACTTAGTGGAAAAGAGTAAATTTTACAAATCAAAGTGACATTGCAGCTTCGTATAAGATAAACTGCGTAAGCTAAACTTTGAGGAATGGTTTAAAAAAAATTATAATTATAATAGATAATAAATAAATAAATAGGAAAATAGATAAATAAATAAATAAAAACATTAAATAAATAATTAATAATAATAATAAGAAATTATAAATAATTAATAAATAAATAAATAATAAAAAAACCTTGCTCAGTCAGGGCAGCCCATACCACATTCTCTTCCAGTCTTTGGGTTCTGCCTTGTTTTCAGGGATGGCTTCAGGCGGCGACCAGCAGCCTTCCACCTCGGGCACCCAGCCGGCATCCAATACTGCGGGTGGCGCTCAGTTACCGGCCATGCCATGTGACCCTCAGGCTTTTGCCCAATTCTTTATGGCTTTCGAAACCTTTTACAAAAAATGCAAGTCGGGAGGAGCGTCAGCGCCCCCCACTCCCGAGCCATCACAGGACATGATACCTGATATGCCCCCAAATAACCAGGGGCAACAAGGGTCAGGGGCGAACGCGGTGTGTCACACACACCCCGGGCCTTCGGCAACAAGCCGCCCCAATACGCGCGCCCAGACAGCTACCGCTAAAAAGGCTAGCCTTGGCACAGGAAAGGGGAAGGCACCAGCAAAGGGTCCCAGTAAAGGGAAGGGTCCTTCCAAGACCACCAGAAAAAACACCCTCTCACAGGCCACAGGCATCCCTAGTGTTTTCCAGGAACAGCAGGCACAGCACAGCTCAACAGAGGACAGCGCAGATTCCGGCTCGGAGGGAGAGCAGCCGGATCCCCCAAGTGCTCAGCCGGTGGCCAGCGGTGGTTCGCCAGCAGGTGAGGCGCAGGGGGGTAAGAGGAAAGCTAAGAAGAAACATACGTCGGCCAAGAGGAAGCGGGACAAGCATTCGGATTCTGAGGACGACTCAGGTACGTCTTCTTCGGGGTCAGATTCGGAGGATCAGATGGATGGGTACTGGGTTTTAGGTGAGAGCAATCACGGGATTCCCCTTTGGGCACACGAAAGGAGGGCCAACTCACACCGAAAAGCTTTCAAAGGGGTACTGGACTGGAAGGATGGGGCGTTGGTTGAAGACGCTAAAGTGTCCACCAACCAGCCAACCGATTTCATAGTGGGGAACCATTTGTCCCAAAGGAAGAGGAATAAGATCCTCAACGGGGACTATGTCGATATCTTCACTCTTCTCCCCCCAGCCAAGCTAACGGGTAAGGGCGAGAAGAGGCGCTCCTACGGTAAAAAGAGATACAGAACGCCCAGGGCAGATCGCACCTTTGAGAATTGGTTAGACGGGTATCAAGTTTTCATGGGAGTTGTTTGCGCCGCTTATCCACGGAGATCGATGGATTTAGTTGCTTATCTGACGCACGTGAGAACAGCGTACTCCCTCGCTGGAGAAAACGCGGCCTTAACCTATGATGAGAATTTTCGCAGGAATGCATCTCTCCTGCCGTCCACCCGGTGGGACCTGACCGATCCTAATTACTGGGGCGTGGACGTCAATCCCTACATAGAAAAGAAAAGTCAGGACACGGCCAAAAATGGTAAGACTGAAGCAAAAAGGCGCCGCCAGTGCTGGGAGTTCAATAGGGGTGTTTGTTCTCGCCCCTACTGTAAGTATGCCCACGAGTGCGAGCGGTGTTGGGGCAACCACCCCGCCACCGCGTGCTTTAAGAACAAGCAGCAGCCCTTTCGGGGGCAGGGGGTACTTCCACAACAACGCCAGAGGTGCCCCCGGTCCCGCTCATCAAGGTTCCAGTAACCGCCAGTAACCACAAGCTTCCGTTGGCCTATACCCCTATCCGTCTACAGCCCCTGAAAACCCTACTGGACTTATATTCAGACCGTAAAGCTGCGGAATACCTCTGGGAGGGTTTCTCTAAGGGCTTTAGAATCCCCGTGGCAGTTCCCCCTACCCCCAGGGAGCCGGAAAATCAAAAGTCGGTTAGGGAAAGGCCTGATATAGCCAGGAAAAAGATAGAAAAAGAAATTAAAGCTGGGAGGGTGGCTGGCCCCTTCTCTGCGCTTCCATTTGAAGGGCTTCACTTGTCCCCACTGGGCATCGTTCCGAAAAAGACCCCAGGGGAGTTTAGGATGATCCATAACCTATCTTACCCAAAAGGGGGCTCTGCACAGTCAAGTATGCCTCTTTCGACCAAGCAGTTAAGATGATTCGCCAATTCAGTAGGGGTGCACTGCTAGCCAAATGTGATATCGAGTCAGCGTTTCGACTCCTCCCAGTGCACCCAGCGGACTTCCGCTGGCTGGGCTTTAAATTTCAAGGGGAGTATTTCGTCGACAAAGCGATGCCTATGGGCTGCTCGGTAGCCTGCACGGCATTCGAGTCATTTAGCACCTTTCTTGAATGGGCCCTCTGCTTCAGATCAAGGTCCGTGGGCGTGTCCCATTACCTCGATGATTTTATCCTTGTGTCAGACAGTCTGCAGGGCTGCTCCGCCCTCCTGGGTGCCTTCACAGCCCTGTCAGAGGAACTTGGGGTTCCCCTGGCAGCTGAGAAAACAGAGGGTCCAACCACTTCCTTGGTTTATTTAGGCATCGAATTGGATACAGTAGCGTAGACTTCTCGGCTGCCCGCCGAGAAGCTGTCCGCTCTTAAAGCGCTGATTCAGCAGCTTCTGCCCCTAAAGAAAATCACTCTGAGACAAATCCAGTCCTTGCTGGGTCACCTAAACTTCGCTTGTAGGGTAGTGGCGCCAGGGCGCCCCTTCTGCAGCCGTCTAGCTAGATTGGCCGCGGGACTCAGGGCTCCCCAACATAGAGTCCGGCTTTCCAAGGAAGTGAAGGCGGATATGGAGATGTGGTTGCAATTCCTCGACAATTACAACGGCATATCACTATGGCAAGATTCCATGTCCCTAACGGCCGACTTTCAAGTACAGTCAGATGCCGCTGGTTCGCTGGGCTTTGGGGTGTATTTCCAGGGTCAGTGGTGCGCCAAAAGGTGGCCCCCAGAATGGCAGGGCCAGTCCATTACCCGGGATCTCACATTCTTGGAATTTTTCCCTATCGTGGTAGCAGTGCATCTTTGGGTAGATCAGTTCTGCAATCATAGGGTTTGCTTCAATACAGATAATCAAGCAGTCGTAGCGGTTCTCTCTAAGCAGTCGGCGCGTTCGTCTAGGGTGGGGAACCTCCTACGGTCTTTTGTCCTTTTCTGTTTGGAGCACAACATATACTTTTCTGCTAAATTCGTACCCGGCATTAACAATGATATCGTGGATGCTTTGTCTCGCTTTCAGATGGAGCGCTTCCGCTTGTTAGCGCTGGATGCCGAGCAATCATCGATGCCTTTCCCAGAGCATCTCTGGAGCATTGGGAGCAAGAAGTGATGAAAGGTTTAATCGGTGCCGTGGCCCCTTCCACAGTGAGATCATCCAAGAAGGCCTGGGCCGACTTCTTAAAATTTCGCAGCAACAGGCCCTGCACGGGGCCTTATTCCATTCCCTCAACGAGGGAGGTTCTCTGCTATTTGGCTCACCTAAGGGAGTTGGGAAGGGCCCCTAAAACGCTTAATATTCAGTCCGCAGGAATTTCATACTTTTGTAAGGCCTTTTTTGCCACTGACCCATGTTCAGCTTTTATCGTCCGTAAGACTCTTGAGGGATGGCGTCGGCAGCACCCTCCCAGCTTAGACAGGAGGAGGCCTATAACGTTTGACGCTTTGACCCAGATTCACAAGAAGTTACGCTCTATATGCTGGTCAAAATATGAGGCGCGCCTGTTCTCTGCCGCCTATTCCACTGCATTCTTTGGTGCCCTGCGCATCGGGGAGCTAGTCTGTGAGCGCGGGTTGGCCCATTCTCAGAGAGGCTTACTAGTAAGTGATCTGTCCCTGTCCGAGTCCGAGCTGATTGTTCAGGTGCGGAGTTCTAAGACAGACCAGCTCGGTAAGGGCGCTCTTCTACGACTATCTGCCATGCAGGGTAGTGGCCCCTGTCCCGTAAGAGACACACGGCGCTTTCTGTATTTGAGACCCAGTGGTCCTGCCCCATTTCTTGTGCATGCAGATGGGTCATGCTTGTCTAGACACCAGTTCACGCGTGTGCTGCGGGCTGCACTCGCAGCTTGTGGTTTCCCAGCTGAGGAATTTTCAGCCCACTCCTTCCGTATCGGGGCCGCCACCACCGCAGTGCACTTAGGGCTCTCCACGGAGAGGATCAAGGACTTGGGGAGGTGGAAATCGAATGCATACAAAACTTATGTGAGAAAGAATCTATAACTTGCCGTGGTAGTCCTGACCTTGCCTTTTCCGTTTATTTTCCCCGCAGAAGCCAAGAAAGTGCGCATATGGTTGGTGGGCCACAGTATAGTCTACTGGGCCAAGAACCGTGCTGTGAGTTCCGGACTGGGGCAAAATTTGAGCCTGCCTTCAAACGTTGAGCTGACTTGGATTGCGCGTAGAGGGATGCGTTGGAGCGAATTTGAACCGGCGGTGTTTAAGAGGGCGGCCGCCGAGGGGCCTCCTGACGCTTTGTTAATTCAGTTACGGGAAAATGACTTGGCATACCGCAAGGCCATCGATTTGAGATGGAACATTTTCGATGATTTGGCGCATTTAAAGGCGGTTTACCCAAATATTACCATCTTGTGGTCCTCACTGCTTGAGAGGAGGATTTGGAGGGATTGTGTGAGCCCCGCGGGAATCAATAAGGCTAGAAAGGTCTTGGAGCGGGCTGTGCAGCGTAGAGTGGCGGATCTGGGTGGGTGTGTCATAGGTCACCCTGGCATCCAGTTCAACAATGAGGCCCTCTACAGATGGGATGGCGTGCATCTATCAGATGCAGGAAATGACATGTGGTTGGGGGACATCAGTGCAGGTATTAGGGATTGGTTGCGGGTTTGAAGGTATTGGCGGCGAGCTTTGCTCGTGTGGCGGTTAGGCATTGGCATGGGGCAATGGTTAGACAAATGGAGGGGGGAAGGAAGCGCCATCACCTTCCCCCAATGTGAGGGGGTAGTCCGGTAGAGGACTCCGGGGGGCGTGGCCTTGTCCGAAGCCTTGCGAGGTTGGGCCCCCGGCACGCCCCCGAGCGGTGACACCCGTGGGATCCTAGTTGGCGTACTTCAACAGGACTCCCGCGGTTTGTGTTCAACCCTTCCCGGTCACCATGCCGGGTAGTCGATAGGAGTCAATGCCTAAGGCCAATGCCTTCAATTTTCGTAATCAATAAAGTTGTGGCCATTTACGCCCATTAACCTTATATCATTGTGTCCGTGTCTTCATTTCATTGGGGGAGGTGACTTGCCACGCAATTGGTTGATGCAGAAAAAGTTTTTGATAGAGTATCATGGAATTTCCTATTGGAAACTTTCAAAGGTCTGGACATAGGGGAGAAAATAATTAATGGAATTAGGGCAATATATGTTAACCAAAAAGCAAAACTGCTAATAAATAATGAGATCACCGAAGAGTTCAGTATCGAAAGGGGGACAAGACAGGGGTGCCCTCTCTCCCCACTTCTTTTTATTGCCACCTTGGAACCACTTTTAATAGCAATAAGAAAGGATAAAAATATAAGAGGAATTAAAGTCTTCGCTGATGATGTAATCGTAACCACTGAAAATCCAGTGGAAAGTATCCAAAAAACGCTTGCACAACTGGAAGAATTTGGGAAGGTCTCTGGGTTCAAACTGAATAAAGGAAAATCCAAATTATTAATGAAAAATTTACGTAAGTTGGAACAAGAGGAATTGGAAAATACAACAGGTTTAAAGGTAGCCAATAAGGTAAATTATTTGGGGGTTGGATCACCAATAAGAATATAAACTTATATAAGGACAATTATGAGAAGAAGTGGAAGGAAATTAAAAAAGAATTAGAGACTTGGGGAAAATTGAATTTGTCCCTGTGGGGGAGAATATCCACAGTTAAAATGTTCGTATTGCCAAAGATGATTTTTATGTTCCAAACAATACTATAATTAGAGGCGCAAAGTGCTTTAAGGATTGGCAGAAAGACCTTGCCAAGTTTATTTGGCAAGGGAAAAAACCACGCATAAAATTTAAGCTACTAACAGAGTTGAAGGAAAAAGGAGGCTTTGCGGTCCCTGACCTTAAACTGTACTTTGAGGCAGCGTGCTGGACATGGATTAAGGACTGGGTATTAATTAAAAACACGGAAGTCCTAGATCTGGAGGGATGGGGTATTGTGTACGGGTGGCATGGCTACATAGGATATGACAAGGTTAAATCCCACAAAGGATTTTTAAATCATATTGTGAGAAGGGCATTATATGAAATATGGGAGACGAGTAAAAAATCAGTAGTAACCAAAACACCATGGTGGCTGTAACCAATGGAATCTACGTCAGTTCACAGGATGAATATGAACAGCGATTGGCTAACATATAAGGATTTAGTAGAGGAAACAAGTAGTGATCCGAAAATAAAGGACCTAAACGAATAGAAACAGAAGAGAATAACCTGGCTGGAGTATTATCAATTAAAAGCCGTCCTTGAAAAGGATAAAAGAACCAAAGGATTTGACAAAAAAATATCCTACCTGGAGAAGGATATTTTATATAACAATCAAAAGACACTTTCTAAAATGTACAAACTACTTTTGAATTGGCAAAGAAAGGAGGAAGATATCAAAGAAACTACAGTAAAATGGGAGAGGGACCTGGGACATACGATCAAACCCAATATTTGGAACGAATTATGGACTAAAAATATAAAATTCACGGCTTGTTTCCTTATAAGGGGAAATCTTATGAAAATGTACTATAGGTGGTACCTGACCCCTGTAAAACTTGCAAAAATAAATAAAACAAACAATAACAAGTGCTGGCGATGTAAGGAACAGATAGGAACATACTACCATATGTGGTGGTCCTGTCTAGAGATACAAAGATTTTGGAACATGATTTATGAAGAGATAAAGAGATTGATAAAAACTACATTTAGCAAGAAACCAGAAGAATTTTTACTAGGAATGGTTTCAGATAATATTCCCAAAACCAAAAGTAGGCTATTTATGTATGCAACGTCAGCAGCAAGGGTTATAGTGGCAAAACACTGGAAAGATAAAAATACACCCACTAAAGAGGAATGGGTAGTCAATTTGTGCGAGTACTTGGAGCTCGCAAAGCTGACAGATGCAATAAGAGATAAACCTAAAAAATTGGTGAAAGAATAATGGGAATGTTTAAATAATTATTTAGGGGATAAGGGCTCAGTAAGAAAGATCTGGCTATGTTTGGAATGATACCGCATAGAGAAATGCTCCCTGATACCAAGATGAGGGATTCCTTTGGAATGCAGATAGAGTTAATTGATAAGAATAATGATCTGTTGTGAGCTTGATGGAAGTGTACAATAGATGAGCCTTCCTGCTTTGGCTCATCTTTCTTTTTCTTTTTCTTCTTTTTTCTTTTTTTCTTTTTCTTTTATCTTCCCCATAGTTGCTTATGTTCTGTGTCATGTACTTCGATATTTTTTGTAGTTTTTTGTAGGTTTTTTTTCATTACTATTAAGGAATTTTCCTTTGTAATTTTGGTTGTCTATATTTATATGTACCTGTTTAAAGCAAAATAAAAGTTTTAAAAAATAAAATAAAATAAATAAAAAGATATTGAAAGGGGAGGGGGCACCTGAAACCTGGAGAGACACATTTATAACTCTGATACCGAAATCTGAGCACGATAGATCAGATGTAAAGAATTACAGACCAATCTCACTACTTAATGTGGATTATAAAATATTTGCAAACATTTTGGCTAACAGATTGAAAAAAGTCTTTTCAGAATATATACATAAAGACCAGGCAGGATTCCTGCCTGGAAGACATATGAAAGATAATATCAGAAATATAGTGGATATTTTGGAAAGATTAGAGGCTAAAAGAAACACTAAAGCATTATTAATGTTTATTGATGCGGAGAAAGCCTTTGATAATATTTCCTGGCTTTTTATGGAAAAAAATCTGGAAAGTATTGAGGTTGGTCAACAATTTTTAAATAGTATCAAAGCGATCTATTTGGAACAAAAAGCTAAAATAATTATTAATAATGTGGTATCGGAAGAAATTAAAATTGAGAAAGGAACCAGGCAAGGGTGCCCACTTTCCCCTCTATTATTTATTTTGGTCTTGGAGGTCTTGCTGAATAGTTTGAGAAAAGAAGAGAAAGTCAAGGGCATTGTAGTGGGTACTAAGCAATATAAATTAAAAGCCTTTGCTGATGATTTGGTTCTAACTTTACAGGATCCAGAGACCAGTGCAGTGAAAGCACTGGAGATGATACAGGAGTATGGGCAGCTGGCTGGTTTTAAATTAAACAAGAGCAAAACCAAAGTATTGTAGCCTTATTGGAGTTCACCGATTGGGTCTGTATTGCTCCCGAGAGGGAGGAAGGAAGTCAAATGACACCGAGGGTTGGTTCAGAGAAAGAGTTCTTTATTTCTGCTCTCCGGAGCAGCAGAAAGACACTTGCGTGGTCAGTTCACAGCAAGTCCAAAGAAATGAGAGATTTCATGCAGTATATATATCCTCCAGGCACCCTCTCCCCCCTCCCCCATGAATCCAGCCACATCAGCTTATACACGCAGGTTGACATCACAGATGTTCCTGCTCCGGTACACTTAACCATAAAAGGGCTTTCCTTCCTGTATTCCTGACCATAAAAGGGTATTCCTGTTCCTATATTCTTATCTTGGAACAAGAGGTCACCAACTCCAAGAACATACTCTGGCGCTGTTCCCGGACTAGGTCTGTGCGTCAGAGTGTGGTCAAGACTTATGATAAGACCTAGACATGTCATCTCTACTCCACTGGAACAGCCAAGGTCATCCGTTGCCGTGACTGATATTGCAGAGAGCTTTGTTTATACAGCTGTGTTCTTGTTATTCATTTGCTCAACAGCTCAAGTTTATGCATTTTAGAAATGCTAAGAAGAAAGGGGGTGTTGGGTCCTGTTTCAAACTGACTGCACAGAAACCCATTCCTTCAGTATTGGACAAAAATTTAGATAAAGATGAAAGAAAAACCCTTATAGAAAAAACAGGCCTAGCATTTACAAAGAAGGTTAAATATTTGGGTGTGAATTTAACAGCGAAGAATTTGAATTTGTATAAAGACAATTATGAGAAAGTATGGAATGAAATAAAAAGAGATTTAGAGATTTGGTCAAATTTAAAATTTTCACTTATGGGTCGACTATCGGTGGTCAAGATGAATGTATTTCCGAAAATGTTGTTTTTGTTTCAAATTCTACCTATTATTGATAATGTTAAATGCTTCAAAGACTGGCAGAAGGCCTTGTCCAAATTTATCTGGCAAGGGAAAAAACTGAGAATTAAGTACAAATTACTTACGGATACAAAAGAAAGAGCGGGTTTTTCCCTGCCTGATTTAAAGATATATTTTGAGGCTGCGGCCTTCTGCTGGATCAAAGATTGGATTAACTTAGAAAATGAAAACATTCTGGATTTAGAGGGATTGGACAATAGGTTCGGTTGGCATGCATATCTTTGGTATGATAAAATAAAGGCCCATCATGGTTTTAAGAATCATATAATTAGGAAAGCACTTTACAATGTGTGGATTAGATATCAGGATCTCTTGGAAAGAAAAACACCCAAATGGAGTTCACCAATGGAAGCGCAGGCACAAAAAAAGCTAAATATGGAAAATAAGTGGTTGAGATACTCAGATTTATTGGTAGAAGATGACGAGGGATTTAAGTTAAAATCATTTGAACAAATTAAAGATAAAGTAAACTGGCTTCAATGTTACCAAATTTAAGATTGACAAGAAAAACGGTTTTGCAACTGAAAAAAACAAATTGGAAATGGAGTTGTTAGATATCAATGTTAAGAATATGTCTAAGATGTATAGTTTGTTATTGGAGTGGCATACAAAAGATGAGCAAGTAAAATTGGTTATGATTGATTGGGCACAAGATGTGGGACATAATATAATGATGGAGGACTGGGAGAGGCTTTGGAAGAAAGGGGTTAAGTTTACTGCATTTACAATGTTAAAGGCAAATGTTATGAAAATGATGTATTGATGGTACTTAACCCCTGTTAAGCTGGCGAAGATCTACCACAATTGTGATAATTTATGTTGGAAATGTAAAGTAAAGGAAGGCACTTTCTATCATATGTGGTGGACTTGTTCCAAGGTAAAAGACTTCTGGGGAAGAAATTATAATGAATTAAAAAAAATGATGAGATACACCTTTATGAAGAAACCAGAGGCCTTTCTCCTTGGAATAACAGGTTCTGAACTGCCCAGAAAAGTTGTAAAAGTATTTTTGTATACCACAACTGCTGCATGGATTTTACTAGCCAAAAAAATGGAAAACACAAGAACTACCAACGGTAGAAGAATGGCAGGTGAAGATGATGGAGTTTATGGACCTGGCTGATCTCACCGGGAGAATCCGTGACCAGAAAGAAGAGGAACACCAAGAAGACTGGAAGAAATTTAAAGAATATTTGAATAAATATTGTAATATTAAAGACATGTAATCACTTTAAAGAATCAATTAGGCCTAGGATTAAATTGGGATTCAATATATAAATAAGAAAATGTACGATAAGAATGTTAGGATATTTCCGTTCCACCTTAAACAGGGAGCAGGTTGTTGTTTGTGACAAGCCTGCGTACTTCCGGCTCACAGGAAGTTTCTGTTTTGTATATAGCTTTTGTTTCACTCTGTTGCCTCGACACACAGGCAGGCAGTCATGTTTTTCCTTTGTTCTGACCAACGCTGAATAAAGCGTGTAAATATGCTCTCCTGGGTGCATCTTTCGTTGTGGAAGCTCTGCGAAAAGGGCGTGCATAAGTCCTGGAATGTGGACAGCTATTTCCGAGGCTCGTGTCGCTAATTGACTGATACTGTTTCCACGGGAGACGACGTGGAGGCATGATGGCATTTGTCTCCCTGGCAGTATCCCAACAAAGAAAAGTTAGGAAATATCATTATGACTGTGATATGGTATTATGAAATAATGATATTGGAAACCGCTATATATAGTTACTAAGAAATTCAGATGGAAGAGATTTGAGGAAGTCAAATAATATGTTTATGAAGATGGATTTTAATTAATTAAGTAAGTGTTAGTGTAGTGATGATTTGTTGTATTTTATGATTTATATTCTTTTTCTTTTTTCTGTGTTATTCTTTTTTCTTTATTACTGTCAACTTTTTCCTTTGTTATATCTATGTTTGGAAAATAATAAACATTATTATAAAAAATAAATAAATAAAAATTTTGTATTATTACTTTCGGATCGTCTATAATTTTCTCTCCTATTTTTATTCTGTTTATTTGTCTTTGATTTTGCCTCTTTCTCAATTGCCATGCCAGGTATCTTCCTGGTTTATTGGCAAACTCAAAATTGTTTTGCTTCCACATTTTCACTTTCCATTCTATTTCCTGTTCTATTCTGGACGTATATTCTGTCTGTAGTAACCTAATCTCTTTTTTAACTTTATCATTGTTTGGTTGTTTAATTTGCTCTTTTTCCTTTTTCCTTATTTCTTCCAATAGTTCTATTTTTTCCTTTTCGCTTTCCTTTCTTATTCTTGCACCTTGTTTTATAAAATATCCCCTGATCACTGCTTTACCAGCATCCCAAAGTGTTCTTACATCATTGACTTGGTTCTTATTCAATTCAAAGTATTCTTTTAATGTATTTTTAGCTCCCTCTATTATTATTTCCTCTTTCAATAATGAGTCATTCAATTTCCATCTACGTATTCCTGATTTCCAGTCTGGTTGCAGCTTTAACAAAACTGGATTGTGATCCGAGATTGTTTTAGGTAAAATCTGTGATTCTTCAATCTTTCTAAGCAAATCTAACAAAACCCAGATGGCTTCTGTCCTACTAGCTGCTTTATTTGGCTCAGAGAAGTACGTGTATTCTCTCTCAAATCTATGTTTATATCTCCATGAATCCTTTAAATCTAGAATTTCTATCATCTTGGCAAGTGTAGATGGTAATTTTCCTTGTCCTTTCTTTCCTTCCGATCTGTCTATCTGTGGATCTGTTACGCCATTAAAATCTCCAAGCAGTATTATTTTGTCTTTTACATATTCCAGAAGCTTCTTTTCTAGTTTCTTATAGAATATTGATTCCCCCCCCCCAATTTGGTGCATATATCCCTACTGTTATAATATCTTCTCCTTGACTTTTAATCTTTAATATCACTATTCTTCCTTTAGGGTCAGAAAATAACAGTTCTGGCTCTAGAACAGGTTTGGCATAAATCACTATTCCTCTTTTTTTTTTTTTTACATTGTCTGCAGCGATAAATTCTTTTCCTAATTTGGGGTTGATTAATACTCTTCTGTGTTCTTTTGTGGCATGTGTTTCCTGCAAACAAATGACATCAATCTTTTTGTGATGGCCTGGGATTCCGATTCTGAGAATGAACCGGAGGAATCCCAGCCGGCACAGGAGTCCCCGCCTCCAGGGCCGGCTGAACTGGGGCAAGGCCTAGATTCTGAGGAGCCTGCACCTGTGCCAGATCCTCAGGAGCAGGCACCAGGTGAAACCATTCTGGCCCCAGAGGTGCTTGAGGACTCAGTGTCTACAGGTGAGCCTTCCCCGGGGCCCAGTAACCCTTCGGCCTCTCCTGAACTGCAGAGGCTTAGGGCAGAGAGGCGAAGGGAACTGGTTTCTCCCAGGAGGAGTGCTCGCCTTAAGGCCAGGAGAGGCGGGGCTCCTGGGGGCCGGGGCCGCCCCTGGCCTTAGAGAAGATAAAGGGCAGTCAGCCCGGTCCCAGGTTGCGGGAGCAACGTCGTCATTGAAGAGCTGTTTCGGCCAGCATCCAGTCCTGTTCCTCCAGTGTTCCTGTTCCCCGCCCGGCTTCCTGCTTCTGATCTTTGAGTGTTCCTGTCCCCGCCCGGCTCCCTGTTTTGGACCTCACCTCGCACTTTGTGGACTATCTCCAGGCTAGTGACTTAGGACTGAACTTGGACTACGGTAACAGTAACCTACCCCCCGGGACCAGCACAGTTTGCTCCCGCCACACCCGCACTCCCCCTTCGTTGGGGTGCGTTCAGGAACAGCCAGAGGCCATGGCTGACCAGGCAGCTGCGCTGGTGGCATTGGCCCAGGAGAACCAGGCCTTGACCCACACCGTTCAGCAGTTAAGCGATGTGGTTGCGGCGCTTCAGCAGTGGTTGGAAGCCTTTACAGATCCTGGGGCCGACGCCCCAGCTCCAGGCAAGTACCCAGTGGCTTTGCCAGAGAAATTTGATGGGACCATGGCCAGTTTTCCCATGTTCTTCGACTAGGCCAAGTTGTATATTCAGGGGCGAGCCCGGAACTTCCCTGACGACCGCACCAAGGTGCACATTCTGATCAGTTTGTTAAAGGACCAGGCGGCCAAGTGGGCTTTGCCACTGCTCCGGCAAGACTCTCCTTTGTTAACGGACTATGTGGGATTTTGTAACCACTTAGAGACTGTGTTTGGCAACCCTCTGAAGGAGAGCCAAGCCAATCGGGCGATTCGTCAGTTGAGACAGGACAAGTCCACAGCCGCCGCCAATGCCACAGAATTTCGGCTGTTGGCACAAGACTTGTCTTGGAATGACTCTGCACTACGGGACCAGTATCTGGAGGGACTGTCGGACGAGATACTGGACCAGTTGGCCATGATGGAGCATCCCACCACACTGGACGCCCTCATTCAGTGGAGCCTGCAGATAGACGATCGGTTGGAGGACCGTCGCCAGGCCCGGGACCGCCAGCACCCCCGGCTCCTAGCGCCCGTTCTTCCCAACAGGTCCACGCCCACAGCCGAGTTGCCAGTCGAGCCAACGCAGCTCGGGGCTGTGCGACCTCGCCTCTCCCCCTCGGAGAAGACGCGGCGTCGGGAGGGAAACCTGTGTCTTTACTGCGGTGGGAGTGGACATTATGCCCGTTCCTGTCACAGGAAAATGCCGGTCGCAGGAAAACCACCAACCTCGGTAGCCGAAGGCCCTAGCAACGTGGGGTCCCAAACCATGCAAGAGGGGCCCTCACCAGTGGAGTTGCGACATCTCATGGTTCCAGTGCGTCTCTACCCTCCAGGTGGGCCCTGGATTCTTACCCACGCTCTGGTAGATTCGGGGGCAACCCGCTCCTATATGGACGCTGCCTTTGCCACTCATCATCAGGTGCCACTTCAGAACAAGCCAGAACCGGTACAGGTGGAGGCAATCGACGGACGGCTCCTGCGTTCAGGTGCCGTCACTCGGGAGACCCAGCCCTTGGTCCTGTGTCTCCAGCAGCACCGGGAGGTGCAAACTTTGGACATTGCCTCCATGCCCCGGTTCCCCCTGGTGCTTGGAATGGACTGGTTGGAGGCTCACAATGTTCAGATTGACTGGGTTAATCGGACTGTGCACTTCCCAGACCCATGCCCCCATGCTCGGTCTGAGATGCTAGCGCCCGCACCCACTGAGGAGGCAGCACCCACGCTCCCAGCCGTGTACCGGGACTACCAAGATGTGTTCGAGGAACGGGGGGCAGACCAGCTGCCGCCGCATCGGTCTTTTGACTGCGGCATAGACCTCCAGCCCGGAGCGCCCCTGTCGGTGAG
Source organism: Podarcis vaucheri (assembly GCF_965113315.1). Classification (NCBI taxonomy): domain Eukaryota; kingdom Metazoa; phylum Chordata; class Lepidosauria; order Squamata; family Lacertidae; genus Podarcis; species Podarcis vaucheri. The sequence goes on from NC_138757.1 coordinate 6,828,081, forward strand.
TCGCTTATACTCTCTAACAGAGCCAGAGCGCGAAGCTTTGCAGGACTTCCTGCGCAAGAACCTGGAGCGTGGGTTCATTAGGCCTTCTACCTCACTCACCGCTGTGCAGTACTCTTCGTTAAGAAGAAATGTGGGGAGCTTCGCCTTTGCCATGATTACCGGGCCCTGAACAAAATTACCATCCCGGACCGGTACCCCTTGCCCCTTATTTCGGAGTTGCTGGAGCGGGTGCAAGGGGCGCAGATGTTCACCAAGCTTGACCTCCGGGGGGCCTACAATTTAATTAGGATCCGAGCCGGGGATGAGTGGAAAACAGCGTTTGGGACCCGGTACGGGCAGTTCGAATACCTGGTTATGCCCTTCGGATTGTGCAACACGCCCGCTGTGTTCCAACGGTACATTAACCACATGTTCCAGGACTTGCTGGACAAGTACGTGGTGGTGTACCTGGATGACATTTTGATTTTCTCCCGTGACCCGGCTCGCCACGAGGGCCATGTCCGGACCGTGTTGCAGCGCTTGCGGGAGCACCGCCTGTATGCGAAGCTCAGCAAGTGCGAGTTCCATCAGCAGACAGTGGACTTTCTGGGTCACCGACTCTCTCCAGATGGGGTGCAGATGGATCCTGGGAAGGTGGCAGCGGTTCGGGAATGGGCAGCACCTCGGAACCGCAAGGACCTACAGCGTTTACTGGGGTTCGCCAACTATTACCGGACCTTCATTGCGGGTTACGCTCGTCGCACTACCCCATTGACCCGGCTACTGCGCCCCAAGACGCCGTTTTCCTGGGACAGCGAGGCAGAGGAGGCGTTTCAGGGGTTGAAGGCCTGTTTCCAGAGAGCGCCGATCTTACAACATCCCGACCCCTCTCGACCCTTTGTGGTAGAGACCGACGCCTCCAGTACAGCTCTCGGTGCCGTCTTGTCTCAGCAGTACGGACCTGATGCACCACTCTTACCCTGCGCCTTTTATTCCCGCCAGCTCCTGCCAGCGGAGCGTAACTATACTGTATGGGAGCGGGAACTACTGGCCATCAAGGTGGCTTTTGAGGTCTGGCACCACCATCTTGAGGGGGCACGACACCCGGTGGAGCTGAGAACCGACCACCGGAACCTGGAGTACCTCCAGACCACCCGCAAGCTGAACCAAAGGCAGATCCGGTGGGCGTTGTTCTTTTCCCGGTTCCAGTTCCGGATCCACTGCATCCCTAGCTCCCAAAACCAGAAGGCGGATGCCCTGTCCCGGAAACCTGAAGACAACGCAGACACGGTACAGCAGGCAGTACCCACCACGATCCTACCACCAGCTGCATTCCTGGCCACCCAGGAGGTTGAGCCACTGCAGGCTCGGGTGCAGGAACAGCATCGGGTCGACGCTTGGGCCCAGGAACGACTCCAGGAACTGGCCGAAGGGTCATGCCCTCAGCACCCGGGGCTGGTCCTGCATCAGGGCCTTCTGCTGCACCACGGGCACCTGTACATCCCGCCAGGGCCGCTGCGGGCTGAGGTTCTCCGGATGACCCATGATGCTCCAGCAGCGGGGCACTTTGGGCGGTATCGGACCACCCATCTGGTAAGCCGTGAGTTTTGGTGGCCCCGTCTGAAGGCTGACGTGGCTCGCTACGTCGCTGGATGTGATGTCTGCCGGCGGGCCAAGGGGCCTACCAGGCGACCCCCCGGCCTTCTTCAGCCGTTGCCGGTTCCACCACGTCCTTGGCACACGGTTTCTCTGGACTTTGTAGTGGAGCTACCCCCGTCTCGTGGCTGCACCTGCCTTCTAGTTTTCTCTGACCATTTCACGAAGATGGTGCACTGTGCCCCCTGCCCATCCGTACCCTCAGCTAAGGAAACCGCTCAGCTGTACCTTCAGCATGTCTTCCGCCTGCATGGCCTACCTGAACGTGTGGTGTCCCACCGTGGCGTTCAGTTCACGTCCCGGTTTTGGCGTGCTTTGCACCAGGCCCTCAGAACAGAGGTCTGTCTCTCATCTGCCTACCACCCACAGACTGATGGCCAGACGGAACGGGCAAACGCGGTGCTGGAACAGTACCTCCGGTGTTACTGCAGCTACCAGCAGGATGACTGGGTCGACCACCTAGCCTTGGCGGAGTTCGCTTACAACAACGCGGTGAATGCGTCCACCCAGCAGACCCCGTTCCAGGCCAGTTACGGTTTTCATCCACGGTTGTTTCCGGATGTGCTGCCGGCATCTGCGGTCCCTGCGGTGACAGAGTGGCTTCAGGAGCTCCAGTCCCAGCAACAGCTGTTGATGGAGCAGCTGCGCCAGGCCAAGGAGGCGTACAAGGTCCAGGCCGACCGCCACCGCCAGGTGGGGCCGGAACTCCACGTCGGTGACCTGGTATGGCTCTCCACTGGCCACCTCCACCCTTCTCGATCTTCGCGGAAGCTGGACGCCCGTTTCACCGGCCCGTTCCCTATCGTGAACCAGGTCTCGCCTGTGGCATTCCGTCTCCGGTTGCCCGCAACCCTGAAGGTTCACCCGGTATTCCACAGGTCCCTTCTGAGTCCGGTGGCCCCACCCGACGAGTTCCACCCGAACCGTCCCCGACCGCAGCCAGTTTTGGTTCAGGGAGAGCCTGAGTACGAGGTGGAACGCATTCTGGACTCCCGATACCGCAGGGGAAAGCTGCAGTATCTCATAGACTGGAAGGGGTATGGACTGGAGGACCGTTCCTGGGAACCGGCGACCAACGTCCACGCGCCTGCCTGCCTCCGAGAGTTCCATGCGGCGTACCCCAGCAAGCCGGTTCCAGACCCTCAATTGAGGGGGGGGGCCTGGGAGGGGGGATGGTGTGATGGCCTGGGATTCCGATTCTGAGAGTGAACTGGAGGAATCCCAGCCGGCACAGGAGTCCCCGCCTCCAGGGCCGGCTGAACTGGGGCAAGGCCTAGATTCTGAGGAGCCTGCACCTGTGCCAGATCCTCAGGAGCAGGCACCAGGTGAAACCATTCTGGCCCCAGAGGTGCTTGAGGATTCAGTGTCTACAGGTGAGCCTTCCCCGGGGCCCAGTAACCCTTCGGCCTCTCCTGAACTGCAGAGGCTTAGGGCAGAGAGGCGAAGGGAACTGGTTTCTCCCAGGAGGAGTGCTCACCTTAAGGCCAGGAGAGGCGGGGCTCCTGGGGGCCGGGACCGCCCCTGGCCTTAGAGAAGATAAAGGGCAGTCAGCCCGGTCCCAGGTTGCGGGAGCAACGTCGTCATTGAAGAGCTGTTTCGGCCAGCATCCAGTCCTGTTCCTCCAGTGTTCCTGTTCCCCGCCCGGCTTCCTGCTTCTGATCTTTGAGTGTTCCTGTCCCCGCCCGGCTCCCTGTTTTGGACCTCACCTCGCACTTTGTGGACTATCTCCAGGCTAGTGACTTAGGACTGAACTTGGACTACGGTAACAGTAACCTACCCCCCGGGACCAGCACACTTTTGTTTAATCAAAATAAGTTCTATTTTATCTCCTTTTTCTATCGTTTAGTCCCTTAACACTCCAAGACAAAAATTTTAAGCTCATCTTTATTCATTAAAATGTATTGTGACACGAGATTAATTTACATTTTTTTTATTTTTTGACAGTTCGGTATGTTAGTTTTTGTAAGGTATTTACTCACTCTCTGAACCATGATCTGAATTTGTGTTTTTTGGATTTTTTGGGCTGGACTCCTTTTATGTTAAATCTCTATCGCCCCCTAGTTCATTTTTGTATGTTCTATAAAAATTTTCTGCGCCTTCCACCGTTTCCAGTCTTCTTCTTTTTCCTTTGAAATTGAAGGAAATTCCTTCCGGAAACTCCCATTTAAAAAATACTGATTTCATTTTTAGGGCTCTTGTCAGGAATTGATATTTTTCTCTCTTTTTAAGCAAACAAGGAGTGATCTCTTTCAAAATTATAATTTCCTCTCCCCCAATTTTGAACAGTTTTTTCCTTCTATGCAGTAGTATCCTATTCCTTAGTTTATTTGATGTAAACGTAATTAGACAGTCCCCTGACCATTTATTCATCTTTGCGTTCCTAGAATTTACTCTAAACATACTTTCCGTATTTTCTGCAATTTCATTTTCTTTTATTTCTAACCAATTGGCTAGTTCTTTTATGATAGTGTTTTGTACATTCTCTTCTGGATTCTCTGGGACACCACATATCCTAAGAGTTCTTTCTTTAGTTTGCATTTGAAGAATAGATAATGCATCCCACATTGCTTCCTGACTGACTTTAAAGTCATCATTTTCCTTTTTGACCTTATCCCATTCTTTTTTCCTTTCTCTTAGATCTTTGGATGATCTCTTAGAGGACTTCCGGGGTGGCGCCATCAGTAATGGCGGACTCCCTCTGATCCGGAGGGACCAGCTCTATGGGAATCGGGTCTGTTCCGCTACGGTGAAGCGGGGACCCTCGAAAAAATCACATGCGGGTGAAGCCTGTGACCGTGGGACTCGGCGGGCACCTTTTGCGCCCCCCCCAATTGCAAAGGAGCCCGATTACGGGTTCCGGAGTGAAGCGGGGAAGTGGCGCGGTGCTGTGAGTCAACTGCTTCTCCCGTGGAGTGAAGCCACACAGCCGTTGCCGGAGAGCGCTACCTTTTTCCTGTGACAATTTGGCTACAAAACAACTATCCGTGAGTAGGTTAATTTGGAAAATAAAGGAGAACAAAGAAGTAATTTGATACCGAAGCGGAGAGGCATAAACAGGAAGTCTGCCTTCCGTTCTTTGCAAACAGAGTAAAGCAATGAACTTGTAAGCTAAAACCTTGAAAGACGCTTGAAAAGAACTATAATTCTATCATCAAAACAAGCGATTTCCCCCCGTGACTGCAGGAAAGGAGGGGGGAAAGGTGTGAACTGTATTTCCCTGTAAAAAGTGAGGAAAGGAAGCTAAAATCCACCGCTTAAAACCTGGGAACGGGCTGCCAATGAACAATAAGAATGCCGTACTGTGAAATGCGCTGTTGGTGAAAGTACTTTTTGACAGCTAACTCCGCAAGTGAGATACAAGTGAGATACAATATTTCTGCCTGGCTTCTCCTGGTTTTAAAGTAACTGGAAAATAACTGAAATTGAAACTGTCGTCTATTTTGTGAACTGGGGGATTAAAAGAAAAAAGGTTATTTATTTTAAGGCAACAACTTCTGACTGCTACTGTGTCCCCCTAGAGGAAGTTTGAAATTGCTACAATAACAACTGGGCCAGGGGAATTTTCCACTTCAAAACAAATTCTGGTCATGGGACCGACCTTGGGCCTTATCTAGAGTGTTACGGCAAATGGAAAAGAGAAAATAGATTTGCTTCAGGAAAAAACAACGAGGTCTGGTAGATCATTTTGCCCAGACGCTGGGCTGCAGCGAAGAGCATCAACATCTGGCCCTTCTGGCTCATTAACAGGGGCTGCATTGGTACAATCCAAACCCAAAGGAATGGCATCCGAAGATGTTTTAGCTCAGGCACTAAGTAAAATTAATGAATCTCTGGAAAAACTAAGTAAACAAGTAGCCGAAGCATCAGTTAAAATTGATCAAAATACTACAAGTATCAACAATTTGGGACAGAAGGTAAATACTAACACAGAAACTATTGAAAAATTGTTACAGGAATCTACTTTGACCCGAAAGACAGCTGAAGAAGCAAAGGAAATAGCAGTTGCTGTAGAAGAGAAGATACCACCGATACACAAGCAACTTGAAGACCACAGGTCAATATTGTCTATGATTGAATTGAAGGAGAAGCAAACGAATTTGAGGATCAGGGCCGTACCTGAACTTGAGAAAGACAATCTGACTGACTTTCTTACGCAGGAATTTGTAGACTTCTGGAACCCAGATTTGGAGAAGGAAAACTTTAAGATAGTGAGTGCTTTCAGACTTGGAAGAGGAGGGAAGAATAACAGGGTGAGAGACTGCTTGATCACCCTCCGAACAAAAGAGGAGAGAGACAAAATCTTGAGTCTGCACTTCCAGAAGACCTTGGAAATACATCAGTCAAAAGTGGAGATATTTAAGGACATTCTGAAATATCTTTTGGACCTTAGGTCCAATTATAGAGATTTGGTTGCCCTGCTGAGAAGCAACAGAATCATCTTTAGGTGGGAATTCCCCCAAGGCCTTTCCTTTAGCTTTAAAGGAAGAAAGATAAAAATAAGATCAGTGGACGACAAAGAAAGATTTTTGAGAGACCACGGAGAAGTCCTGCAGAAAGAAGCTGGAGAAGAGTTAAGAACACTAGAAAGAGGAATTTTAGACATAGCAAGACTACCTTTTGAATTAAAAGACCACCTGGAGAAGGTGATGCCACCAACAGAGCAGGAACAGGCACTCGGTGCAGTTGGAGGAGAAGCAAAGTAACTATATCATGGCTCTGCAACTATTAAGTTGGAATTGTAATGGTCTCAACTCCCCTCAGAAAAGGAAAACAGTGTTTCATTTATTAAAAAAGGAACAATTGGACTTGATTTGTTTACAGGAAACACATGTAACAAGGCTACACAGGAAAGTATTGATTAATAAAAGATTGGGCCAGGAGTTTATTTCTTCGGATAAAGTTAAAAAAAGAGGAGTTGTGATTTATGCAAAGGAGAGACTATTACCGAAATTTATCTTCAAAGATGACCAAGGAAGGTTTGTGGCAATTGAAATTCAAATACAAGGAGAGAAATTCTTAATAGTAGGCGTCTATGCACCAAATGAGCGGAAATCTGAATTCTTTAAAAAGTTGCATGAGACCTTGATGGACTATTTGGACTATAATGTGATTTTGATGGGAGATATTGTCAGGGAACTGCCATCAGAGGCACGGGAGAAGGAGAGGGTCTCTGATTCTGCAGGGGAAGGTCCAAGCGCTAGAGGGAGACTCAGCCGGGAGGAAGGGGAAGAGAATGAGTGTAACACCAGGGATCCAGGAGAGCAACGGGACAGGGAGGTGCAGGGGCTCCAGGACTCTTCATTGGAGGTTAGCGAGGAGAGCCCAAGCACCCCGCTGCCCACGCCCACCCTGCGCAGGAGACTCCCGCGCAGTGAGAGGCGGAAACGATTGGGCGTCAAACAACTCTTATGTTGGCAACGCTTTAAGAAACGCCCACAGACAGATTCTACAAGTGACTAAGGGCAGCCACGCTGAGATGGGCTGTGCAGTCCGGAGGGTTTAACCAGGCAATCCGATGCTCAAACGGAGCAGGATTACACACGAGTAACTCCCAACCACTACAGCAATCTGTCTGTCCCTGAAAGTTGCTTGTGCGCAACAAGCAGAAGGGGGCATCATGAGTAAGACCGGAGGAGCAGGAGCCACGGGAGGGGCAGCTGGCGGCCAATCGCTGGAGGAGAGAAACCGCGATTTGGAAGAGCACATAGCCATCCTGACGGCGAGGCTGGACGAACGACGGTCGCTGGATGCTCAGGGGAAACCCACCCCCATAGCGAGGAAGGTACCGGGACTGGTGCACAAGTTTGGGGGAAAGCCTCAAGAGTATGGGGCGTTTAGAACAGAAATAGAATATGCCTTGAAGCTGCAGAAAAATGATTTTGAAAATGACGCAGCCAAAGTTGCTTATATTGTGGGGCACTTGGAGGGCGGGGCGAGAGAGTGGATTTGACCGCTTATGGCGACGCAGAATGACGCCATGGAGGATCTATCGAAATTCTTTCAGGCGATGGACGCTATGTTCAGTAGCGATGTGCAACAGAGTGTGGCCAAACGGGAACTGCTAAGCTGTAAGCAGGGAGAAGGGTCAGTTAGAGACTATTGGTCAGGTTTTGCCATGATTGTTCATCGTTTGGGGTGGCAGCTGGACTCGGAACCCATACAAATGCTATTTGAGGAGGGGTTGTCACCAACGGTCAAATATGAGCTTTCGCGCGCACCCCGCCCACAGTCTATGGACCAGCTGACCAAGGTAGCCCTTGCGATTGGAGTAAGACAGGAAGCGCAGGCTCAAGAGAGGCGGGAAGGGAGAAAGCAGCGTTGTCATGACTACCGCATTCCTAGAATTTCTAGGCAGCCTTCCCCGCCGGCGGAGCCAATGGAAATAGGCGGTGCGCGCGCCCAGGAAGTTTCAAACGCCAGCGAGAGTCGCAAAAAGGAGGGAAAGGATGTAAAAACGACCAAGAAATGTTTCCTTTGCCAAAGACCAGGACATTTTGCCAGAGTCTGCCCACAAAGAAAGGCCTGGCAAGGAATGGTGGGGGCCGTGGGGGGCGAGGAGGAACCCCAGACTCTGGAGCAGGGAAACGGAAACGCTTGGCTGCCAATCAGCGGGCACAGCAGCCGAGCCAACAACCAATGAATGTGCCCAAACCAAATTCTCCAAGAGCAGCAATTGCCATTGAGGTGGTGCTTGAACTCCCAAATGGGCACCCAGTGAAGGTGCAAGGTATGCTGAACTCAGGAAGCTCATGCAATTTCTTTAGCAGGGACTTTGCCTTAGAGCATCAGCTTCACCTGCTACCACTGGATGCACCTCTGCAAGTCACCACCATTGATGGGAGGGAACTGATGGGGGGGAGTTACCCACCAGACCCCACCGATGAGAATGAGAGTCTCTAGGCACTCAGAGACCATCGCCTTCCACGTTGCCTCATTAGCGGGTCCCCCAATAATATTAGGGATGAGCTGGTTAGCGCAACATGATCCAGTGGTGGCGTGGCAGCAGAGGACTGTCAGCTTTGGGTCTGACTACTGCCTGCAGCACTGCCTGGGAGGGGAAACGCCAAGGATGAGCGCAGCCAGAGTGGCAAGAACTGCAGTGGAGGGGAAAGGGAAGGTGCCACCGCAATATGCTGATCTGAAGGAGGTTTTTAGTGAAAAGGAGGCAGATAGACTGCCACCCCACAGGCCGTTCGATTGCCACATCAATTTGCTCCCTGGGGCGCAGCTGCCGGTGGGTAAGCTGTATGCCATGTCAGACAGAGAGATGAAGGAGTTAAGGGACTTTATTGACAAGAACCTAAAGAGAGGGTTTATAAGGGAGTCAAAGGCAGTGGGGGGCAGTCCAGTATTTTTTGTGGACAAAAAGGACACTGATAAACCGAGACTGGTCGTGGACTTTCGGGGGGTAAATTTGGTGTCAGAACCTGTGACTTTCCCGATGCCCAGAATTGATGACATTCTGACGAGAGTGAGGAAGGGAAAGATTTTCACCAAGCTAGATCTGAGGGGGGCTTACAACTTAATCCGGATGAGAGAGGGGGGTGAATGGAAGACCGCCATGTTCACACCCCTGGGGGCTTTTGAATATCTCGTTATGCCTTTCGGATTACAGTCAGGCTCCGCCTGTTTTCAAGCGTTCATGCACCACGTGTTGGGGTCTCTGCTTTACAAGAACTGTGTAGCATTCCTGGACGACATCTTGATTTATTCAGAAAATGAGGAGCAACATGTGAGAGATGTCAGGGAAGTGCTACAACGTTTGCAGAAACACCAGCTGTGGGTCAAGCTAGAGAAATGTCAGTTTCATGCCCGAGAGGTGGAGTTCCTGGGGAACAAGTTATGTGACAAAGGCTTAGCGATGGACCCAAGCAAGGTGCAAGCAGTATTGGAGTGGAAGACCCCAAAGACAAGAAAGGATGTGCAGAGGTTCCTAGGTTTTGGCAATTTCTACAGGAAGTTCATCAAGAACTTCACACACTTGACGGCCCCAATCACGGACTGTCTCAGTAGTAAAAGAAAGTTTGTCTGGACGGAGGAAGCCCAGCAATCCTTTGAAAGATTGAAGAAGGCATTCGCGTCGGAGGAACAATTACTACATGTGGATTTGGAGAAACCAATGAGGGTAGAGACAGACGCGTCAGACCGAGCCATCAGGGCGGTTCTGTTGCAGCCAGGACTGAACAAGCAAGAATGGAAACCGTGTGCCTTTTTCTCGAGGAAGCTGAGCAAGTCGGAACAAAACTACACCGTGTACGACCGAGAACTGCTAGCAATTTAGGCAGCCTTTCGTCGGTGGCGCCATCTGCTGATAGGGGCGCAGCATAAGATCCAGGTCTGCACAGATCACAAGAACTTGGAATATTGGCGGACAGCACGGGTGCTCAACCAGAGACAGATTCGCTGGGCGCAGGAGTTTTCCAAGTTCTCCTTCGAAATCCAGTATGTGCCCGGCAAGCAAAACATGAGAGCAGACGCTCTCTCACGGAAACCAGAGTACTTCGAAGGAGAGGGGCCGCCGGAGACCCGTCACGTCATACCTGAGGACCGATGGGTGTGTGGGGGTACTCTAGTGGGCACGAGAGAACTGGCAGGACTTACTAGGGACGATGAGTTTGCCCGGACCAAAATCAGGGAACTCCAAGAGGGGAGGGGAGCACCAGAGGGGTTTGAAGAGAAGGAAGGGGTGTTGTACTACAGGGGGGCGATGTACGTACCGGGGGAGGCTCTAAGAAGAAGGGTACTCAAACAACTACATGACAACCCCACAGTGGGGCATTTTGGGCAACACAAAACCATGATGCTGGTGACCCGACAATTTTGGTGGCCACGGGTGAGGGAGGATGTACGCGAATATGTAAGAGGGTGTGACCGCTGCCAGAGGGCCAAAGGGGAACGCACGATGCCAGCAGGTTTGCTGGAACCCTTACCCACGCCAAACAAACCCTGGGAGGTGGTGTCAATTGATTCTTGCCACAGGTAGAAGAGGGGGAACACCAGAGCTCGGCTGCAGAGATAGTGGATTCAAGGTGGCGAGGGCGGCAGGTGCAGTACTTGGTGGCGTGGGAAGGAGAGCCCTGGTCGGAAAACACGTGGGTGCCAGCAGAGGCAGTTGATGACGAGCATATGGTGGAAGTGTTTCACCGACGGTTCCCAGATAAACCCAAGCCCTTAGGGCGATTCTGGGAAGAACAGTTCGGCACCACAGAGGAGGAAGAGAATTTCGAAGGATTTTCAGAATCCGAAGAAGAATCGGATTGGGAGAGTCATTCCTTGGGTGGGAACCTTAGCAGGTGGGAAGAGGTGTTCACACCCACAGATGAGGAGGACAGCTCCTTCAGGGGTTTCCTTGGCTCGCCGACCAGAGAAGAGGCTGCAATAGAGTCCCCTGGTCGGAGGGGGAGTGAAGGGGGCCCTGGGAGGGAGGTGGATGTCAGGGAACTGCCATCAGAGGCACGGGAGAAGGAGAGGGTCTCTGATTCTGCAGGGGAAGGTCCAAGCGCTAGAGGGAGACTCAGCCGGGAGGAAGGGGAAGAGAATGAGTGTAACACCAGGGATCCAGGAGAGCAACGGGACAGGGAGGTGCAGGGGCTCCAGGACTCTTCATTGGAGGTTAGCGAGGAGAGCCCAAGCACCCCGCTGCCCACGCCCACCCTGCGCAGGAGACTCCCGCGCAGTGAGAGGCGGAAACGATTGGGCGTCAAACAACTCTTATGTTGGCAACGCTTTAAGAAACGCCCACAGACAGATTCTACAAGTGACTAAGGGCAGCCACGCTAACATGGGCTGTGTAGTCCGGAGGGTTTAACCAGGCAATCCGATGCTCAAATGGAGCAGGATTACGCACGAGTAACTCCCAACCACTACAGATATGAACGGAGTGGTATCTACACATATGGACAAGGCACAAAGACAGGTAGTCACTAACGATGGCAGACTACCAAAAACCTTTTTTGAGATGACAGACAACTTGGACTTAGTTGATATTTGGAGAACAAAGAATCCCTTGGCCAGAGAGGGAACCTTCTTCTCTGAAGCCAAACTGACATGGACAAGAATTGACCAAATATGGGTAACTAGATGAATGGCACCAAAGACAAGAAAAGTGGAAATTTGCCCAAAAACCTGCTCCGACCACAATGCTGTGAAGATGGAGATGAAACTAACACCAACTGGTTCCTTCAGATGGAGGATGAATGACGCCTTATTTAGAGATGAAGAAGTGATTAAGAAGGCCCTAAGAACCTTGAGAGACTATTTCGAGATAAATATGAACACCAATGTTGAAAAAAGAGTAATTTGGGACGCAAGCAAAGCTGTTATGAGAGGGTTCTTGATACAACAGAATGCATTAAAGAAGAGAATCCAAAACAAGAAGAAGTATAAAATATTGGAGAAAATAAAGGAAAGTGAAAAGAAATTGAGAGCAAAACCAAAGTCGCAAGAGATTTTGAGAGAAATAAAGTTACATCAAGTACAGTATATGAAAATGATGAATCAGGAGATAGAATGGAAAATTAAACAAATGAGACAAAAGACATTTGAGTCGGCAAATAAATGTGGGAAATTGTTGGCTTGGCAAATGAAAAAAAGACAAAAACTAAATACTGTTACAAATTTAAAAGTGGAAGGAAGGAATATACAGAACCCAGTTGAGATTAGAAATTGTTTCCAGAGGTACTTTAAACAACTATATACACAAGGGCCACAGAAAGAAATTGATGTAGACCGATTTTTGAAAACAAATGGATTACAAAAAATCTCTCAAGAAAATAAATTAATGCTGAACTATAAAATAACTGAACAGGAGGTAGAAGGTGCCATTCAGAATATGCAACTAGGTAAATCTCCAGGACCGGGTGGACTGACTTCTAGATACTACAGATCTTTATTTATTTTTTTTAAAATCATATTTATTAAAGTTTCCAAAATTATAGAAATGCAGAAAAGAAAAAAAGATAGAATATACTCAAAACCTTACTTTCATTGCCTACTTTCGGGGACTCCCCCCTCCCCCTCCCGACTGTGTTCCCCTTTCATTAATTTGGTTCTACAAGCTCTCACTCCCAATTTAAAACTTAATTTGTTTAACCCATTATCCAATTTAAATTATACAATCTTACCACCATCCCACATCATTAACAGAAAAAGAAAAAAGATTTTCCCCAAGATCCACCCCGGTTTCCTTCCACGAATTCCCTTTTTTAAAAAAACACGTCCAATCAAAATACAATGATATACAAATGTTATATAAAGAAATAGAAGATAAAAGATATAAAAAGATTCAAGATATGGTTACACAGCCTTTGGATTCCAAATCTCCCCCCCCCCTTCCCCGGTTTGAATTCCCCATGTCCATCAGTCTATATGTTATCAGCCTGGAGGTCTCAAGTCCATGGCCAAATTTCTCCCCAATTCCACCTTGCCAGTTTTCTTTTAATTCATTTATTTTAATAATGTTTAGCTTCAAACGTCCAATCTAACAGAGGCCTTTGATTTCCTTGGTCTTTGCCGCTCCTCCCATTGTTCTTTCCGTGTCGTAATCAGCACTTTGTTCTTTTTATTCCTCACTTTCTCAGGTTTCTTGTCCTGTTCAGCTGCTAAAACGTTCTAATTCAGAAATTTGGTATCTCTACAGAGGTTTGTTGTTCAGGAACAAAAACTTACGTCCAGTCCCTTCCTTTCTTCAATAGAAAATTCTATTGTCTCCTTTAGTGTAAACACCTCTGTAGACAAAATACTATTTCAGTTTTGCAGCTTTCCCAGAAGATAGCAAGTCCTGTACGAATCCAAAAGTATTTTTCCACTTACGACCGTTCTTGTAATGTCCCGAAACCCCTCTAGGGGGATTGTAATAACTTTGTATCCTCTAATCCAAAAGTCAAATTGTTGTTCCTTGTTTTCCAACAGTTTATGTCCATATTGTAGCCAATTGTAACAAAATTAACCAGCAAAGTCCTCATAACAAAGTCCTCTTTATATTCTCCAGCTTTGACAGCTACTTTGACAGCTGTCAAAGTCTCCGTCTCTCTTCACCAGGCTCTGCGAATCGCCCCGGTTCCCAGGGGGGGTTGCATTTTCCTTCTCCCCCTCCACTCTTCTCCTCCAGCACAGTTCTTATAATTTCCCATCGTGGAATTAATGATTTTTATCAAAAATATACTTCTCTTTGGACCTTGGTTACCCAGTCCTTGTTTTAGAATGTTTACAATAGGGGGGGGGGACTGACTTCCTTTTTAGATCACCCCCGCTCGTACCAAATCCGGGAAAAAAATTCCTTTTTTTTCTCCTTTTGAACCCGATTTCCCAGTTACTCACAGGTTGTTGTTAATAGTCCGAATTTCCAATGGAAGAAGTCAGCGCTCTCCGTCGAATGGCATGCGGCTGCGCTCGGCAGGGAAAGCAGAGGACTCAAAGCACCACGCCGCTCCCCGGCACCCGATCCGAAGCCTTTAAAAAGGCTCCTTCACGAGTCGGGAGGGCGCTAGCAGTGCCAGCCGAGTCACCCATGTCCACGGGCTCCGTGCCCGTGGTTTTTAAGGGTCCCCGCGTCGCCGGCGCGGTAGGACCCAGCCCCTGCCGAGCAGACTCCCTCCGGAGCTCGGAGGGAGTCCGCCATTCGGCGATGGCGCCAACCCAGAAGTCCCCTAGATACTACAGATCTTTAAAAGAATGGTTAGTACAACCTTTAAAGGAAGTCTGTAACGAAATAATGGGTGGAAAAAGGGCACCAGAGTCGTGGAAAGAAGCATATATTACACTTGTACCGAAAACAGAGACTGAAAAGACGCAGCTTAAGAACTACCGCCCCATATCATTGCTCAATGTGGATTATAAAATCTTTGCAGACATTTTGGCTAAAAGACTAAAAAGAGTGCTAGTGGAAGAGATACATAAAGATCAAGCAGGCTTTCTCCCGGGTAGACATTTGTCTGATAATGTGAGAAACATAATCAGTATCTTAGAAAAATTACAAGTGAATATAAATACTAAGGCAGTTTTGATATTTGTGGACGCGGAGAAAGCTTTTGACAACATTTCTTGGAGTTTCATGAAGAAGAACCTACAGGGGATGGGGGTAGGCCAAGGCTTTGAAAACAGTATAAGTGCAATTTATTCAGAACAAAGGGCTAAATTAATTGTAAATAACGTGGTGACGGAGGAATTTATGATAGAAAAAGGGACACGACAAGGTTGCCCAATCTCCCTATTGCTTTTTATATCGGTCCTGGAGGTCCTGCTGAATATGATTAGAAGGGACCAATTGGTTAAAGGTATACAAGTCGGAGCTAAACAGTACAAATTGAGAGCATTTGCAGATGATTTAGTATTGACATTACAGGAGCCAGAATCTAGTACTAAAAGGGTTTTGGAACTGATTCAAGAATTTGGTCAGGTTGCAGGATTTAAACTGAATAAGTTAAAAACTAAGGTTTTAGAGAAAAACTTCACAGTGACTGAGAGAGAGAGGTTTCAGAATGAGACAGGTTTAACAGTGGTTAAGAAAGTGAAATACCTGGGGATTAACATGACAGCTAAAAATGGGAATCTATTTAAAGACAATTATGAAAAATGCTGGGCTGAAGTGA
Organism: Podarcis vaucheri; assembly: GCF_965113315.1. Lineage (NCBI taxonomy): Eukaryota > Metazoa > Chordata > Lepidosauria > Squamata > Lacertidae > Podarcis > Podarcis vaucheri. The sequence goes on from NC_138757.1 coordinate 6,843,305, forward strand.
AAAAAGATTTTGAAATTTGGTCAAATTTGAAGCTTTCACTGCTAGGCCGTATTGCTGCGATAAAAATGAATGTATTGCCTAGAATGTTGTTTCTGTTTCAAACACTGCAAATTTTGGACAAAATGGATTGCTTCAAGAAGTGGCAGAGAGATATCTCTAGATTTGTCTGGCAGGGCAAGAAGCCTAGAATAAAATTTAAAATACTAACAGATGTAAAGGAAAGAGGTGGATTTGCCCTGCTAGACTTTAAACTGTATTATGAATCAGCAGTTTTTTGCTGGCTGAAAGAATGGCTGCTTCTTGAAAACACAGGCATTTTGGATTTAGAAGGTTTTAATAATGTATTTGGATGGCATGCATATTTGTGGTATGATAAGGTCAAAAATCATATTGTCAGGAAAGCATTGTTTAATGTCTGGATAAGATATAAGGACCTATTGGAAAACAAAACCCCAAGGTGGCTGTCACCGATGGAAGCGAAAGCTCAGAAAAAGCTCAATATGGAGGCCAAATGGCCGAAATATTGGGAAATTCTGGAACAAGAGGGAGATAGATTGAAACTGCAGAGTTTTGAGAAACTAAAAAACAAAGTGCGAGATTGGCTTCATTATTATCAGATAATGGAGGCATATAATTTGGACAAGAAAATTGGCTTCCAGGTGGAAAAATCAAAATTGGAAACAGAACTGTTAGAACCCAAAACCAAGATTTTGTCAAAGATGTATAACTTGCTGTTGAAATGGAATACTCAGGATGAAACGGTGAAATCTGCTACGATTAAATGGGCACAAGATGCTGGACATAACATAATGATGGCTGACTGGGAACAGTTGTGGACCACCGGTATGAAATTTACGGCATGTAATGCCTTAAGGGAGAATATTATGAAAATGATATATAGGTGGTACATGACCCCAGTCAAGCTTGCAAAAATTTATCATTTGCCCGATAATAAATGTTGGAAATGCAAAGAAACTGAGGGTACATTCTTTCACCCTTGGTGGACGTGCCCAAGGATTAAGGCTTTCTGGGAGATGATCTATAATGAAATGAAAAAGGTATTTAAATATACCTTCCTGAAGAAACCAGAGGCCTTTCTCTTGGGCATAGTCTGCCAATTGGTGCCAAGGAAGGATAGAACTTTTCTTTATGTATGCCACAACAGCAGCGAGAATTCTTATTGCAAAGTATTGGAAGACACAAGATTTACCCACTCTGGAAGAATGGCAGATGAAGATGATGGACTATATGGAACTGGCGGAAATGACTGGCAGAATCCGAGACCAGGGAGAAGAGTCGGTGGAAGAAGATTGGAAGAAATTTAAAGACTATTTACAGAAATATTGCAAAATTAAAGAATGTTAGAATGATGTCAGAATGAAGTTAAGTGGTTTTAGCAGTAATGTTATAAAGGTGTATGTAAAAATGGATTGTTAACAGGTGAAAATCCAAAGTTATAATATATTAAGTTAAAGAATTAAGACAAAAACAAAGAGGGAAAGGAATTGCTGAATTAACTAACAGAACTGGAATACAAAAAAGGGAGGTGTGAGGAGGTCAGGGAAGTAAGGAAATGAAATGTAAGGCATGGAAAGATAGATGTGTTTTTTAAGTGTTTTTTATCTTTTTTCTGTATTCTGTATTTTTTTCCTTTTTATTTCTTTTTCTTTTTCTTTTCCTCTTTTTATTTATGTAATCTCTTCTTTGAAACTTTAATAAATATCATTCTTCTAAATGTTGTGTTTTTGTTTTAAGTTCCTGGACCATTTTTGTTAACTCTTTCTTTTCCTCTCTCTTTTTAATTCCATAATTGATTTAGTGTTATCGTCTATCCCGCCCCCCTATCTTATCTAATTTGTCATCTAATCCTTTCACTTTCCTGTGCATTTCCAGCTTGAGAGCATTAAATTATTTCTTCATTTCTCCTATATCATTCTTCAAACTTAATATAAGATCTCTCAGATCCATTTCTTGTCCTGAGTTCCTTCTGCCTTGCTTATTATAAGTTGGACCTATATTATATTTTTTGTTTGATGACATGAGATCTTTTTTCTTTGGATCTTAAAGGGTTTTTGAATTTAATTATTTAGTTATTTATTTTTTCTCCAGATGAGGTATTTTGCACCAGATATCAACTGACATATGAAATTGCAAGTTTGCAAAATCAACTTCCTCTTTCCTACCAAATATTTTACACGAAGCATCAATTAACACATGAAATTGCAGAACTACCAAATCAACTTCCTCTTTCCCATCCACTATTCCCCCTGAGTTGTTGGAGAAATCTATTAATCTGAAGAATAATTCCATTATTTATATACCAATTCTTTTCACTTTCTTTTTTTTTAAAAAAAAGTTTTTATTGTTAAAATAATTCAGCATTAATACACATATATTGCAAATATACAAGCATACATTTCATACAATCCTTTAAAATGTTCAAACATACCTACACTCAATCCCACAGATAATTCCTTTTCCCATCACCGTCCCTCACCCCACCTTTGTGTTAGACTTCCAATCTACTCAATTGCAATTTCTTTCCACTTCTATTACTTTCTTTCACACACCTTTAACCTAATTTCATGCTTCTTTTTCTATTACACATTGTTATCCATCTTATTTAGTATTTCAGTATTTGAAACGGAACTTGTTTATTCTAATTTCTGATTTTTCAGTATGGTTTTGTAAGTATCCTTACTGGCAGGGGGTTGCTTGGCAGGGGGTTGGACTCGATGGCCCTTGTGGTCTCTTCCAACTCTATGATTCTATGATTCTATTCTACACCTTCCAATCCCTGTCTATCTTCTCTTTTGAGAAGGGAAGTCTTCTTTCTGCACATAACTGTTAGTCTCTTTCTGCACAAAACTGCTCCATTTTGGGGAAGCCTTGCTCCTCTTTTCTCTTGCTTTCTGAGAAGTCTTGCTCGTAGGTTTTTCCCTGCTTTGCACACACTGTACGAACCTGCTCTTCACGCCTAGCTGACCACATCCACAGAACTTGATTATTACATTGTCTCATGCTATGATCAATCATTAGTAACAGACATCCCAAGCTCATGGAAAACAAATTGTACCTGTTCTCCATGCCTAGCTGATTGTTATATTGTTTGTGCCATATTAATCTCTAGTTATAATTCAATTAGGAGGCTTCATGCCTGTCTAGTTCTAGCTCCGATTCTCAGCCTTTATTCCATCAATGATAAATGATCACATGTAATCCCCACCTCTCACATGTAATTCCCACCTTATGCCTATGTATCAACCAATCAGCGACAAACACACCTGTGGCAATGCTTGTAATATTCAATAAAAGAGGCTCTCAGGGGTCCGCCCAGAGAGACGCCTCATGTTACACCTGCCTCTCTCGTCTCCCGTGATTTTTTATTCCTACATCTGGTGACCCCGACGTGCCAGATCCCTTGCGCAGCCGAGCAGCCAGCCAGCCTCATACTTCACTCGACTGGAGAAGTCTTAGCCGGCTACACCGTGAGTATGGGGGGGAGCTTACAAAGTCCCAGAAAGTGCATGCTACTGAACTGCTTCATTTAGTCAGACAGAGAGGTGCAGGTGCTCATGTTTCTTTAAAGGAAATTGAACATTTGCTATGTGAGATTGCATTTCAATGTCCCTGGTACCCTGAGGCGGGCTCCTTGGGGGTAGAGGCTTGGCAAAAGATTGGAAAAACTTTTTTTGCAGAACCCAGGGCTCCTATTCATTGTCTGCTAACTTGGCAGAAGTGTGCAGATGCCGTGGCAAAATTTGGACCTCAGGCGTCCCAGGCGTCTCCCTCGGCCCCTGCATCTCTGTCTGTTGGAGACAACCCCCCTCCTTATCCTAAGCTTCTGCCCCCCTCACAACCCTGCCTGTCCCCCCCCCTTTTGCCTGTGTCTGCATCTCCAGGACCTATGCCTCAGCCCACACCCATTTCCCCTTCCCCCCCTCCTGCATCTGCTCATACAGGAGCTATGCCTCAGCCCACATCCATTCTCCCTCCCCCCCTCCTGTGTCAGCTCCTACTGGAGCTGTCCCTCAGCCCACAACCACCACCCCCATCCCCCCTTCCCTCCCTCCTGTGTTTCCTTTGCCTGCATCCGCTTCTTCAGAAGCTGTGTCTCAGCCAACATCCACTTCCCCCCTCTTTCTCCCCCCCACTTTCTTCCCTCCCTCCTTCCACCCCTCCCTTGCCTGCCTCAGCTCCTGCCTGTTTCACGGGAGCTGTCCGTGTTGCACTTTCCCAGGCAAGGCAGAAAGGGCTCCTATCCTTAGAAGAAGAGTCTGAGTGGGCTGGGGTGTTGCCATCTGCTTTCCCTATTTCTTATGCAAACCCAGGCACAGCACAACAACAGGTGCTATATGAAACCCTTTCTTATTCTGTAATGCGAGAATTAAGAAGGGCCATTGTTGATTCTGGTCTCAAATCCTCCTATGTAACAGGAATGCTGGAGGGAATAGCAAATGGTTATACGATGCTACCGCAAGATTGGAAGGATCTTATGCGTATGCTTTTGTCCCCTGCTCAGTATGTAGTTTTTGACAGTGAATTTAAACATAACGCCTCGACCCTGTCTGATCCACAGCATACAGCCAATGAACTTTATGGTGCTGGTCCGTTTGACAATATAGCAGCCCAGGCAACGCTGACACCTGCACATTTCAGTCGCACTGCGACCTGTGTACAGCGCGCCTTTCGGAAAGTCCCTGTATCAGGGCAACCACAGAGCTCCTTTGTCAATATTAAGCAACAGCATTCGGAGCCATACCATCAATTTATAGATAGATTAAAAGAAGCAGTTACTCGGCAGATTGATAACACCACAGCTCAGAATGAGTTGATGAAAAAAATTGGCTTTTGAGAATTCTAACACAGATTGCAAAAAAGTTTTACAGTCCGTCATCCAACGTGTTAAATATGACCTGGCAGATATGATAAAAGCATGTGCGGATGTTGGAAGCCAGAGTCATGGGATGTCCTTGCTTGCCGGTGCCATCCAGGCTGGCAATAAGCCAACTGGTAACTGTTTTAACTGCAAGCGCCCAGGACATTTTGCAAAAGAATGCAGAGCACCTGGCGGTGGGGCGCACAGGAATGGTGATGCCAACAAGGCTAAACCTTCCAAAAAATGCCCGAAATGAGGTAAAGGCTATCATTGGGCTAATCAATGCAGGAGTCCAGGAAACTCCATTGCGGCCCCACTCTCGGGCCAGGACAATTAGAGAGTCTTCCGCCTTTAGTGTCCGCTGCTGAAAAACTTTCTAAACATACACCTTCTGAAAATGCCATTGATTTGATAAATCAAGAGAACAAAGACACTGTTTTACCTGGTGAAATTGTGCTCATGCCTTCCCAATTGGCAGGTCCACTACCTCCTAAAGTCGCAGGTTTAATTTTACCAAAATTTTCTGCGGCGAAAGAAGGGATCCAGGTTATTCCTGGTGTTCTGGATCCTGACTATGTAGGCACAATAATGGTTCAATTTTGGAGCCATATGCCCATGCAGTTGAAAAAGGGTGAGTCTTGGGGACATTTGGTGGTGCTCCCTTCTAATCCTACTGCTTCTATTATGGATAGTAATTTGCAAGAGCTCTCTTCTATTCCTCCACAGCTATTAGCTGTTATCCAGCGGATTGGTCATCAGAAACTTCTTCGTAAGTACAAGATCAATGGAAAAGTTCTGGAAGGCTTGATTGACACAGGCGCAGATATTTCTGTAATTTCCAGTGATTGCTGGGACCCCACGTGGCCCCTTGAGTCTGCCTCTGCAGTCTGGGGCGTGGGTGGCCCCCAAAATTCTTCTAAAAGCGTACAGTGGCTGCCTGTTTCTCTGCCTGATAGTTCTGAAACCATTGCATACATCCAGCCCTGTGTGCTGAAAATCCACCTCAATCTGTGGGGAAGAGACTTACTGCAACAATTACAAGCTACCATTCAATTTAATGAGTAAGCTTGCACTTCCCCTCAACTGGAACTCTTCTGGTCATGCCCTGGCTATACGTTTAATTACATTCCAGCAAACATCAGCCATGGCACACCTTGCTGTTTAAGCCGTTTGTCCATCATTTTACCCAAGAAGCATAATTTATCCTGCTCTCGATATCGCCGCTCTGAGGAATTGACTAATGATTGTGATGCTTTTGTCTCCTTTTTCAGTAGGTCTGAATATATCTCTTTAGTTGTTTCTCTCTTAGGAGTCCCTGGATTGGCTGTACAGAATCGTGTGAACATTAATTCTTCAGCTTGTTCTGCAGAAAAAGCCCTGAATTTTACTTCACAAGCTTCTCACCTTTTGAATAAAGAACAGAGTGAATTTCACTATGGACTTTTACAAAATCATTCTGCTATCACTATTTGCTGATGCTTTATCATTATGGATGTGAATCTTTATGGATTGTAAAATCTTACACACCACATTACACAAGACGTTGGATTTTCTGGCCTCTGGGATTCTTTCACCCAGTGGCTTACTGCTTGGCTACCTAATCTTACTTGGCTTCGTAATCTCTTTCAATATGCCCTTGTCATTATATGCATCTTAATTTTATTATGTTGCTTCCTTCAATGTGTTCCTGGCCTCATAAGTCTTTTCTCTCGGCTTCTCTCTCCCCCTCAACCACCTAATAAACTCCTTGCTGCCTACTTTGCGAAATGGCAACACCAACAGTAAACCTAAGGTGAGATGTGGACGGATTTATTTTGGGCATGCGTTGGCAAACCACGTATCCCGAAGTATTCTTGTCCCATCGATCCTGGACGGATTTATTTTGGGCATGCGTTGGCAAACCACGTATCCCGAAATATTTTTGTCCCATCGACCCTGGCGAACTTATTTTGGGCATTTGTTGGCACACCACTAATCCTGAAATATTTTTGCCTTATCTACCCAGAATGCCTCGCAAACAAGAAAAGAAAGGGGGAGATAAAGGTAAGTCTTCTTTCTGCACATAACTGTTAGTCTCTTTCTGCACAAAACTGCTCCATTTTGGGGAAGCCTTGCTCCTCTTTTCTCTTGCTTTCTGAGAAGTCTTGCTCGTAGGTTTTTCCCTGCCTTTGCACACACTGTACGAACCTGCTCTTCACGCCTAGCTGACCACATCCACAGAACTTGATTATTACATTGTCTCATGCTATGATCAATCATTAGTAACAGACATCCCAAGCTCATGGAAAACAAACTGTACCTGTTCTCCATGCCTAGCTGATTGTTATATTGTTTGTGCCATATTAATCTCTAGTTATAATTCAATTAGGAGGCTTCATGCCTGTCTAGTTCTAGCTCCGATTCTCAGCCTTTATTCCATCAATGATAAATGATCACATGTAATCCCCACCTCTCACATGTAATTCCCACCTTATGCTTATGTATCAACCAATCAGCGACAAACACACCTGTGGCAATGCTTGTAATATTCAATAAAAGAGGCTCTCAGGGGTCCGCCCAGAGAGACGCCTCATGTTACACCTGCCTCTCTCGTCTCCCGTGATTTTTCATTCCTACACCTTCCAATTTCTCCCATTGTTTTGGATATATTGTAGTACTCCAATAATTTGGCAAGCCACTCTATTTTTGTCGGTATAATACCACTTTTCCAATTTTTCGCAATCAATAGCCTTGCGGCTACTGTTGCGTATAAACATAATGTCTTGTCTTCTTCCTTTAGGCTTCCTGGTACTATTCCCAATAGAAAACCTTCTGGTGTTTTGCTAAATGAATATCTGAACATTTTTTTCATTTCATTATATATTGTTTCCCAAAATTGTTTGATGTTTAAACAATTCCACCATATATGATAATAATAATAATTTATTACGGCCGTAGGCCCATACAGATAAAAACAAGACATAAATAACAGCCTGTGCACGTGGGAAAAAACAGCCGCTAAAACACTACTATAACAATAAAATACTATAAGATGGAATGGCATACTACGCCTTAATTAGCTTGTGGTGCTCCTTGGCAACGCTTTTGGGTAAGGACAGCGACCAGGAACCTAGCCACTTTCAGGGTCGTATGGGTATCCTTATCCTGCAAGATTTGGGCAAGGTGGAATTTTGGTGGGGTACCCTCTAGTTTCTGTATGATTGATCCCAACAAATTTGCCCGTGGCACCTTGAATAAGGGGCAAGTGAACATAATGTGCTGAAGCGACTCCGGCGTCTCCTTATCACATTCGCACATGGCGGAGGCTTGGCCCTTTGAGAATCTATGTCTCAGGACATTGGAGGGAAAAACGTTAAACCTCGCTTTGGTGAAGGCCAGCCTATGGGCAACAGTCGAAAGGGAGGAGAGGTATGATGGAACGCAGTAAGTTAAAGTGATACCAATGTTCTGGGGCGAACAAACACCTCCCCCCAGCGTATAATTTCGCTGTAAATCGATGTCATCCAGTCTTTGGCGGATCAGTCTTTGAGCAGTGATTTGATCTAGTTTTAGGGAATCTAAGGGAGAGATTCCATAGCTCAGGAGTTTGGCATGAATTCTACTAGTCCAAAGGCTGGAGAATTCATCTCGCCATAAGCATTGGACAAGGTAATGGTCTGGTAATCTATGCCACAATGATAACCAATAATTGAAGACTTGCTTCCACAGGCAAGTTTCTAAGGATGCTGTCAGGGTTACTTCCAGATCCTAGCTCACAGAGGATCACGCTAGCCAGCGATCGTTAAATAAAAGTCTTTATTGAGTTACAGTCTCCATTCTCGATCTGCTGCGTGCAACCCTACGTCTTATGCTTAGATCGGCGAAGCTCCGTCTGAGTCTCCGCCCCTTGCGCACCAACTTAATATCCTAGCCCTGCTCCACCTTTTCCGCCTGACAGTTCTCCTCTGGGTCCCTCTGCCCCCCTGGGTCTCTTCCTTCCGGGATTCTTCTGACGCTGACCCCCCTGACTCTCCTGTCTCCTTGCGCCGGGCTTTAGGACCTGGCTCCCTTTCCGGGCTGCCTACTGCGCCACCTTCCTGTGCATTTGAACTTGGCGCGCGCGCCCAACCTTCCACTTTCCGTCTAACCGTCACTTCGCTCCCCGATGAAGGTGTGGCCACTCCTGACTCATGCCCTCCCTCCTGTTGCGAGCTGCCAGCGCTTGCTCCCTGGCGCTCTTCCTCTTTCCTACTCTCTGGCAGTGACGTTGGTCCCGATCTCCAACTGCTCCCCTCTGAGTCCCCTCTGGCTCTTTCTTCCTGGGGTGTCCCCCTAGTCTCCCCCCTTGCCCTGGCCACTGGTGCTCCTTTTTGTGAATCTTCTGATTCACTGGAAAGGCTCGGAGATCTCGGGTCGTCGTCATCACTCATCCTTTCTTCTGCCTCCTCCCCCTCGCTCTCTGTTTCCTCCCTTGCCCTCGCCTCTGCTCCTGAACCCCTGACATCCATCCCCCCCTCGAAGCCCCCTCTTCCCCCCTCCCCTCCTTCCGGTGCGGGAACTGGGTGCTGCAGTGTCAAAGGGACGAATGTCGGGTACAGTTCGCTTCCCGTGGCGGGCCTCCATCCGAAGTCTTCCGGTTCTTCCTCCCTGCTCTCGTCGACGACGGTCACCTCTGCTTCCATCTCTGTGCCGCCGTGCTCGAGACCCTGGTCGTCCCCGAAAACGTCCATGTCCGTCTCTCCCTCGCTTCCTTCTGGAGGCGTTGCTCGTCCTGGACCCTCCAGCCACTTCCTGCGCCACTGCTCCTCCGGTCGATCATCCCACCAATACGAGGGTTCTGAAGCAGATCCCGAGGGCGACCCCTCCGGGGAACGGGCGTCTCGTGTCGGTTCCTCATCCGAGTCGAACCCCCGGAACGTGCTGGCTGAAAGCGTGGGCGTGAAAAGCCAGTCGTCGAAAAAGTCCGCTGGCATTGGCCTATGGGGGAAGAGGGCATGAAACTCTTCCTTGAGCAGAGGTTCATCTAAAGCGTAGCCCGGCACCCAGCTGTTGGCACTGGCCGGGGTGCCCTCCTTAGCGAGAAGGTATTCTACCCCCTCTTCCCCCCATCTGGAGTCCAAAATCTCCGTGACTTCGTTGAGGCGCACCTCCTGTGCCACTCCCCGTTGCCTGGTTCCCTCTCGGAGCGGACTCGGCGCCGTTCCGGGTTCCTGAAACCTGTGCGGTGCCTTGTAGGGAGTGAGCACCGATCTGTGGAACACCGGATGCATTCTGGAACCCTCCGGAAGCGCCAGCCTGAAGGCCACCGGGTTGACCTGCTCTTCGACTTGGTAGGGCCCCAGTTGCTTATGCCCTAGTTTCTTCTTGGCCAACGACCTGGCCGGCACTGCGTGGGCTGCTAACCAGACCCAGTCTCCCACATGGATCTCTTCGCCAACCCTTCTGTGTTTGTCTGCCTGCACCTTGTATGCGTGTTTGGCCAGCTCCAGGTGCCGCCGCAGCTGATCGTGGACCTCCTGCAACTCCGACGCGAACGCATCTGCTGTCTGCGGCTCCCCCTCCACCAGTCTTTCCAGTCCCGGGAAGGTTCTGGGGTGCCTCCCGTTGTTGGCGAAGAACGGCGTGACCCCCGTGGACACGTGCTTCGTGTTGTTGTAGGCGAACTCGGCGAGCGGCAGGTAATCCACCCACGTCGCAGGCTGTTGATTCGCATAGCATCTCAGGTACTGCTGCATGATGGCATTGACCCGCTCCGCTTGCCCGTTGGTCTGCGGGTGTCTCGCCGACGCCAGGTTGATCTTGACGTTTAGGAAGCCCATCAGCTTCTGCCAGAAATTCGAGATGAACTGCCGCCCGCGGTCGGACAGAATAGACCGTGGCAGACCGTGAACCTTGAACACGTGGTCTATGAACAGTTTGGCGGTTTGTTCCGCCGTGGCCACCTTCGCACATGGGATGAAATGTGCCATCTTGGAGAACAAGTCCACCACCACCAGCACGGCCGTCTTGCCCCTCGAGCTGGGCAGATCCGTGACGAAGTCCAGGGCGACTCTCTCCCATGGCTCGACCGGAGTTTGCAGCGGTTCCAACAGTCCGGCCGGCGGTCTGTGCACTGGTTTGGCCCTCTGGCAGGTGTCGCACCTCGCCACATAGTCCGCGACCTCCCCTCTCATTCCGGGCCACCAGAAATCCCTGGCGACTAATTCCACCGTCTTCTCCTTGCCAAAGTGCCCGGCAGTGGGCGCGTCGTGCAGCTGATGCAGTACCTTGGCGCGAAGTTCGTCTCCCGGCACGTAGATGGCCCCTTTGCGGATGAGCAATCCATCTCTCAGCTGGAACCCGTCGGTCGCTGCCGTGCCCCTTTGCATCTCTGCCATCTTTGCTTGCGCGAAGGAGTCATTCTGCAACGCTCGTCGCACCGCCTCCAGGTCCACTGTCGCCGCAGCGCACGCCCACACTGTTGGTGCGAAGATGTGCATGGCGGCCACTGGCGTGGCGTCCTCCAGATACTGTGGCTTACGGGAGAGCGCGTCCGCCATGATGTTGGTGTCCCCCGGGACATACTCTATCCGGAAGTCGAAGTTCGCAAAGAACTCAGCCCAACGTATCTGCCTCTGGTTCAGGAACTGTGCCGTGCGCCAGTGCTCCAGATTCTTGTGGTCCGTGCAGACCTGCACCGTGTGCTTGGCTCCAATCAGGAAGTGCCTCCATGCTTTGAACGCTGCATGAATAGCCAGCAACTCCCTGTCCCAGATGGTGTAGTTCTGTTCGGACTTGCTGAGCTTCCTGGAGTAAAACGCTCCGGGCCTCCAAACCCCCTGCGGGTCCTTCTGCAGCAGGACTGCTCCGACGGCCCTGTCCGAGGCGTCTGTTTCAACTCTCATCGGCCTGCTGGGGCCGACATGAAGCAGCTGTTCCTCCGACGCGAAAAGACGCTTGAGTGCCTGAAAAGACTGCTCCGCCTGCGCTGTCCAGATGAACTTCTTTTTCTTGGAACTGAGCGTGTCCGTGATGGCCGCTGTCTGCATAGCGAAGCCTTTGATGAACTTGTGATAGAAGTTCGCGAAGCCGACAAACCGTTGGACCTCCTTCCGGTTGCGTGGGCTTTTCCAATCCAACACCGCTCGAACCTTGGCGCTGTCCATGGCGAGCCCCTTGTCAGACAACTTGTAGCCCAGGAAATCCACCTCCGTCACGTCGAATTGGCACTTCTCCAGCTTGGCGTAAAGCCTATGTTGCTGGAGCCTGCTCAGCACTTCCCTGACGTGTCTGTCATGCTCCTGCTGCGATTCCGAAAAGATCAGGATGTCATCCAAGAAACAGACGCACGTCTTGTAGAGGAGCCCCGCCAACACGTGATGCATGAAAGCTTGAAAAACGTGGGAGCCATTTTGCAATCCAAAAGGCATAACTCTATATTCGTAGGTGCCCAGGGGCGTGAACATGGCTGTCTTCCACTCATCTCCCTCCCGCATGCGAATGAGGTTGTACGCCCCTCGCAGGTCCAAGTTGGTGAACACGCTGCCCTTGCGTACTTTTGCGAGGAGGTCGTCGATTCGGGGCATGGGGAAGTCCGATGGCTTGGTGACACTGTTCAAAATGCGGTAGTCCACTACGAGTCTTTTTTGGGGCGTGTCTCGCTTCTTCACAAAGAATACAGGACTGCCCCCCGCTGCCTGGGACTCTCGGATGAAACCGCGCTTCAAATTATGATCTATGAACTCTTTGAGTTCCTGCAGTTCGTCTTCAGACATGGAATACAGCTTCCCTTTGGGCAGCGCCGCCCCCGGCAGCAGGTCAATTTTGCAGTCATATGGTCTGTGGGGGGGTAGCTTGTCTGCCTCCTTCTCGCAGAAAACCTCCAAAAATTCTGCGTACTTGTGGGGAATCGCTTGCAGCGTGCCTAGCAGCATCTGTGACTCCTCTTGCTCCCCTTCCTGCTGGGGCATGATGCAGTGTTCAGCACAAAAGGAAGAGCCGAAGGTCAGCTGCCTCTGGTACCAAGCCAGCGTCGGGCTGTGCTTGTCCAGCCAACTCATGCCCAATACAATAGGCGTGTCCGAGAGTTGAGTGACATTGAAGCTGATGATTTCCCTGTGATTTCCAAGCCGCAGCACCATAGGTGGCGTCTGCTTCACCACTTGCCCCCCTAACAGCTCCCTGCCATCCACCGTGACAACCTGCAGGGGCAGCGTGGCAGGCAGCAACTGTATAGCGTGCCGGTCGACAAAGTCCTGCCCTATGAAGTCTGCATTGCTTCCCGAGTCGACGGTGATTGGCACGTCCATGGTGATTCCATTGGGTAGCTGGAGCGATGCGGTGAGCCTCACTACTGGCTTGGGCGGGAGGGGGTCCATGGGCGGTAAACTCTCTGGGGACTGCTTCACTGACACGTCTGGCTGGGCCCCAGTGCCTCTTCCTCCAGCCAGACATCGTCGTTTCCCTGCTGTGGTTCTCCGTGCTGCGTTGCTGCAGTCACCATTGCTGAGGCTGCAGTGTGCTTGTGGAGCCTCCGGGGACACTCTTTCGCCATATGCCCTGGATCCTCGCAGATATAACACTTCCTGTTCCCTCTAGGAGGCTTCGCTTTCACTGCTGCCGATGCTAGGGCTCTGGCTGCTGACTGAGCCCTTGCACTCCCAACCTCCATCGGTTCCACCCCTCCCCCTGTTGGAGGCGTGGATTGCGCACGCGCTGCTTCTCTGGGAAGGAAGGAGGAGCCCCTGGCTGGTTCGCGCCCGCTGCGCCCTTCGTCCCTGCTCCACGGACGTTCTTCCAGCCGCACCCCCACCGCCAGCGCCCTCTGAACGATCTCCTGCATGGTCCGGGGTCTCTCCCCCCTCGCAATCTCATCTTTAACCGAGTTGTGCAAGCCCTCCCAAAAAAGGTCTCTGACAGGAGCCGAATCTCTGTCCCATTCCAGGGCACTGACCAAAGCGAAAAAGCGGGCATGATACTGCCTTACGCTGGCCCTCCCTTGCCTTAGTCCATGCACCTCCTTTCGGGCAAGATCCACGTCAATGCTTGATAAAAAACACCCATCCATCGCTTTAATAAAGGCGTCCGCATTTTGGAGCGCAGGATCCTTATCTCTCCACAAATTGCGCAGCCATGCTTTTGCGTCTCCATGCAAATGGGACATGATGAACCCCACTTTCTCTTGTTCATCTCTAAAGTCTTTGTGCAGTAGTTGCAGTGCACACATTACGTCTGCTCTAAAGTTGGGGTACTGTTGCAAATTCCCATCGAAGTGCGAGACTAGACCGCCTGTGCGTCTCCCCAACCCAATCCCCTCTGATTTGGGTGTCTGTTGCCCTTGCTTCGTAAGCACGTCCAACCTGACCTGGAGATCCCTGTAGGCGGCAGCTGCTTCCTCCTCTCTCTTCCTGGACGCCAGCGCCTCAGCATTCAGTCGTGAAACTGCTTCTCTGAGTTCCGTTATTTGCTGTTCGGCCGTCATATTGTCTGCCGTTCGTGAGCTCTCTTGTAGGTACCCGCTTTCCCTCCTCTCCGCGAGGCCGTGGATGCCCACAATTTGTGGAGACGGAGCTTACTGTCAAGGTTACTTCCAGATCCTAGCTCACAGAGGATCACGCTAGCCAGCGATCGTTAAATAAAAGTCTTTATTGAGTTACAGTCTCCATTCTCGATCTGCTGCGTGCAACCCTACGTCTTATGCTTAGATCGGCGAAGCTCCGTCTGAGTCTCCGCCCCTTGCGCACCAACTTAATATCCTAGCCCTGCTCCACCTTTTCCGCCTGACAGTTCTCCTCTGGGTCCCTCTGCCCCCCTGGGTCTCTTCCTTCCGGGATTCTTCTGACGCTGACCCCCCTGACTCTCCTGTCTCCTTGCACCGGGCTTTAGGACCTGGCTCCCTTTCCGGGCTGCCTACTGCGCCACCTTCCTGTGCATTTGAACTTGGCGCGCGCGCCCAACCTTCCACTTTCCGTCTAACCGTCACTTCGCTCCCCGATGAAGGTGTGGCCACTCCTGACTCATGCCCTCCCTCCTGTTGCGAGCTGCCAGCGCTTGCTCCCTGGCGCTCTTCCTCTTTCCTACTCTCTGGCGGTGACGTTGGTCCCGATCTCCAACTGCTCCCCTCTGAGTCCCCTCTGGCTCTTTCTTCCTGGGGTGTCCCCCTAGTCTCCCCCCTTGCCCTGGCCACTGGTGCTCCTTTTTGTGAATCTTCTGATTCACTGGAAAGGCTCGGAGATCTCGGGTCGTCGTCATCACTCATCCTTTCTTCTGCCTCCTCCCCCTCGCTCTCTGTTTCCTCCCTTGCCCTCGCCTCTGCTCCTGAACCCCTGACAGATGCGATCTTCAATTCTAGTCGCATGGCTGCGTTGCTTACGCACAGGGGGAGCATTAGGAGCCGACATAGGAATTGGTTTTGCAGAGTCTCAAGAGGAGCAAGGTCTGTCATCACGGCCCAGAGCGGGGCAGCATAAGCAAGCACGGGAACCACTTTTGCCTTGAACACCTTTAGGGCCGAGGGAACATGCAAAGCTCCATCCGAAAAGAAAAATCGGAGGAGCGCATATGACAGAGTTTTGGCCTTGTTAAGTAGGTGTTGAATATGTGCTTTCCACCCCAAATTGTATTGAAAAATAACTCCTAGGTATTGAAATTTTAGGACTTGATCTATTTTTGCTCCACCAAGCTTCCATTCGTATAATCTCCGACTTCTGGCGAAAATCAGAATCTTAGATTTAGCATGGTTGATGGTTAATTGGTTGAGTTGACAATACGTGGCAAAGATCTTCAGAGCTCTGGTTAGTCCAACACGTGTATAAGATAGAATTACCGCGTCGTCCGCATATAGAAGGAGTGGACAGCGGTAATCCGCTAGTCTAGGCGCATGTGTACTTGGAGATGAGTTGATTAGGGGTGCTCGCATGTCGCTGATGAATAGATTGAATAGGCAGGGAGCCAATATACATCCTTGGCGCACTCCCTTGTTTATTGGTATCGAATTTGTGAGGTCGCCCGCAGGAGTAAGTCTCACTCTGGCAAGGGTACCTTCATGGAGCTGACTTATAAGCCATAAGAGTCTTCTATCGATGCCCTGTTTCGCAAGTTTCTCCCAAAGAATATTTCTAGGAACGCTGTCAAAGGTTGCCTTAAGATCTAAGAAGGCAGCACACAGGTAGCCCCGGGGAGGGGAGGAGTACTTCCGTGCCAGATGGTAAAGAACTATCGCATGATCAGTTGTAGAGCGTTTAATTCTGAACCCTGCTTGTTCGTGGCCAATCTGGTTAGTCTCATCTACCCATCGCAATAGTTTCGTCAGCAAAAAGCTGGCATAAATTTTCCCTATGATCGAAAGGAGGCTGATGTTACGGTAATTTTCCGGCTCCATTGCAGAACCTTTTTTATGAATTGGTACCATAATGGCCTCCTTCCATATTTTGGGGATGAGACCAGAAGCGTTGATTGCGTCGAAGGTTTTGGCCAAGATGCCAGCCCACCATTTTGGGTGTAGTTTGATGGCTTCAGCAGGGATCAGGTCGGGCCCTGGGGCTTTGCCCGATTTCAGCTGGGCTATTAGCTTGGCTATTTCGTCAGGATCGGTGGGAGGCCAAATAGGTAGGTGGGAAAACAGATGCATCAGATGGTCGGAGGGAGCATCTGCCTGTGAGAAACATTTCTTCAGGAACAATTCCCATGTCGGTGCAGGGATGACTGCCCTTGGGTATTTCCTCACCCTTCTGTTAATCAGAGACCAGAATTCCCTGGATCTATGTGATTTTGAAGCAGTAATCAAGGCCTGCCAGCGATTATGTTGCCACTCACGTTTGGCAATTTTCTGCGTGCGTTTGTAAACTTGCTTGGCTTGTGCATAACTAGCTGGCAGAGTAGATGCATCGGAGGCCTTATATACATTATATATAGCACGAAGGCGCTGTCTTGCTTGTTTGCACTGAGAGTTATACCAGGGGGCACCGTAAGTATACTCGTTTCGATTTAATATTTTGGGTGGTAACCTGAAGAAGGACGTAAGATCGGTCGTATGATGGTGGAAGCGTTTCAACACTATGCTATGCTCGTCTGAGGCAGAGCCTATGTAGGGATGGGGCCCGAGGATTTCTTTTTGAAAGAATTCCTGATACCTTTGAGCCTGGGTCTCCGACCATTTGATTCCTCTTACTTGGAGAGATACGTTGGTTACCATCTGGGTCGCATGTCTATAGGCCTCCGACTGCCAATTCAGGGAAAGCTTGGCTACAAGGGGAAGATGATCACTAGATTGTACATTCTCGATCTTAAAGGTGGAAATACACTTAAGTAGATCACTGGAGACCAGCAGGTAATCGAGGACGCTGTTTGATTTAACACTCAGGTGAGTGAAATCCCCTGGAATATCAGGGAGGCATGTGCCATTTAGGAGGACCAGATTTAAACGGATGGCCATTTGGTAGAGGAATACTCCAGCCTCATTAACTCGTTGGTCTTTAGAAGTTCTCCTCATGATATGTTCCAGATCATAATTATCAAGGTTTGGGGTAACCCACCATTTGGCTTTGGTCAGCGAGTCCCAATTTGCTGCTGTGCGGGCATTAAAATCGCCACCTATTATGGCCGGGGTGTTAGGAAACTTGACATAGCATGAGAGCAAATGCTCTTCTAGCGAGCCCCATTTAGAGCCCAGTTCGGAGGAAGAACCCCTGGGTGGCAAGTAAACATTTGTAACTAGAAGTGAGATCTTTTCCCCCGCAATCAGCCCGGTAAGGGCGTAAGGAGGCAAGGCCTGTACTAGAGTAAGTTTAGAATGTAGGTTGAGGGAGATGCCTATTATTAGGGCCCCTTTGGGGCGGCCTCCTTTCAGGGAGGGGCAGGCAGGGAGTTCTAGAAGCTCAAAGCCATTTAGATCAATTCTCTCTACTTCCCACGATTCTTGGAACAAGATGATATGAAACAGGTTAATATACTCCAAGAATTCTGGGTCAAGTTTTTTCCCCCTCCAGCCCGCAATGTTCCAGCTGAGGACTGATAGGGGGGAGTTCCTGTTGTAACCAATTCGCTGTCATTTCAGGGAGGGATGTGAGTCCTTTGGAGGCAAGGCAGACCCCACGAAAAAGTCAGTTATTTTACTTTGCATAGCAGGCACCTGCTGAAGGTACCTGGTCTTGAAGTTGGTAGTGAGGTATTCTGACTGGGGTGACAAAACGGGTCTCCCGCTGGCTAACCCAAGGGCGGACACTTAAGTGGGAAACTCCACAGGATTTGCTGAGACTGCCCCACCGCAAGGTCTAAAGGTCGCTGATGAAACCATTTGGTTTATATGTCCGGTCGGGTCTTCAATCAAATCCGGGCCATTTTTTGATGTAGGTGGAACACTCCCCTGACCTGATGCTGGCAAAGGTACAGGGGATGTTCGGCGTACTGGTACCATTTGTATGTCGGGTCTATGCCGCTCAGGGGAGTATGAGGACTCCAGTTCCGGCATTGATGGATTAGATGGTAAGGAGTTGTTTTGGTGGAAGGAACTCTGAGTTACACTCCTCAGCGGGGGACTCTTGGAGGGCGAGTTAAAATTTGTCAAGAGTTGGGATGAGGGGCCAACTTGAGAGGCAAAACCTGGGTCTGCCAAGCGTCGGTGGGTTTTGCCCACAAGTGGGGGAGGCATGGGTTTAGGAGCTGGACTAAGGTATGGAAGACTTCCTGCTTCCTTAAACCACGACTCCGAAAAGCTGGCAGAGTTATCCTGAAAAGTGGGCAGGACTTTTCCGTTCTTCTGGACATGTATGAGCTGATGATTAAGTACTTCTAGTCTATCAATTATTTCTTGTTGTTCTCTCAGTGGAAGGTCGCCAAAGGTGGCTAAAAGCTCTCTTTCCTCCGGCGGGGTCAGAGAATTACTTGCTCCAGTGGGTTTCTTTAGAGCTCGTGGGGACGTAGGGTGAGTCCAGTTTCGGTGCGGATGGATATCCTCCGGGAGAGGAGGCTCGATGTCCCGAGGTACTCCCGACCTCTCCGACAGAGTCCACTCCGTACCGTGACCCCCAAGTAGGAGGGGGTGGATCATGCTATCCATAAAAACTCTTGTTGGGATGATATCGTACCTTGCCAAGAGTGGTTTCTGCCTGATGATAGCTGAAGGGATCCTTGGAGAGTAAAACGCAAGCATCACTTTCTGTTGCCCGAGGTGCTGGTTCAAAGGTAATACTGCAATGAGATCGCATTGTGAGATTTCTATGTTTAGGAGATTGCTTAGGTGCTTTTTAACCCCACTCAGAGTAAGCCACCTTGGTGACCCTGCCCCGATGTTTAGGCAGATTTTCTTAGGTTGCAGGGACAATGCTTGATGTTTCAGTGCAGGATTTGGTTTATATTTAGGGATCACACTTCTTTTTTTGGTAGAAGGCAAGGACCTCTGGCACTTCAATTCCCCCGTATCTACAGTTGGTTTAAACTTTGACCAGAAGTTATCCATTTTCTGTTCGAGGTTACATAACTGGGAGGCTAGCACATCAATCTTCTTGAATATGCAATTAAGGGTTCTGACCACAAGATGGAGATGTTCATGTTGTTCTTGTCTTGCGCAGTCCTCAGTTCCAGCGTCCTGCACCACCCTCAATGGGACACTCCCTCTTCCTCCAAGCTTGCCGTCCGCAGTTTTAGTCTGAGGTAAAAATAATTCCTCTGGTGTTGACGTTGTTTCTGGAGACATTAGAGGGTAGAAACGGTTCTGAGTTTTCACCCTATAGCAGAGTTCAGTGGGGTCACTCCGTTTGTCAGACACGGGGGATCGATTTTTAATTGTTTGGCTCTTGGGGAGGGCAGAGCCTCGTCACAATCCCTTAGGCGTTTGCCTTGGCCCATCGTTATGAGTCTTTTAAAATAGCAGTGCTTAAAAGATAAAAGGTAGTAGAAATAGAAATACAACTAGATGTGAGCTGGCGGAAAACCAGTAAGTCGAAGGCTGCTTCCAAGGCTGCCGGAGAATGCAATTATCTGCTCATTAAAGCTGATTTACGATGCAGGCTTTACAGTTATCAGCAATGTGAACTCCTGGCATGGGCTCCAACACCCTGATACAATCTTCAGCAAAAACTTGAAAGGCTGGGAGCCCCAGCACAAATTTTAGGGAGGATTCGAAATGAACTCCGGCAAATGCGTCTTACCTCGTCGCCATCTTGAAACCTTCCATCACCATATATGTATCATAGTACCTTTTCCAGTGTTGCATCGCCAGCAGACATTGCTACAATTTTTATTCATTTTTGCTATTCTTTCAGGTGTTAAATACCATCAATGTTGTATTTTGAGGTAATTTTCTGTCAATATATAACACATAGTGAATTTCATATCTTCTTTCCACAATTTTCCCCATTGTTCAAACATAATATTCTTTCCAATATCTTGCACCCATTTAATCATTGATGCTTTAACTAATTCATCCTTTGTTTCCCACTCTAAGATCAGATTATACAATTTAGATATATTTTTTGATTTATCTTGTATTAAGCATTTATCAAATTTTGGTATTTCTTTTTCAAATCCTAACTTTTTGTCTTTCGCTAATCTATACTTAATTTGAATATATTGGATCCAGTCACCAATATGAGATTTAATTTCTGTATAATCCTTTAATTCCAATTCTCCGTTTTCTTCCTTTAATACAATTTTATAGGTAGCCCAATTTTCTTTCATATTTAATTTTTTCACTGCAACAATTTCTGCCGGCGATGCCCACCAAGGAGTTTTCGGTTCTAGGAGTCTTTTATATTTCTCCCATATTTTATATATAGACTTTCTGACTATATGCCCTAGGAAACCTTTATGTACTTTGACTTTCTCATCTATTAGATAGGCATGCCATCCAAATCTCATCTCTACTGCCTCTAAATCCAATACATCCGAGTCATCTAATTTGATCCATTCTTTTAGCCAGGTCAGACCCACCGCATCATGATATAACTCCATGTCAGGGAGGCCAAATCCTCCTCTCTTCTTCTTATCTATCATTATTTTGTGTTTTATTCTTGGTTTTTTCCCTGACCACACAAATTTGGCCAAATCTTTTTTCCAATTATTAAAACATTTATCTCCTCCTAGTATTGGGATACTTTGAAATAAAAACATCATCCTTGGTAATATGTTCATCTTTATTACCGATATTTTCCCTAGTAAGGAAAGATTTAATTCCCCCCATACTTGCAAATCATTTTTTATTTCATTCCATGTTTTCCCATAGTTCTCATTACTTAAATCTATAGTATTTGTTGTTAAATTTATTCCAAGATACCTTATTTTCTTTTTAATTTCCAAACCTGCAATTTCTTGTAATTTCACTTTATCCTTTTCTTCCTTTTTTTTTTTATAAAATTTTTATTGGTTTTACAAAGTTTTTGAATAACAAACAAACACTTAAAAAGACAAACATACACGTATAGTTTCATACCATATTTTCATAAACCTCTTTTCTTGGACTTCCCCTCCCCCCCCTTTCCGCATCCCAATGTCCATTATTTTTAGCAACTCCCAATTGTTAGTTCCAACCTCTGTCATCTTAGTCTTCTCTATATTCTGACCTTATACCACTGTATCCCTTTGTCTCTGAAAACCACAACACTTTAACATTCATTGAGTTTATAATAGTCCTTAAGGTAACTTTTAAATTTTCTCCATTCTTCTTCCACCGTCTCCTTTCGTTGGTCACGGATTCTGCCTGTCATCTCAGCCGATGTCATATAGTCCATCACTTTCATCTGCCATTCTTCCAAAGTGGGTAGTTCTTGTGTCTTCCAATACTTCGCGATAAGTATTCTTGCTGCTGTTGTGGCATACATAAAAAAAGTTCTATCCCCTTTAGACACCAATTGGCCGACAATGCCCAAGAGAAAGGCCTCTGGCTTTTTAGGAAAAGTACATTTAAGTACCTTTTTCATTTCATTATAGATCATTTCCCAGAAAGCCTTAATCTTCGGGCACGTCCACCAGAGGTGATAAAAGGTACCTTCGGTCTCTCTACATTTCCAACATTTATTGTCGGGCAAATGATAGATTTTTGCCAGTTTGACTGGGGTCATGTACCACCTATAAACCATTTTCATAATATTTTCCTTTAATGCATTACATGCCGTGAATTTAATACCGGTGTTCCATAACCATTCCCAGTCAGCTGACATGATATTGTGCCCAACGTCCTGTGCCCACTTGATCATAACCGATTTGACTGTTTCGTCCTGTGTATTCCATTTCAGCAACAAGTTATACATTCTAGATAAAATCTTAGTATTGGGTTCTAATAACTCAGTTTCTAGTTTTGATTTTTCCACCTGGAAGCCAATTTTCCTATCCTGTTTAAAAAACTCCATTATTTGACGGTATTGAAACCAATTTTGTACTTTATGTTTCAATTTCTCCTGGCTTTGTAGTTTAAGCTTATCTCCATCCTGTTCCAAAATTTCCCAATACTTCGGCCATCCGACCTCCATATTGAGTTTCTTCACTGCTTTAGCCTCCACTGGTGACACCCATCTAGGGGTTTTATTTTCCAACAAATCTTTATATCTTGTCCAAACATTATATAATGCTTTCCTAACAATATGATTTTTAAAAGCGCTATTAACTTTGTCATACCATAAATATGCATGCCAACCAAAAGCATTGTTAAAACCCTCCAGATCCAAAATGTCCGTATTTTCGAGGAGCATCCATTCTTTCAGCCAGCAAAAAGCTGCTGCCTCATAGTACAATTTTAAGTCCGGCAGGGCAAAACCCCCTCTTTCTTTTGCATCTGTCAATATTTTAAATTTAATTCTGGGCTTTTTGCCCTGCCAGACAAATTTCGAAATATCTTTCTGCCACCTCTTGAAACATTCCATCTTGTCAAGAATCTGCAAGGTCTGAAACAAAAATAGCATTCTAGGCAATACATTCATTTTAATCACCGCAATTCGGCCTAACATTGACAATTTCAAATTTGACCATATTTCTAAATCTTTTTTGATTTCTGACCAACATTTTTCATAATTGTCCTTATACAAGTTCACATTTTTAGATGTCAGATAAACCCCTAAGTATTTGACCTTCTTAACCACTGTCAGCCCTGTCTCTTCTTGGAATTTCTCCTTTTCCATATCTGTTAAGTTTTTTCCTAAAACTTTAGTTTTCTGTTTATTCAACTTAAATCCAGCTACCTGGCCAAATTGTTGTATTATTTCTAGAACCTTTTTCGTACTAGTGATTGGCTCTTGTAAAGTCAAAACTAAGTCATCTGCAAACGCTCTTAACTTGTAATGTTTAGCTCCGACCTGCACTCCTTTAACCTGCTGGTCATTCCTTATCATATTCAGCAACACCTCCAGAACTGAAATAAAAAGTAATGGGGAAATTGGGCACCCCTGTCGCGTTCCTTTTTCTATCTTAAGCTCCTCAGTTACTACGTTGTTTACAATCAATTTAGCCTTTTGTTCAGAATATATTGCAGCCATACCATTCTCAAAACCTTGGCCTACCCCCATCCCATGAAGGTTCTTCATCATAAAGCTCCAAGAAATATTATCAAAGGCTTTCTCCGCGTCCACAAAAATCAGTACTGCTTTAGTGTTTATATTCACCTCTAGCTTTTCCAAGATGTCTATTACATTCCTTACATTGTCTGCCAGGTGTCTTTTAGGGAGAAAGCCTGCTTGGTTCTTATGAATCCTTTCCATCAACACTCTTTTAAATCTTTTTGCCAAAATGTCTGCAAAAATTTTATAATCCACATTAAGTAGTGATATTGGGCGGTAGTTCTTCAGTTGAGTCTTTTCAGTCTCTGTCTTTGGTATGAGTGAAACATATGCTTCTTTCCACGATTCAGGTGCCTTCTTTCCCTCAAGGATCTCATTACAAACTTCTTTTAATGGTTGAGTCAACCATTCCTTCAACGATTTGTAATATCTAGAAGTCAGTCCATCTGGTCCTGGAGATTTGCCCAATTGCATGTTCTGAATGGCAGCCTCTATCTCTTGTTCTGATATTCTCTGGTTCAGATCCATCTTACTTTGATGAGAGATTTTTTGTAATCCATATTTATCAAGGAATTTGTCTATATCTTCTTCATTTTGCGAACCTTGAGTATATAGCTTTTTAAAATAACTCAAAAAACAGTTTCTAATTTCATTAGGTTTAGATATATTCTTTCCATCCACTTCTAGGCTTGTAACCGTATTCAATTTCTGCCTTTTCTTCAGTTGCCATGCCAGAAGTTTGCCACATTTATTTGCTGATTCAAATGTCTTTTGTTTCGACTTCCGGTGGAGCGCGGAACCCGCTACAGGCGAGGGTTTTTTCCGGTGGGAGAGCCCTAGCTTTTTTAGCCGAAA
The DNA here is from genome assembly GCF_965113315.1 of Podarcis vaucheri. Classification (NCBI taxonomy): domain Eukaryota; kingdom Metazoa; phylum Chordata; class Lepidosauria; order Squamata; family Lacertidae; genus Podarcis; species Podarcis vaucheri. The sequence continues at coordinate 6,867,479 of NC_138757.1, forward strand.
AAAGAGGTTTTTAGGGCGCAAAAACCTCTGGTTTTACCTCTGGAGGGTGTCTAGAGGTTCAGGTTCCCGGCGGTGCCTGGAAGCTGCCAGTTTCGGCCGTCAGGTAGCCTCCGTAAAAAGAGGTGAAGAGCGCGGCGGAACGAGCAGTAGGCGATCGGGCGACCATTGCAACGGCTAATAAGCGAAGCCCCGAGCCTGGGGGGGATAGCGCTCCGCTCTCGAAACAAAGAAATTCGGACACAAAACATCTAAATTGGCTGGAACGAATGAGCAGTTAAAACAAGGAAGTCTTCGAATTAATAAGAGAGGAGCTCGAGTTCAGCGGTCGTCTGCCTTCGTTAAAAGACACAGGCTGTATGCGGAGCCTAAAAATGAAAGTAAGTTGCCGCTAGCGGTTACCGTCTTCGTCTCCCCTGCAACAATTTATCTTTGTGGACTACGGTAGGAGAAGTAACTCTCTCCAAAAGAAGAAAGGGGGGCAGAAACTTTCGTGAATGAAGAGGGTTCCCAGTGTGGGTGAAGCATCGGAAAGATAAAGAGAGCTGTATAAATACATCCCTGTGAGTTCTGCGAGTGACTAATTATAGCCAATAACTGGAAAACTGTGAGTGAACTTCATGCTAAGAAAACCTCTGACGCCATATTAAGTTCAGGAGGTATCTAGATGCTATACTAAATAACTTTCTAAGATATTTGCTTTGCTTTTTGTTTTTGATAAAGAAGGCTGGTCTTTGGTGATTAGCCTAATAATTTTTGTATCCATTTTCTGTCTTTGTTCGGGACACTAAATTGGTGAAAATTGGACTTTAAAAAGAAATTGCCGGAGCAAAGGAACCATTTTAGGATTTTCCCTTTCCTCAGAACTTTCTTCAAGACTGGGTAGAGTCAGACTCCCTCTAGGGGTCTGAACTAAGTATTACTACTTAAAGTAGAAAACCTGTGTGGAAACAATCTAAGACTGTGAAATAGAAGAAGATTACCTTTAAAATTTCTCTAACACCGAACGGAAAATCCTCCTGGAACTATTTATTTTAGAAACCTATTTCCAAGGGGTAAATTTATCTCTAAGGGACTTAAAGATACCTGGAAATTTGGATGTGAAATCTGAATTTGAAATTGGAATATATCTGAACACATTTGGAATTTGAACTCATTTGGAAGTATAGTTGGTTGTTATATTTGCTATCTTTGCTCCCTGAAATCTGAATTTTGTTTCTATTACTTTTGCCTTCTGGAATATCTCTGGACCACCAAGCTGAAGGGAAATTGTTTGCTTCTTCTTTGGAGTGCCTTTGGACCCTTAAATTAGAAATGGATTAATTAAAACTCTAATTGGATTAGCCCGAATGGGGGCAAGAAGAACACGGATTAACAAATAAATTCCTCCAAACCTTAGTGGAAGACGGGACAATATTTTATATAAGCCCTTGAGGAGGAATTGTTAAGTTATTTGTAAATTATAATTTATCCCTCTGTTTGGTAGTGCTAACTTGCAACGGATATTCTAAATAGCATTTAAGGACAATAACAATTGTAATTGTAATTATTTAGGAATTGTTTAGAAATTGTATAACTTAATTTAGTATTTGATATTTGATACCCGATATTTGGGGGAATGTCGCATACACAAAAAAAGGGGGCGGAGGGGGGGACCCCAACAGATAGAAGAGCTTCAAAACAGGAAGCAGAGTTTAAAACAGAAATATTGAAGATGTTTGCAGAAATCAAGCAGAGTGAAAAGAATTTGGAGATAAAATTAGAACAGGTTGATAACAAAATTGGAAAAATGGACAAAAAGATTGAGGAGACAGTTAGTGAACTAAAGGGACAAATTAAAGAGGTCTCAAAGAGAGTGGATGAGGGTCTTAAAAAAACAAAACACGAAATGAAAGAGATGAAACGGGAAGAAGAAAAGATGAAAAATGAGATTGCAGATTTAAACAAAATACAGGAAGAAATAAAAGACTCTATCGCAATGAATGAATTAAAACAGAGAGAAGTGAATTTGAGACTGAGGCAGATACCGGAAGTGCAAAATGAAAATATAAAAGAAAGATTGATAAAAGAGATTGCGCAGTGGATGGGGTTATCGGAGGAAGAAGTTGGGAAAACAATACAAAATGCTTTTAGAATGAAAATAAGATCAGGCAAAGCAAAAAAATTCCCAGGTGACTGCCTAATAACATTTAAAGATAGAGAGATGAGAAATCAGATTTTACAAAGAAACAGAGAGAAAAGATTATATATTGATGGGAATTATATAATTATATTCAAAGATATTCCAATAAGACTGTTGAAACGAAGAGAATCTTATAAACCATTGGTGCAATTGCTTAAGAAAAATAAGATTGATTTTAGATGGGAGTTTCCGGAAGGGGTCTCGTTTTTCTACAAAGGGGTAAAAAGAAGATTGATTAGCCCGGAGGAAATAGGGAAATTTACAAGGAGATACAAAGAGCTTCAAGTAGAAGAGGAGGAGGTCAAAGGGGCAGAAGGAGGACTAAATTTAAGGGAGGAATTCGAATTAAGAGAAGAAGAAGAACAGGTTGAGAGAGAATCAGAAGAAGAGGAAGAGGACGAGGTAGGAGAAGAGATAGAAAGACTATAAGGTAAACCTAAATTCAAGTAGGGACAAGAAGAATGGCGTTAAAATTGTGGAACTGGAATGTGAACGGAATGAATGATAAGAGAAAACGGAATAGGATTGAACATATGTTAAAAAAGAAAAATCTAGATATCATATGCTTACAAGAAACCCACGTGATTAAAAAACACAGAAAAATTCTAATAAACAAAAGGTTGGGAAATGAATTTGTATCCTCGGACAAAGAGAAAAAAAGAGGTGTTGTATTATATATTAAAAATAAAATTGAATCTCATCAATTATTTAAGGATCAAGAAGGTAGAATTATAATGGTTCAAATTAAGTGGCAAGGTGAAAAGTTGATAATTGTTGGGATTTACTCACCAAATGGGAGTAAGAAGGAGTTCTTTAAACTACTGGAGGAGAAACTACTTGAATACATGGACCAAAAAATTATAATAATGGGAGATATGAACGGGGTGGTTTCATTAGAAATGGACAGATTGAGGAAAACGAAAAATAAGGAAGGAAAACTACCTAAAACGTTCTTTGCAATGACGAAGAATTGTAATTTAGTAGATATTTGGAGGCTCAGACACCCTCTGGAGAAGCAATTCACATACCACTCAGAATCAAATCAAACAATGTCAAGAATAGACCAAATATGGGTATCAAATGAGTTAACTCCAAGAATTCAAAAAATAGAAATACAGGCAAAGGTGATTTCAGACCACAACCCAATAGAAATGGAGTTAAAAGGCTTTGAAGAGCGAACTTTCAGGTGGAGGCTGAATGACAATATATGGGATGATCAAAAATTTGTAGAAAAAGCACAAAAAAATTTATCCAATTACTTCAGAGACAATATGGATAAAGGGACAAAAATGAGTGTGGTGTGGGATGCGAGTAAGGCGGTGATGAGGGGCCTTTGTATTCAGCAGAATGTATGGAAAAGAAATAATAAGGAAAAAAAGACAAAGGAGATCTTAGAACAGATTATGAGTAAGGAACAAAAACTGATTAAAAAACCTAACAACGAGAAGATAATACAGGAAATAAAGATTCTTCAAACTCAGTTTGCGATGTTAATAAATAAAGAGGTTGAATGGAATATTAAAAGGTTAAGGCAAAAAAATTTCGAGTTTGCTAATAAATCAGGAAAATGGCTTGCTTGGCAAGTCAAGAAGAGAAAAGAACAAAATACAATCAACAAAATTGAAGTGAATGGAGAAGAAATAACAAATCCAAAAGAAATTAGGAAAGGATTTGTCGATTTTTATAAACAACTATATAGGAATAAAGAAAGGAATAATAAGAAGAAAATAGAAAGATATCTGAAAGAGAAGATGGTGAGGAAGATCCCAACAGATCAAAAAGAACAGTTGAACGCACCAATTTGCAAAGAAGAAGTAGAGGAAGTCATAAAAGAACTAAAAAGAGGGAAAGCACCGGGCCCGGATGGGTTTACTTCAAGCTATTACAAAGAAATGAGAGACACGTTGATGGCCCCGTTAATCAAAGTAATGAATAACATCTTGAAAGAAAAGGACATCCCAGGAACATGGAAAGAGGCATTTATTACAATAATACCAAAACAGGATTCGGACTTGACCCAAATTAAGAACTATAGACCCATATCGCTATTAAACACAGATTATAAAATCTTCACAGGAATTCTAGCAAAGAGATTAAAAAAGATATTAGTAAAAATTATACATAGAGACCAAGAAGGTTTCCTACCGGGCAGACAATTAAGAAATAATATAAGAAACATAGTCAATGTTATAGAATACTTGTCCGATAGGTGTAACAAACCAGCAAGTTTAATATTCGTAGATGCGGAGAAAGCCTTCGATAACGTGATCTGGGAATTTATGTTGAGAAATTTGGAGGCTATGGAGGTGGGTCAAGAATTTTTTAATGGCATTGAGGCAATATATACAGAACAGAAGGCAAGGTTGATTATAAATAACATCATCACGGAAGATATAAAAATATCTAAAGGAACAAGGCAGGGTTGCCCGCTTTCGCCATTACTATTTATAGTGGTCCTGGAAGTTTTATTAAATGCAATAAGACAAAATAAGCAAATTAAAGGGGTGACATTAGGTGTTAACGAATATAAGGTAAGGGCCTTTGCGGATGATGTGGTCGTAACTCTGGAAGAACCGATAGAAAGTATAAAAGAAGTACTGGAAGAGATGGAACAATTTGGGAAACTATCAGGATTTAGATTGAATAAGAGGAAGACTAAAATGATAGTGAAAAATTTGGACCAAGACAAAATTGAAGTATTAAAACAACAAACGGAAATTGAGGTAGTCAAGAAGATCAAATATTTGGGAATTTGGCTCTCGGATAAGAATATAGATTTATACCAATACAATTACATCCCTATGTGGAAAGATATAAAGAAGGATCTGGAGGTTTGGAATAGATTGAAACTATCACTATGGGGAAGAATATCAATGGTAAAAATGATGGTGCTCCCTAAGTTATTATTTTTATTCCAAACTTTACCCATATTAAAAGGCACAAAAATTTTTGGGGAATGGCAAAAGGTAATATCAAGATATGTCTGGGAAGGAAAGAAGCCCAGAATTAGATTCAAGTTATTGACGGAAGCAAAGGAGAGAGGAGGCTTCGGCCTCCCAGACATGAGATTGTACTATGAGGCAGCGTGCCTGTGTTGGTTGAAAGATTGGGTAAAATTGGAAGACAAAGAACTATTAGATTTGGAGGGGTTCAATAACAAATTTGGGTGGCACGCATACCTATGGTGTGATAAAAAGAGGTTACATAAGGGATTTGGAAATCATATTTTTAGAGGAGCATTAATAGAGGTCTGGGATAGATATAAAAACATTTTAGAACCAAGAGTCCCACATTGGCTATCTCCGTTAGAAATTATGTGTGTTAAGAAAATTAATATGAGAGGAAAGTGGGGAACATATGGAGAAATGGTCATTAATGAAGGAGGGAAGTGGAAAATGAAATCATATGACCAAGTTAAAGCATTAACATACGATTGGTTGCACTACTTTCAAGTAAACGAAATGTTTAAAAAAGAGTTGAAGGAAAGGGGGTATGTAGAAAAGGAATCAATTTTTCAAAAAGAGATAATAAATAGTGAATTTAAAAACCTATCAAAAATGTATAAAATAATGTTAGAGTGGCACACGAAGGATGAGGAGGTGAAGCCAGTGATGGTGCAATGGGCAAAGGATTTGGGATACAATATTCAATTGGGGGATTGGGAAAGGTTGTGGAAAGAGAATATAAAATTTACAGCTTGTATGACATTGAAAGAAAACATGATGAAGATGCTTTACAGATGGTACCTGTCACCTGTGAGACTGGCAAAGATGTACAAAGTAGATAACAAATGCTGGAAATGTCAACTTAAAGAAGGTACATTCTTCCACCAGTGGTGGGAGTGTAAGAAAGTCAAAAGCTTCTGGGAAGAAATCTATAACGAGATGAAAAAGATATTGAGGTACACTTTTGTGAAAAGACCGGAGGCTTTTTTATTAGGTATTGTAAGGAAGGACATCAGAAGAAAAGACCAAAAATTTTTCCAGTACGCTGTAACAGCTGCCAGAATAGTATTGGCTCAGAGGTGGAAGCAGGAGGAAATTCCAAGGGTAGAAGAATGGAGAGCAAAGTTAATAGAATATGCAGAATTGGACAAATTAACAGGGAAGATTAGATATACAAAAGACCAAAAATTTACAAAAGACTGGGAGAAATTTGTGTGTTATCTGGAAAATAACTATGGTGTAAATACAACGCTGGTGGGGTTTAAAGAGGCTTTGTAAAGAACTAATGAATATTGTTTAATAGAAATATAGGAGGAAAGGAGGTGTAAATGGCAATATGGAAGAATGGAATGTGTACTAAAAGAATAACTATGAAAGAATGTCAGCGACGTTGAAGGAAGTCGAAAATGCATATGATTTGTTGTAAAATGGATAATGTATAATGAGTTGGATTTAATAAAAGCATTTAAAAAAAAAAAAAAAAAAAGACAAATGTCTTTTGTTTCATTTGTTTTATCTTCCATTCAATCTCTTGGTTCATCAATTCCATATATTGTATTTGATATAACTTAATCTCTCTTAGAATCTCCTGGGACTTTGGTTTTGTTCTTAATTTTTTCTCTCCTTCCTTTATCTTTTCCAAAATCTTTTCTTTTTTCTCATTTTGTTTTTTTCTCTTTATTGAATTTTGTTGAATCAAGAAGCCTCTCATCACTGCTTTACTTGCGTCCCAGATCACTCTCTTTTCCACGTCGGTCCTCAAATTTATTTCAAAATAGTCTTTTAAGGTTTTTTGGGCCTTCATAAGGATCTCCTTATCTCGAAAGAGGGTGTCATTCATTCTCCATCTGAATTGACCAGTTATTGTAAGTTTCATCTCCATCCTCACGGCATTATGGTCGGAGCAAGTTTTTGGGCAGATTTCCACCTTCTTAACCTTTGGAGCCATACCACTAGTAATCCAAATTTGATCGATTCTGGTCCAGGTCATCATTGCTTGAGAGAAAAAGGTTCCCTCTCTCTCCAGAGGGTTCCTTGTTCTCCATATATCTATCAAATCCATGTTTTCCGTCATTTCGAAAAAAGTCTTAGGAAGTCTCCCTTCCTTGCTAACTGTTAGTCTTTGTGCCTTGTCCATGTTAGTGGAAACCACACCATTCATGTCTCCCATGATTATCATATTGTAATCCAGATAGTCCATCAGAGTTTCATGAAGTCTCTTAAAGAAGTCAGATTTACCTTCATTTGGTGCATAAATTCCCACAACTAAAAATTTTTCTCCTTGTACTTGTATCTCCACCGCCAGATATCTCCCTTGTTCATCTTTAAATATCATTTTTGGGGCCCATTTCTCTTTCACATATATTACAACTCCTCTTTTCTTAACTTTATCTGATGCAATAAATTCTTGTCCTAGTCTTTTATTTATAAGTAGTCTTCTATGGGCTCTAGTTATGTGAGTTTCTTGTAGACACATCAAGTCCAGTTGTTCTCTGTTCAAAATATGAAACACTTGTCTTCTCTTCAGAGGCCCATTAAGTCCATTACAATTCCAACTAAGGAATTGCAAAGCCATCTTATTATTTTTCTGAAGCTCCTCCAACAGCTCCAAGTTGTTGCTCTTCTTCTGATGGTGGTGGTTTTTGCCCAAACGAGAGATTCAAGATGTCTAGTACTCTCCTCTGTTCTGCAAGTACGTCCACTGTCCCCTTCTGTAGGTCCTCCTGATTTCTTGCTAAAAATTTATCCTTGTCTTGAATAGTCTTTATCTTCACCTTCTTTCCCCTGTAATCAAATGACAGTCCTTGTGGAAATTCCCACCTGAAGCGGATAGAGTTTTTCTTCAGCAGAAGAGTCAAATCTTTGTAGAAGTTTCTTAAATCCAGAATATATTTTGGAATATCTTTAAAAATCTGTATAGCTGAGTTTCCAATTTGCAAGGCCTTTCCAAAGTGTAGTCCTAATATTTTGTCTCTTTCGTCCTTGGATCTAAATGTAATCAGGCAATCTCTCGGGGTCTTTCTGTCCTGCTTTTTGCCCAGTCTGAAAGCTGTTGTAATCTTGAATTCGTCTTCTTCAAGATCCCAGCAGTCAACAAACTCCCGTGTCAGATATTCCGCAAGATTGTCTCCTTCATTCTCTGGAATCAGTCTTAATTTTAAGTTTCTCTCTTTTCTCTGTAACTCCCACAGGGCCAAAGTTGCGTCGTGTTCATAAACCTTCTTAGCGATCGGCTCTAATTTCTCTTGTGTCCCTTCAGCAGTAACTTTGGCATCTTCAGCAATTTTACGCGTAGTAGCATTTTCCTCCACCAATTTATTTATTGATTCTGTATTCTGGTTTAATCTTACTGATATTTCTGTTAATTTTTGTGTATTTTCTGAAGTCTGTTTTGTCAGAGACTCCAAAGATTGATTTATTTTAAGCAGGGCTTCTGTCACGGCATCCATAGAGACAGCCGTCCCTTTTTCTTGTCCTGTTGTTCCTGCAGATCCAGTAGTTACGCCTGAAATTGAGCCTCTTTTCTTTGTCTGTTGCTGCAGCTGCTGTTGTTGTTGTTGCTTGGTCTTGGCTCTTGTAACTATCTCTTCTTGTGAGCCACTCATGTCAAGGTCGTTTCCCACGGGAGTTATTCCCCGTTGGAAAATTCCACTGTCCCAAGCTGTGCCAAGTTTTACTTTACCCTCTAGAGGGAGCAAATCAAAATGGCCAAAACTAAAATGTCCAAGTACAAAGACAAAGGAGAATATCCAAGGATGTAAAAAGAAAAGTTTTTTTAACTCAGTTAAAGCAAGTATAACTGGAGGCTTGTAGTTACAAATTGCCACAGTTTCCCAGTATATACTGTTTCATCTTGTGATGTACTGTAGCCAGGCACTGTATAAACTTTGTATCGCAATATCACTTTTACAGGAGAAAGTCAGTTCAGTGTTCTATTGTCCTAAAAGGCAGACCGTTTCATACTTTTGTTAGCTGAGACAGCAGAGGATTTTTACTGTAAATAGGTTGTGCAGTTACTAAAGTCTCTTTCACCTCCCCTCTGCCCTGCTAGCTAGAGGGGAGATCTAAGTTCTAAGTGTCCGGTTTAGTTATATAAAAGCAAGTTTCAACGGATGCAGATTTAGAGTTCCGTTGCTTTCACTTTTCATGCAGTCGGGGGGAGGGAGACTTCCTTGATTTAACCTCCCCGCTTTTAGTCCGATTTTCAGAATTTGAGGGGTCCCAATTGTTTTCAATTCCTACTCACGGGAATTCAGTCCAAATTTTCTTTCAGGAAGGAATTGGCGCTCTCCGCTTATGGCGACGCGGCTTCACTCCGCAGGCTGGGTGACGACTCTCAGCACCGCGCTCACTCCCGATGCCGCTCCGTAGCCTTTAAAAAGGCTCTTTCGCAGTACCGGGGGGCGCAAAGGTGCCCACCGAATCTCCTTGTTCTCAGGCTTCAGCGCCTGAGATTTTAGGGGTCCCCCGCTCGCCGTAGCGGGTAAGACCCAAACTTGCGGAGCAGTCCTTCTCCGGAGCTCGGAGGTAGGACCGCCATTAAGCGCTGGCACCAACCGGAAGTCTCCATATTTTCTTCCATATTTTTCACTAATATTTTGGTTTTCCCATAGTTTAATTTGAATCCTGCTAATCTTCCATATTCGTTAATACATTCCAATATTCTAGGTGTGCATTGTAGGGGATTTTCTGTTGTGATCATAACATCATCTGCAAAGGCTCTTAACTTGTATCTTTTTTCACCAACTACTATTCCTCTTATTTGGTTGTCCTGCCTTATTTTCTTTAATAGAACCTCTAATACTATTATAAACAACATTGGGGATAGGGGGCATCCTTGTATTGTACCTTTAAAGATATTGATTTCTTCTCCAAACTCTCCATTAATAATAATTTTTGCTTTCTGTTGGTTATTGTCAGCGCTGCCTCAGGTCCTAGCTCACAGAGGACCAACGCCAGTTGCTCTTTATAAACAAAAGTCTTTATTGTGGTTCATTGTTGGTTTGACATCCATGGCGCGCAGTGCTACGTCTGAGTCCTTAGACCGGCGAAGCTCCGTCTGACTCCTCCCCGCCCATACACCAGTTCAAGAGCCGAGCTTTGCTCCACCTTTCCCTCTCCTCCTTTTGCTCCTTTCTCCTCCGGGTCCTCCTGCCCTCTGGGGTTACCTCCTTCCTACTCTCTTCGGAGGCGGATTCTTCTGACTCCTCCCCACCCCTCTGGCGGGCTTTAGGACCTGGCTCCCAATCCGGGTTTTCTGCTGGCCCGCGCGCCTCCACATTTGAACTTGGCGCGCGCGCCCAGCTGCCTACTTTCCTCCTAACGGTTACACTGCTCCCCCCCACTGCTTTCTCCTTCAGGGAGGCTGGCCGGACCTGCTCTTCCCTCCGCCCCTCCACTCTCTGACGGAGGCGTGGTCAGTCCAGCCTCACTCTCTCCTTCTGCAGGAGGCTTTTGTTTTAACCCTTGGGATTCTTCCCCCCCGCTACGCTCTGGTGGGGAAGCTACCCCTGATTTCCAGCTGCCGCTTGGAGACTCCCCACTGGCCCCCCTTGCCCTGCCTTTGGGGGCCCCTTTCTGGGAATCCTCTGATTCGCTGGAGAGACTCATGGAATCTCTCTGATCACTGGCATACCCTCCTGAACTCCCCTCAGATTGTTCCCCTTCGCTCTCCATCTCCTCCTTCCCCTGTGGCTCAGTCCCTGAGCCCATGACATATATCCTCCCCTCGAAGCCCCCCCTTCCCCCCTTCCCCTCTCCGGGCGTGGGTTCCGGGCGCTCCAGTGCGTCGGGGGCGAGAGCTGGATACTGTTCGTTGCCCCTGTCGTGCAGTCCTCCCGCTGGCTCCAGCCAGTCCTTACTGTGTTCATCGACGTCTATCTCCTCCTCTTCCATCTCTGTGCATTCGTGCTCAAACCCCTGTTCCTCACCCCACTCGTCCATGTTAGTCCCACCCTCCGATACCTCGGGTGACTCTGCGTGCCAAGGTCCCTTCAACCATTTCCGCCTCCATTGCTCCTCCGGTTGATCGTCCCACCAATAGGAGCGGTCAGTGTCGACCCCCGAACAAGATCCCCTCGGCATGCTCCATCCCGGCTCCGCCTCCTCGTCCGACGAGAACCCTCGGAACGTGCTGGTGGAAAGTGTGGGTGTGAAAAGCCAGTCGTCGAAAAAATCAGCTGGCATGGGTTTTTGGGGGAAGAGTGCATGAAACTCGTCCTTGAGATAGTTCTCTTCCAGGGCATAGTCCGGTACCCATCTGTTGGCACTAGCCGGGGTACCCTCCCTGGCAAGGAAATATTCTACTCCCTCTTCCCCCCATCTGGAGTCCAAAATCTCAGTGACCTCGTTGATTGGTGTCACCCTCTGTGACTCCCCTCGCTCAGGTGATTTTCTGCTTGGGGCTGGTGCTGACCCTTGTGCCTGAAACCTGTGTGGTGCCTTGTAGGGTGTGAGCACCGACCTATGAAAGACCGGGTGCATCCTGGAACCCTCCGGAAGCGCCAACCTGAAAGCTACTGGATTGATTTGTGCCTCCACTTGGTAAGGCCCCAACTGCTTGTGTCCTAGCTTCTGCTTGGCTAACGATTTGGCCGGCACTGCCTGGGCCGCTAGCCATACCCAGTCCCCCACCTGGATGTCTTCCCCTACCCTCCTGTGCTTGTCTGCCTGCACTTTGTAGGCGTGTTTGGCTAGTTCCAAATGCCTCCTGAGCTGCTCATGTACCTCCTGTAACTCTGCTGCCAAGTGCTCAGCTCCCCCTCGTGACTCCCCCTCCCCCGTCTTCTCAAACCCCGGGAAGGTTCTGGGATGCCGCCCATTGTTGGTGAAGAACGGTGTCACCCCTGTGGACCCGTGCTTCGTGTTGTTGTAGGCAAACTCGGCCAGCGGCAGGTAGTCCACCCAGGTCGAGGGCTGTTGATTCGCGTAGCATCGTAGATACTGCTGCATGATGGCGTTGACCCTCTCCGCCTGCCCGTTGGTCTGCGGGTGTCGCGCCGACGCTAAGTTGATCTTGACGTTCAGGGTGCCCAGGAGCTTCCGCCAGAAACTCGAGATGAACTGGCGACTCCTGTCAGACAGGATGGACCGTGGCAAGCCATGAACCCTGAACACGTGGTCTATGAACAGCTTGGCAGTTTGTTCCGCCGTGGCTACCTTCGCGCATGGGATGAAGTGCGCCATCTTGGTGAACAGGTCTACGACCACTAGAACCGCTGTCTTGCCTCGCAAGCTGGGCAGATCCGTGACAAAGTCCAGGGCCACCTGCTCCCATGGTTCGAACGGCGTCTGTAGCGGTTCCAGCAGTCCCGCCGGTTTCCTGTGCACTGGCTTGGCTCTTTGGCACGTGTCACACCTGGCGACGTAATCTGCGACCTCCCCTCGCATCTGGGGCCACCAAAAGTCTCTGGCCACCAATTCCGCCGTCTTTTCCTTGCCAAAGTGTCCAGCACTGGGCGCGTCGTGCAACTGCTGCAGGACTTTTGCGCGGAGGTCATCTCCCGGCACGTAGAGCGCCCCTTTGCGGGTGAGCAGTCCGTCACGTATCTGGAACTCGTCGTCCTTCGCTGTGCCCCTTCGCACCTCCTCCATCTTGGATTGCGCGAATGGATCCGTCTGTAGCGCTCGACGTACCGCGTCCAGGTCGACGGTGGCTGCAGAGCACGTCCACACTGCCGGTGTGAAAATGTGTTTAGCTGCCGCCGGCGCCGCCTCCTCCAGATACTGCGGTTTCCTGGAAAGTGCATCCGCCATGACGTTGTTGTCTCCCGGGATGTACTCTATCCTGAAGTCGAAATCCGCAAAGAACTCCGCCCATCGGATGTGTCTCTGGTTCAGGAACCTCGCCGTGCGCCAGTACTCCAGGTTTTTATGGTCTGTGCGAACTTGCACGGTGTGTCGGGCTCCTACGAGGAAATGCCGCCACGCTTTGAAGGCTGCATGAATGGCCAGCAACTCCCTGTCCCAGATTGTGTAGTTCTGCTCCGACTTGCTGAGCTTCCTGGAGTAAAATGCGCAGGGCCTCCAGTTCTCTTGCGGATCTTGCTGCAATAGGACCGCCCCCACCGCTCTGTCTGATGCGTCAGTCTCAATTCGCAGCGGGTTGCCGGGGTTGACGTGCAGCAGCTGTTCCTCGGACGCGAAAAGACGCTTGAGCCTCTGAAAAGACTGCTCCGCCTGTTCCGTCCAGATGAACTTCTTCTTCTTGGAGCTGAGGGTGTCCGTGATAGCCGCCGTCTCCTTCGCAAATCCCTTGATGAATTTGCGGTAGAAATTGGCGAAGCCGACGAACTTCTGGACTTCCTTCCTGTTACGTGGGCTCTTCCAGTCCAGCACCGAGCGGACTTTGGCGCTGTCCATTGCGAGTCCTTTGTCCGACCGCTTGTATCCCAGGAAATCCACTTCTGTCACGTCGAACTGGCACTTTTCCAGCTTGGCGTAGAGCTTGTGCTCCCGTAGTCTCTGCAGGACCTCCCTGACGTCCTTCTCGTGAGCTCCCTGCGATTCCGAGAAGATCAGGATGTCGTCCAGGAAGCAGACGCACTTCTTGTAGAGGAGCCCCGCCAACACGTGGTGCATAAATTTTTGGAAAGTGTGAGAGCCATTTTGCAATCCGAAAGGCATGACTTTGTATTCATAGGTGCCTAAGGGTGTAAACATGGCCGTCTTCCACTCATCGCCCTCTCTCATACGTATCAGATTGTATGCGCCTCGCAGATCCAGCTTAGTGAAAATTCTCCCCTTCCTCACCGCTGTCAGCAGATCGTCTATCTTGGGCATGGGGAATGCAGTGGGCTTTGTCCTTGAATTTAAAATTCTGAAATCCACCACAAGTCTCCGTTGGGGCGTGTCTTTCTTCTTCACGAAGAACACTGGACTGCCCCCTACTGCTTTGGATTCTTGGATGAATCCCCGCTTCAAATTGAGGTCTATGAACTCCTTGAGTTCTTGCAATTCGTCCTCAGACATGGAATACAGCTTCCCCGTTGGCAGCTTCGCTCCTGGTAGGAGGTCAATCGTGCAGTCGTAGGGCCGATGAGGAGGTAGCTTGTCAGCTTCTTTCTCGCAGAAAACGTCCAAAAACTCCTTGTATTTGTTGGGTACCGCCTGCACCATGCCGAAATGTAGCTGTTGTGCTTCCTCCTTTCCCTCCTCTTCCTTACTGATCTGGATGCAATGTTCCGCGCAGTAAGAGGAGCAGAAGGTCAGTTGCCTCTGGTACCAGGCTAGCGCTGGGCTGTGCCTATCCAGCCAACTCATGCCCAACACTATGGGCGTTTTGGCTAGGTGGGTGACATTGAAACTGATGACTTCGCGGTGATTCCCAATCTGCATCACCATAGGTGGTGTCTGCTGTACCACTTGCCCCCCCAGCAGCTTCCTGCCATCGACTGTGACGACGTTCAGGGGCAGCGTGGCAGGTAGGAGTGCTATGCTGTGCTGCTTGACAAATTCCTCCCCCACAAAGTCTGCATTGCTGCCAGAATCGATGGTAATAGGAACCTCCAAGATGAATCCATTGGGCAGTTGAAGTGAGGCAGTGAGCTGCACCACTGGTTTGGGCGGGAGGGGGTCTTTGGGCTTCAGAATCTCTGGGGACTGCTTCAAAACCTTGCCTGGCTGGGCCCCAGTGCCTCTGCTTCCAACCAGGCTTGTTCGTTTCCCTGCTGCTCCCCCTCCTGCTGAATTTCCCCTTTAATAATTGCGGAGGCTGCAGTGTGCTTCTGGATCCTCTGGGGACACTCTTTGACCATGTGTTGTGCACTGTCGCACAAGAAACACTTCCTGTTCCCTCTAGGATTTTTCGGCTTGACTGCTCCTGGCGTTAGGGCTCTGGCCGCTGTCTGAGCCTTAGCAACACCCAACTCCATTGGTTCTACTCCCTCCCCCAAAGGAGGCGTGGAGTGGGCGCGTCCACTCTCCCTGGGCATGAAAGGAGGTGCTTTGGTCAGTGTGCGTGCTAAGCGACCCTCATCTCTGTTCCATGGGCGTTCCTCCATTCTCACTCCTATTGTGAGTGCTCTCTGAACCACCTCCGCAGTGGTGCTAGGTCTATCGCCCCTGGCCAGCTCATCTTTCACGGAAGCGTTTAGCCCCTCCCAGAAGAGATCTCTTACAACCACAGAGTCCTTTTCCCAACGCAGCGTATTCACCAACGCAAAAAACCTGGCATGGTATTGTCTTACTGTTGCCTTCCCCTGCCACAAACCGTGCATCTGCTTTCTAGCCACGTCGACAGCAGTGGTTGATTGGAAACAAGCGTCCATAGCCTTCATAAAGGCATCCGCATTCTGGAGGGCTGGGTCATTGTCGCGCCATAAATTGCGCAGCCAGGATCTTGCTTCTCCATGCAAGTGCGTTATGATAAATCCTACTTTCTCCTCCTCATCCCTAAAGTCCTTCCGAAGCAGCCTGAGCGCGTAAACTACATCAGCTCTGAAATTAGGATACTGCTGCAAGTCTCCGTCAAAATGGGCTACTAGGCTGCCCCCCCCCCTTTGCAAGAGCAATCCCCTCTGTTGCTCTGGGTCCCGGCAGCCCCTCCTTGCCCAATCTTTCCCACCTGGTCTGCAGATCCTCGCAGAACTTCGCTGCTTCCTCCTCTCTCTTCCTGGAAACTGCCAGTTCTGCGTAAAGCGCCTCAACTGCTTTTTCCAGCTGTTCCATCTTCCCTTCTGAAGTCATCTTTGTCTCTCTTCGTGAGCTCGCAAAACACCAAGTCTTGCCCCTCGCTGCGCCAACTCGCGCTGCTAGGGTTAAATTCTTTTGGAGACGGAGCTTACTGTCAGCGCTGCCTCAGGTCCTAGCTCACAGAGGACCAACGCCAGTTGCTCTTTATAAACAAAAGTCTTTATTGTGGTTCATTGTTGGTTTGACATCCATGGCGCGCAGTGCTACGTCTGAGTCCTTAGACCGGCGAAGCTCCGTCTGACTCCTCCCCGCCCATACACCAGTTCAAGAGCCGAGCTTTGCTCCACCTTTCCCTCTCCTCCTTTTGCTCCTTTCTCCTCCGGGTCCTCCTGCCCTCTGGGGTTACCTCCTTCCTACTCTCTTCGGAGGCGGATTCTTCTGACTCCTCCCCATCCTTCCGGTGGGCTTTAGGACCTGGCTCCCAATCCGGGTTTTCTGCTGGCCCGCGCGCCTCCACATTTGAACTTGGCGCGCGCGCCCAGCTGCCTACTTTCCTCCTAACGGCTACACTGCTCCCCCCACTGCTTTCTCCTTCAGGGAGGCTGGCCGGACCTGCTCTTCCCTCCACCCCTCCACTCTCTGACGGAGGCGTGGTCAGTCCAGCCTCACTCTCTCCTTTTGCAGGAGGCTCTTGTTTTAACCCTTGGGATTCTCCCCCCCCCGCTACGCTCTGGTGGGGAAGCTACCCCTGATTTCCAGCTGCCGCTTGGAGACTCCCCACTGGCCCCCCTTGCCCTGCCTTTGGGGGCCCCTTTCTGGGAATCCTCTGATTCGCTGGAGAGACTCATGGAATCTCTCTGATCACTGGCATACCCTCCTGAACTCCCCTCAGATTGTTCCCCTTCGCTCTCCATCTCCTCCTTCCCCTGTGGCTCAGTCCCTGAGCCCATGACAGTTATATATTGCATTTATACCTTTTTGGAATTTTTCACCTAGACACAATTCTTTTAATAGTTTTTTCATAAATTCCCATGAGATTTTATCGAAAGCCTTCTCCGCATCGATTGAAATCAGGGCTGCTTGTTTATCTCTTCTTACTTGTAAATATTCCATTATGTCTATTATATTTCTAATATTATCCTTTATTTGTCTTCCTTCCACAAATCCAGCCTGATTTTTACGTACTATTTTTCCTATTATTTTTTCAACCTGTTAGCCAATAATTCTGCATAAATTTTATAATCCGAATTTAACAACGAAATGGGTCTATAATTTGAGACAGATTCCAAGTCCGTACCTTGTTTTGGCAGGAGCGTTATATACGCTTGAGTCCAAGAGTCTGGAATATTCCCCTTCTCTACCGCTTCCTCTATTACTTCTTTTAGTGGATCGATTAATTCATTTAACATTTCTTCATAGTATTCTGCTGGTATGCCGTCTGGACCTGGGGATATCCCTATTTTTAAATTTTGAATTGATTCCTTAATTTCTACGGTTGATATTGGTTCAATTAATAATTTATGGTCTTCTTCTGCTAGCTCTATTAATTTATTTTTCTTTATATATTACTCTATTTCTTCTATTGACACTTTATCTTTCTGATATAATTTTTTATAATATTTTTCAAATTATTTTTTAATTTCTGTCATATCCCTTACTGTTCTCTCATCTACTTTTATCTTATTTATTAATTTTTCATTTCTTTGTTTCTTTAATTGCCAGGCAAGGATCTTGCCTGGTTTATTTGCCCATTCAAAATTTTTATATTTCCAAAATTTGATTTGTTGTTCTACCTCCTGTTCTATAATTTTATTGTATTCTACTCTCAGTAATTTAATTTCTTGATTTAATCTCTCTTTATTTTTGCTTGCATAGACCAATTTTTCCTTCCTTTTAATTTCTTCTAAAAGCTCCCTTTTCTTTTTTTCTTTATTCTTATATGCTATTGAGTTTTGTTGTATGAAATATCCCCTAACAACTGCCTTCCCAGCATCCCACACTGTTTTTACATCTGTCCTTTTCCTCCAATTGTTTTCAAAATATTCCTTCATCAACTTTCTGGCTCCTTGTATTACTTTTTGGTTTTTTAATAGGAAAACATTCGTTCTCCACCTTCCCCCCCCTTTCTTTTCCCTTAAGAGTTAATGATACTGGATTGTGATCTGTAAGTGTTTTTGGTAACATTTTGGCATTCTCTGCTTTAATTGTCATATCCTTAGTAATCCATGTACTGTTGATTCGACTATACGAATTTTTTGGTTCTGAGAAATATGTGAACTCCTTTTCGACAGGATATTTATATCTCCATATATCCACTAAATCAAAAATCCTTACCATTTCCACAAAGCTTTTTGGCAGCTTCCCTTCATCCCCCCCCCCCACTTCTTCTGTGATCTATCCAATTCTGGTCCCATTACTCCATTTAAATCCCCTAACACAGTAATTCTCATATCTATATATTCCATTAATAATGATCTTACTTTAACATGGAATTCTGATTTTCTTTTATTTGATCCATAGATTCCCGCTACCACAATTGGTTCCCCCTCTAGTGATATTTTGACTATTACAATCCTCTCCACTTTATCTTCATATAACAATTCTGGTTCGTATTTGCTTTTAAAATACATTACAACCCCCCTCTTTTTTCCTACATCAGATGCGATGAATTCTTCCCCTAACTTTGGCTTTACCAATATGCTTAGTATTGATGTGGGTTTCTTGTAAACAAGCAAGGTCCCACTTCTGCCTCTCTAAGATACGTTCTATTTTCTGCCTCTTCCTCCTATTGTTTCAACCATTTATGTTCCAAGATAACAATTAAAATTTCATTCTTTATTAGTTAAAAAATTATAAAATTAGTAGAAAGAGTTTAAATTATCTGCAGTGGTAAAGGAGAAGGGTTTTTTAATAGTTATTGGTCTGATTATTTACCACTGGCGTAGTTCTTTATCCTTCCACCCTTTGCTGAGCTCTTTCTTCTTCTTCTGCCTCATCCGATAGCTCTCCCTTCCTTCCTTCCTTCCTTCCTCATATTTTACTTCGCTTTTCCCTCCTCCTAATTCTCCTTGATACTTCCTCCAAAACATATCTGCTTCCTCAAATGTCTCAAATCGTCTTCTTTTTCCTTTGAAATTGAAGGAAATCCCCACTGGGTATTCCCATCTGAAGGATATTGATTTGGCCTTTAGTGCTTTTGTTAGAAATTGGAACTGCTGTCTCTTTTTTATCAACCTGGGTGGGACTTCTCATAAAATTATTATTTCTTTTCCATCTATGGTTAACTTGTTCTTACTCTTTGCTTGGAGGATCTTATCTTTCATCCAATTCGATGTGAATACAATGATGCAGTCTGCCAGCCATTTGTTTATTTTTGCTTTTCTTGAGTTCACTCTGAATATTTTCTCCATCTGTTCTATTATGTCTTTTTCCTGTAATTGTAGCCACTTCGCTAAAGTTTCAATCATCTTCTTCCAAATATCCTCCCTTTCCTCTTCTGGAACATTTCTGAATCTCAAGGTCTTCTCTTTAATCTGAATCTGTATCATTGCTAGTGCATCCCCGGTAGCTTCCTGGATTGCTTTTTGTTCCTCCATCTCCTTCTTCGATTTGTCCATTTCTTTTCTTTGTTCCCTTTGTTCTTTGCTAATTTTCTTCACCATCTCTTCCATTTGTTGATTTTTATTCTTTATTTCTTGTACTTTCTTATCTGTCTCCTTCATTCCTTCTAAGACTTCTGTTAACTTTTTCTTTATTTCTTCATTTTCTTTTTCGTTTTTCCCCATTGTGTTTTCTAGTTTTTCTAATTTCCCGTCAATTGTATTGATTTTTTCCTCCAACTCTCTTCTCATTCCTCCAGTGACCAACTTCAAGCTTATAATAAGCTCCCTCAAATCCATTTCTTCAAAGCCTGAGTTTCTTCTTAATTGTTGCTGTTGACTTCCAGTTCCAGTCGTTTTTTAATTTCATGAGACATTTTGTGTTCTCTTTTTCAGCCACCAGATGTCCTTCTGCTGCTTCAATTTTCCTTTACTGCTGCTTTTCCTATTTTGTCCACTGGGTGTCACTGTGTTCTTATTTACTCAGCTTGCCAGCTTCTGTTCTCCTTTAAACCTCACTTTCACTATTTTGTCTTCGTCACTTCCTCCTTCTTGGTGATTACTCAGCGTTTTCAGACCCTCACCGCCATCTTATCTGTTAAATTTCCCTCTTTTCCCCCACAACGTTCTTTATTCTTATATGCTATTGAGTTTTGTTGTATGAAATTTCCCCTAACAACTGCCTTCCCAGCATCCCACACTGTTTTTACATCTGTCCCTTTCCTCCAATTGTTTTCAAAATATTCCTTCATCAACTTTCTGGCTCCTTGTATTACTTTTTGGTTCCTTATTCCTTTGTCTTTATCTTTCCCTCAAGGACCTTCAGTTTCAAAGCGGCCGCTCCACTCTACCCAGCTCCAACAACAGCCTGCACCGGTTTGCACTTTGTAATAAGTCCGTTTCAGATAGTGTGCTTTTCAAATAATTTTGATTGCAATCTGAGTGATTTCTTTACACTCTTACATATATTTTTTCTGTTCTTCTGTCTTCCCTTTACTTTTGTGGTAGCATTACTTCCCCTCCGCTATTTTTAATATTTATTTTGTTTTGGGTTTACTCACTCCACGAGGGGTCCCCCCCCCCGAGTTCCCTTTTATTTTTCTTCTTGTCTTATTTCCTTTTAGGTTTTCTTGCTGCTGCTACCACTTTATGTTTGTTTTAATATACAAATAGTGATTTTACCACCTTGTCGCTGCTTCAGTGATGTGAGGCTTTTCACCGGTCTGTTTGATGTTCTTCTCTGTGCCTGGATTCCCACCCACCTCAGCCTTTTTTTTGGGGGGGGGGCAAGGGGTGCCGGGACTCCAAAGAGACACTGCCAAAGTTCCTTTGGCTTGAGCTTCCTTCCAAGCCTTTTCAGGGGTCGTTTAGCCAAACGTTGCCCCTCACAGTACCGGTGTACGACTTGCTTACTGCGATCGGAGCTCACACTGTTGCGGCTTTTTCAAATCCTAACTTTTTGTCTTTCGCTAATCTATACTTAATTTGAATATATTGGAACCAGTCACTAATATGAGCTTTAATTTCTGTATAATCCTTTAATTCCAATTCTCCGTTTTCTTCCTTTAATACAATTTTATAGGGAGCCCAATTTTCTCTCCAAAAAAAGGGCAGAAAAAAGAAACAAAAACAAAAACATGCAAAGAGAAAAACAAAAATCTATATTCAAATATCTTTCTGTAAGATTTTTGTTGTGTTTATTATACCTGTAGTAGTTTGGAGTTACTCGTGCGTAAACTGTCCCCTTTTGGGAGCTTGGCTGCCTGGGTTAAACCGTCTTGACTGCACAGCCCATCTCAGCGTGGCTGCCTCAGTCGCTAGCAGAATCTGTCTGTGGGCGTTTCTTAAACCTTTGCCAGCATAAAAGCTGTTTGACACCCAATCGTCTCCGCCTCTCATTGCGCGGGAGTCTCCTGTGCAGGGAGGGCGTGGGTAGTGGAGGACCAGTGCTCTCTTCACTGACTTCCAAGGAAGAATCCCGGAGCCCTTCCACCTCTTCTCCCATTTGCTCTCCTGGCTCCTTGGTGTTACGCTGATTTCCTTCCCCCTCTATCAAGCTGCGTCTTCCCCTAGTGCTTGTACCTTCCCCTGCAGAATCGGAGAGCCTCTCCTTCTCCTGTTGCTCTGATGTCAGTTTCCTGACATCCACCTCCCCTCCAGGACCCCACCCCACCCCCTGCTCGACCTGTGGAATTGATTTCTCTCTCTTCTTCGGCCGACGAGACGGGGAAACCCCGGAAGGAACTGTCACCATCCTCAGTGGATTCAAAACCCTCTTCCCTCCTGCTTTGGTTCCCACCCACGGGGTGACCCTCTCAGTCCGATTCTTCCTCTGATTCTGAAAACCCCTCGAAACTCTCTTCGTCATCTGTGGTTCCAAATTCTTCCTCCCAGAACCTCTCTAAGGGCTTGGGCTTGTCCAGGAACCGGCGGTGGAATACTTCCACCATATACCTGTCATCGACGGCTTCCGCTGGAACCCATGTGATTTCTGACCCGGGCTCCCCTTCCCAAGCCACCAAGTACTCCACCTGACGACCTCGCCACCTTGAATCAATTATTTCCGTGGCCGAGCGCTGGTGTTCCCTTTCTTCTACCTGCGGTTGTGGGGTGACTCCTACCTCTCGCCCCGGGAATTCCCGCCCCTCCCTGTGTGGTGAGAGCAAGGACCTGTGGAACACAGGGTGTATTTTCATACTGTCGGGCAACTTGAGCTTGAATGCTACGGGGTTTACCTGTTGTGTTACCTCAAATGGCCCCAGCCGTCGGGGCTGCAACTTCTTGCACCCTCCTTTAAAGGGTAACCCTTGGGTGGACAACCACACCCGGTCCCCCACCCGTATGGTTTCCCCTTCCCTGCGGTGCTTGTCTGCCTGCTTCTTGTAAACAGCCTTGGCCCTCTCTAAGTTCATCTTAAGTTGCTGGTGTAGGGCTTCCATTTCTTCCACAAACTGCTCCGCCGCGGGTACACTCCAGTTTTGCTCCTCACTCCCCGGGAAGGCTCTGGGATGGCACCCATAATTGGCCATAAACGGACTCATTCCCGTGGACACGTGTTCAGCGTTATTGTATGCAAATTCAGCCAGCGCTAGTTTCTCTACCCAATCGTTCTGCCTCTCGCTGACGTAGCAGCGTAAGTATTGCTGGAGTATACTGTTTGCCCTTTCCGCTTGCCCATTGGCCTCTGGGTGCCTTGCTGTCGAGAACCCCACCTCGACTTGCAGCAAGCTCATGAGCTTCCTCCAGAACCGGGAGGTAAATTGTTTTCCGCGGTCGGAGATAACCCTCAAGGGGGCGCCATGCAACCTGAAAATGTGCTCTATGAACAATCGTGCCGTCTCTTCCGCCGTCACCGCATGTGAGCAGGCTATGAAATGGCACATTTTGGTCAGCAAGTCGACTACTACCATGACCGCTGTTTCCCCCCGTGATTTGGATAAATCAGTCATAAAACCAATGGACATCACCTCCCAGGGTTTGCTCGGTGTGGGTAAGGGTTCCAGTAAGCCTGCTGGTACCGTCCGCTCCCCTTTTGCCCTTTGGCAGTGGTCGCACCCTCATACATATTCCCGTACATCCTCCCTCACCCGTGGCCACCAGAACTGTCTGGTGACCAGCATCATCGTTTTGTGCTGTCCAAAGTGCCCCACTGTGGGGTTGTCGTGGAGTTGTTTGAGTACCCTTCCCCTTAGGGCTTCCCCCAGTACATACATAGCCCCTCTATAGTACAACACCCCTTCTTTCTCCTCAAACCCTTCTGGTGCCTCTCTCCCATCTTGGAGCTCCCTGATTTTAGTTCGTGCGAATTCATCATTCCTAGTAAGCCCTGCCAGTTCTCTTTTCCCCACTAGAGTCCCCCCACACACCCATCGGTCCTCAGGTATGATGTGTCGTGTCTCCGGCGGCCCCTCACCTTCGAAGTACTCTGGCTTCCGCGAGAGAGCGTCTGCTCTCATGTTTTCCTCTCCGGGCACATACTGGATTTCGAAAGAAAACTTGGAGAACTCCTGCGCCCAGCGAATCTGTCTCTGGTTGAGTACTCGTGCAGTCCTCCAGTACTCTAGGTTCTTGTGATCGGTGCACACCTGGATTCTGTGTTGCGCCCCTATCAGTAGATGACGCCAACGACGAAAGGCAGCGTAGATCGCGAGCAGTTCTCGGTCATACACGGTATAGTTTTGCTCCGACTTGCTCAACTTCCTCGAGAAAAAGGCACACGGTTTCCATTCCTGTTCGCTCTGCCCTGGCTGCAAAAGGACCGCCCCTATGGCTCTGTCTGATGCGTCGGTCTCTAGACTCAGGGGTTTCTCCAAGTCTACATGTAATAGTTGCTCTTCCGACGAGAACGCCTTCTTCAATCTTTCAAAGGATTGCTGAGCTTCCTCCGTCCACACGAACTTCTTTTTGCTACTGAGACAGTCCGTGATGGGTGCGGTCAAGTGGGCGAAGTTCTTGATGAACTTCCTGTAGAAGTTGCTGAAACCTAGGAACCTTTGCACGTCCTTCCGTGTTTTGGGGGGCTTCCATTCCAACACTGCTTGCACCTTGCTTGGATCCATCGCTAAGCCTTTGTCAGATAACTTGTAGCCCAGGAACTCGACTTCTCTGGCGTGAAACTGACATTTCTCTAGCTTGACCCACAACTGGTGTTTCTGCAATCGTTGCAGCAGTTCCCTAACATCTCGTACATGTTGCTCCTCGCTTTCTGAATAAATCAAGACGTCGTCTAGGAAGGCCACACAGTTCTTGTAAAGCAGAGACCCCAACACGTGGTGCATGAAAGCTTGAAAACAGGCGGAGCCTGACTGTAATCCAAAAGGCATAACTAAATATTCAAAGGTCCCTAGGGGGGTGAACATGGTGGTCTTCCATTCATCCCCCTCCCTCATCCTGATCAAGTTGTAAGCCCCCCTGAGGTCTAGTTTGGTAAAAATCTTTCCCTTCCTCACTCTCGTCAAAATGTCGTCAATTCTTGGCATTGGGAAAGTCACGGGTTCCGACACCAAATTTACGGCCCGGAAGTCCACTACAAGCCTGGGTTTATCCGTGTCCTTTTTGTCCACAAAAACCACCGGACTACCTCCCACTGCTTTCGATTCTCTTATGAATCCTCTCTTTAGGTTCTTGTCAATAAACTCCCGTAACTCCTTCATCTCCCTGTCCGACATGGCATACAGCTTACCCACCGGCAGCTGCGCCCCTGGGAGCAAGTTGATTTGGCAGTCAAAGGGCCTGTGGGGTGGTAGCCTATCTGCCTCCTTCTCACTGAAGACCTCCCTCAGATCAGCATATTGTGGCGGCACCTCCCCTTTCCGTTCCACTGCCATTCCTGCCACTCGGGCGACACTCATCCTTGGTGTTTCCCCTCCTAGGCAGTGCTCCAGGCAGTAGGTTGACCCAAAGCTGACTGTCCTCTGATACCATGCCACCACGGGATCATGTTGTGCTAGCCAGCTCATCCCTAATATTATTGGGGGCCCCGCTAGTGAGGCAACGTGAAAGGCGATCGTCTCTGAGTGCCTAGACACCCTCATTCTCATTGGTGGGGTCTGGTGTGTCACTTCCCCTCCAAGAAGCTCCCTCCCATCAATGGTGGTTACTTGCAAGGGGAAATCCAAAGGTAGCAAGTGAAGCTGGTGCTCTAATGCAAAGTCCTTGCTGAAGAAATTGCAGGAGCTGCCCGAATCCAGCATCCCCTGAACCTTGACTGGGTGCCCATTCGGGAGTTCTAGCACCACCTCATGGCTATAGCTGCCTTTGGGGAATCTGGTTTGGGCACTTTTACTGGTTGCTGGCCTGGCTGCTGTGCCCGCTGAGTGGCAGCCAAGCGTTCCCGTTTCCCTGCTCCTGTGTTTGTTGCACCTCCTTGCTATGGGGGTGGGCTTGCCCTGGGCATCTTGAGACCATCGTTCGTCCAGCCTCGCTGTCAAGAGGGCTATATGCTGTTCCCATTCGCGGTTTCTCTCCGCCAGCGATTGTTCTCCAGCAGCCCCTTCCGTGGCTCTGACTTCTCCTGTCTTACTCATGATGCCGCCTGCTTGTTGCGCACGAGCAACTTTCGGTGACAGATTGCTGTAGTAGTTTGGAGTTACTCGTGCGTAAACTGTCCCCTTTTGGGAGCTTGGCTGCCTGGGTTAAACCGTCTTGACTGCACAGCCCATCTCAGCGTGGCTGCCTCAGTCGCTAGCAGAATCTGTCTGTGGGCGTTTCTTAAACCTTTGCCAGCATAAAAGCTGTTTGACACCCAATCGTCTCCGCCTCTCATTGCGCGGGAGTCTCCTGTGCAGGGAGGGCGTGGGTAGTGGAGGACCAGTGCTCTCCTCACTGACTTCCAAGGAAGAATCCCGGAGCCCTTCCACCTCTTCTCCCATTTGCTCTCCTGGCTCCTTGGTGTTACGCTGATTTCCTTCCCCCTCTATCAAGCTGCGTCTCCCCCTAGTGCTGGTACCTTCCCCTGCAGAATCGGAGAGCCTCTCCTTCTCCTGTTGCTCTGATGTCAGTTTCCTGACAATACCCTTCTAATTTTGTTAATCCAAAAGTTTTTCCCTTTCCTTTCCTTTCCCTCTATATTTTGATTTAGGTTCAATTAATGCAAATGTCAAATTTTCCCTTATTGTTATCCAATAAAGTCTTTGACTTTATAGTCCCTCTCCTCTTTTGTCCAGTTCCGCCCCTCCTTTCGCTGCTTTTCTTCTCTTCCTGATTCTCCAATTAGTCCAGCCGTTTCTCCTAAACCACGCTACGCCATCTTTGCCATCTTTATAGGTTAGTGTTTAATATAAGTTCAATATTAAAAGTGTTGCCTTCTCTTTTTTTCCTTTGTTTTCCTGTATCTTTCACTCTTTTTCCACAAGCAGCACTGACAATCTAAGTCTTTAAACTCAGTTTCTTTCGCTGGGCTCATGCCACTTAGAAATAAAAAACAAGTTAAGTCCTTAAATTCCGCTTCTTTTAATGGGCTAACACCGCTGCAGAGTGATGTACGGAGCTGTTCTCCTTTTCTTACTGGTACTTGTTGGAAATTTCTGTGCATTTAGTTAAGTATAATGAGAAGGATTTCTAATGTATTTAAAATAAAATCTCCCGTTCTTTACTCTTTATGCGCTAGTCTTTCAGGGTCTGTTTCTAAGCAGTTCACTTTATATGACTAGATCTTGCACACCCTCGTCTCCTCTCCTCAATCTCTCCTTATTAGCTTAGTCCAGTAATTAAGGGGATTGAGAAAGTTGGAAATTTTGCCGCCGTTCTTGCCGTTTGGGGTTTGGAGGTTTGCTGCTGAGGATTGCTCGTGCCCTCACATTTTAGTACTCTCCATTGACTCACCTCCTAGTTGGGATGTGAGCTTCAGAGGGTTCCTTTTTTGCTGCTGCCAGACAATGTTAGTTCTGGGTCACCCCCAGAACCTTTTTGGGGGTCGCGTAGCCTCCACGTTGCCCCCCAAAGCACACCTGCGACACCCTGCATTGAATTCCTCTGTTGGGCAACATTAAAACTCATCCACCCACCAGCACAAGAGTACTTGAAACACTTGACAGAGAATGTTGGAATAATAATAATGAAAAATGAGGTGGTGTTGGGTAAGAAATTCAGGTTCCTCAGGCGTGGGCTGAAAATTAAGGCCACGAAATTTGGCTACACAGAATTCCCGTAGATCTGCAAAACTGAAATAAATTCACGAGTGTCAGGGGTTCAGGGGCAGAGGCACATGGGAGGCAGGAGAGGGAGGACGATTGGGCGGAGTCCGAGGACAGCGAGGAGGAGGACTGTGGCCCAAGGGACTCCATGAGCTTTTCCAGCGAATCGGGGGATTCCCAGGAGGGGGCGCCTGTAGCCAGGGCAAGAGGAGCCCCAGGGGGGACTCATCAGGGGGAGAAGGCCAACAGGGAATCCCGAAGCAGCAGCTGGAGATCAGGGCCGGCTTCCCCTTCAGAGCGTAGCGAAGGGGGGGGAGTTCCAATGTATCAGGGGAAGCAGCTCCGTCGGCTGGAACGGAGGAGAGGTCAGAACAAGCTATCCTCCCGGAAGGGGAGGGGAGCAGTGAGAGGAGTGACGTAACGATCAGGAGAAAGGTTGGAAGCTGGGCGCGCGCGCCAAGTTCAAATGTGCAAGCGCGCGGGGAAACGGAGAGCCCGGGGGAGGAGCCAGGTCCCAAAGCCCGCAGGAGGGAGGGAGAGCCATCGGGAGATTCAGCGTCAGAGGAATCCAGGAGGGGCGGAACTCCGGCGGGCAGAAAGACCCTGCGTGAAAGGAAAGACAGGAGGAGGTGGAGCAAAGCAAGCATCTTAAACTGGTGCAGGGGAGGGACTGATTCAGAGGGGACTTCTACGGTCTAAGCGTAACAGACGTGGGGCTACATGCCTCGGCTGTGAAGCGGAAAATGAACGGCAATAAACTTCTTTGTATATAAAGGAAACCTGGTGTTGGTCCTTTGTGAGCTGGGACCTGAGGTAGCCCTGACAACGAGATACACAGTTAGGTAAGTGGGCACCGTGACACCTGAATTGGGCCTGCCAACATGATTGATCCCAAGGGGCTGCTGCTCCATAAGAGGGGAAAGGGTGCTGGGGGGGTAAGGAGGAAGAGGAGGAGGGGTCCCAATTTCCTAACCATCATGAATATTACATCTCCGTGGGGGCTGAGGCAATTCAGTTGGGGGTGGGGTGCAGGGAGAGAAGGGAGAGAATTTTGAGGCTTGGAGACAATGATAGGGAAGGAAATCAGACAATGGGAAAAGTCAGCATTTTACAGGAATTTGTGGAATTCTCTCCCCAGAGAGCAGTCTGCTTCTTCCTTTGTTATATTTTCAAATTCAGTCAATTAAAACATTTTAATCCCCCCAGCTTTATAATTATTAAAAACAAAACCTCAATATTTTATTGCTGCCAGGCCTTTCTTCCATGATTGAATTTTACTTTTATCTTGCTATTGCTTTGCTATGATGCTTGTTTTCTACTGAGTAAGTTGCCCTGAGAGGGTTTACATTGCAGAGCTGCACAGAAAACTTAAAACATGAGTAACATTTCAAAGAGTGCTTATTGCAGCATAAGAGCAGCAGATTTGTATTTTGTTCTGAATGGTCTGCTATAGCAATCCATAGTTTGCACCGCCAATCTAAGAGCATCCTTTTGATCTGCATTTACGTAGGAAGCTGACTTGTACACAGGCGTCAATTGCATCATTAGGAGACAGAAACCACAAACATCACTAAAGGGGGATCAATAAGTGTTCCAATGACAAAAGTTATACTGGATGCTGCCAACTACAAGGTTGGAGTATTTCTCCATCTTGCCCAGAGGCTCCCCAACCCTTTTGGGCCAACAAGCAAAGAACCTAAAACCTGCCAGCCAATGGCCTAACCAGTCCAGCATCCTGTTCTCCCAGTTGCCAACCAGATGCCCATTGTGGGAAATCAGCAAGCAGGATCTGAGTGTGACTGCAGCTCTCTCCCATTGCCCCTTGCAATTGCCAGCAACCAGTATAACATGGGGCATACTGGGGTGTATAGGGTGTTAGAGCAGAGGTAGTACCTTTGTAAATAAATCCATCCGGTTTTATCCCAATCAAAAACCCTGGATGAATGGAGAGGTCCAGTGCCTGCTGCGGGAAAGGAACAGGGCTTTCAGGTCGGGCGAGGTGCAGCTTTACAGTGTGGCAAGAGCAAACTTGAAGAGGGGTATTCGACGGGCAAAACTGGATTATAGGCAGAGGATTGAGGATAATTTAAGAAGCAACAACATAAGACAGATGTGGCAGGGGATTCAGCATATTACCAACTACAAACCTAACCTTGGCGCTGTCGACGGTGACCCTTTGCTGGCGGAGGAGCTTAACCTCTTCTTTGCTCGCTTCGAGAAGGAGCCACCTGAGACGCCGGTATTACAGCCACCAGCCCATAGGGGCCCCTCATTCACTGTAGAGGAGCACGAGGTGAGACAAGTATTGAGGATGGTGAATCCGAGGAAGGCGGCTGGACCTGATGGCATCACTGGAAAGGTGTTGAAGGGTTGTGCGGATCAGCTGGCGAGGGTCTTTACTAAGATCTTCAATAAGTCCTTACACCAGTCTATTGTCCCACCCTGCCTGAAGTCGTCAACTATTGTCCCTCTGCCTAAAAAATCCACAATCAGTAGTTTGAATGACTACAGACCAGTTGCACTGACTCCAATCATCATGAAGTGTTTTGAGAAACTGGTGCGCCGTCATATTATTTCCTGTCTTCCATCAACTTTTGACAACTACCAGTTTGCATACAGGGCAAATAGATCCACAGAAGACGCTATCATCACCACCACTCTCCATGCTGCTCTGTCCCATCTGGAGCAGCCGGGGAATTATGTGAGGCTGCTGTTTGTGGATTTTAGCTCTGCTTTTAACACTATCCTCCCCCATAGACTGGTGTCCAAGCTAGAGACGATTGGACTCCCCAACTCCACCTGTCTCTGGGTTTTGGATTTTTTGTCAGAACGTTCTCAGAGGGTTAGAGTAGGGTCACATGTGTCCACAGCCCTTAGCCTTAACACCGGCTCACCACAGGGTTGCGTGTTGAGTCCCCTGCTCTATGCTCTCTATACGTATGACTGTACAGCCATCTACTCCAGCAACAAAATCATCAAGTTTGCTGATGACACTACGGTGGTGGGGCTCATTTCAGGAGGGGATGAGTCCGCCTATCGGGACGAGGTGGAGCGGCTCTGTGTTTGGTGTGGAGAGAACAATCTGGCTCTCAATACGGCTAAGACCAAGGAATTGGTGGTGGATTACAGGAAAAAAAAGGCGGACATTCAGCCCTTGTATATCAACGGGGAACGGGTGGAGAGGGTGGCGGAATTCAGGTTTTTGGGAGTGACTATGGATCAGGGCATGACTTGGAGCGCAAATACCACTGCTCTGGTGAAGAAGGCCCAGCAGAGAATTTATTTCCTCAGACTTTTAAAAAAGAACAATCTGAGTGAGAGACTGCTGGTGTCCTTCTACCGAGGCTCCATAGAGAGCATACTTACATACTGTATTTGTGCTTGGTTCTCCAGTTGTACAGCTAGGGAGAGGAAGGTGCTCCAGAAGGTCATAACCACAGCCCAAAGGATTATTGGTCACCCTCTCCCACCTTTGGAAGAACTGTACGGTTCCCGTTGCCTTAGGAAAGCAAACAACATCCTGCAGGATCCATCTCACCCGGGTTACAGTCTGTTTGCACTACTGCCTTCTGGCAGGAGGTATAGAAACATCAAGTCTAGGACAAATAGACTGAAAAACAGTTTCTATCCAAGAGCTGTGGCCTTTTTGAATGCTGTAACTCGATAGTGAGACCTGGGAGTTTGATGGGTGTGGGTGTGGGTGTGGTTGGAAGGTGGTTTGTTTGGTTGTTGCTGTTGTTTTGCTTTTGTTGTTTTTAAGGGTTGGCATCCAATTTCGTTGCACTTGTGCAATGTTGCACTAGTGTAATGACAATAAAGAATCTATCTATCTATCTATCTATCTATCTATCTATCTATCTATCTATCTATTTGGTGGAGGTCATGTAATGCTCCTGCTTGGGTATCATGATTACGTGAAATCATAACGATTGTGTGATATGATTTTGTGATAACATATCACGCAATCACGATATCATAATTGTGTGAAATCACAGCGTGAAAAGATTTCATGATTTCATGATTGTGTGATATCATGATTCATGAAACCATGATTCTGTGGTATCATAGCGCAAAATCATGGTATCATGATTTCATGACTGTATGATATCACAATTGTGTGATATGATTTCGTGATATCGTATCATGAAATCGTGATATCGTGCAATCGTGCTATACTAGGGGTGTATGTGGTGTTATGGGAGAGGTACCGTATTGGCCCGGATATAAGATGCATCCACAAATAAGCCGCACCTTTAAAATTGAAGGCTTATTTGCAGGTGTGGCCCGCCTCCTGGCACTACTGCCATGAATGGGGGGAGGGGGCGGCAGGTGCTTGGTTCTGAGCATGCTGCGTACCTACCTCCTGGTACTATTGCCTCCCAGCACTACCTCCCTAAGCCGGCCGCGGCTGCCCCCCGTTCAGGGAGGTAGTGTCGGGAGGTGGGCGTGTAGCACTTGGTTCCGAATATAAGCCACACTTTAACTTTTCACTGTTGGAATCTGAAGAGGGGAAAAAAGTGAGGCTTATATTTGGGCCAATACAGTAATACCTCTGGTGGGGACATTACATGCTCCTTCTGTCGGGATTCACAGAATGCTGTGTAAGATAGTAATTCTGCAGAAGCACAGGAGGCAGCAGAGAGAGTCTACCAATTGGGTGTCTGCAGATGGCCAAGAAAATGAAGAGCTGTGGGTTCTGGACAGTAGAGCTTCTCAAACTTTTTGTAAAAGAAAAGCATTGCTGACTGATGTTTCGAACAAAAAACATGTAAGTCTTGCTACGGGCCAGAAAGCTAATGTGGTTTGTGAGGGGGAGGTTGTGTTCCCACAGCTGGGACACACATTCAGGAATGTGTTGTGTGTGCCTAGTTTGCAAAACAATCTCCTGAGTATTCCTGACTTGGCAAAAGCAGGCTTTTAAGTAAACTTCGTGGGAGACCAGTGCCAGATAAAGCAAAATGGGGCAGTGTTGGCAAATGCTAACCTTAGAACTAATATGTATGTACTACAGTGTGAGTCTAAGGATGCAAATGTGCAAAATGTCCCAACCCATGATATGTGTATTCATCTGCTGCACAGGCATCTGGCTCATGCTAGCTTTAAGGTGCTGAACAAAACTTTGGAGTTGTGGGAGGGGGGATGAAAAACATTAAAAGTTGTGATAATTACTTAGACTGCAATATCTGCAAGGAGGTTAAAAGCAGGGCTTGCCCAGTAGCAAAAGCCAGCCAGAGAGAAACCAAAAAACCCCTGGAGTTGATTAATGCTGATGTAACTGGTCCTTTTCCACCAAGTGTCTCACGTAACAAGTATTGTTTAATCCTAGTGGATGACTATTCTAGATTTGGCTGGGTCTACCCACTAAAGCAAAAGTCTGAAGTTGTCCAAACTTTGAAGTTCTGGATAAGGAGGGTAGAAAGGCAGCTTGGCCAAAAGGTGTGCTTTATTCAGACAGACGGGAGGAGAATTTATGGCAAGTTCCCTAAGAAACTGGTTGTGATCCCAAGGGATTAAACATGGGCTTACCAACGTGGCAACTCCTCAGGAGAACGGAGTAGCAGAGCATAGGGGAGGTGTCTTGCAGACACAAATGAAAGCATTGTTAGCAGATGCAAATCTTCCAATTAAATATTGGGCTGAGAGTATTAAGACAGCGAATTATATTGGAAATTGTTTGTGGTCAAGGGTATTAGATGACATACCCTACAAGATTCTCTATAACAAAATTCCCAGTTTGCAACATTTGAGAATCTTTGGGACAAAGGCATGGGTCCTCTAAAGAACTGAAGAAAGGGTGGGAAAAGGGCACAGCAGTTGCTATTTCTTGGGTATGAAAGCGGAACAAAAGCCTGCAAGTTTGAAGATGATAGAAATCTTTTGAGTTATAGTCGGTCAGCCAGCTTTAATGAGCAAAGAAATTAGCCCAAGATACATGCAAACCTGCTGCCAGAAAAAGTTTTACTGCCTAGCGTACCTGATAAGGCAGTTGAAACAAAGCTAAGAATTGGCAGCACTCCCAGGGAAATTGAAAGGGAGGGGGTAAAGACTGAGCAATTTTCTCCAGCTGCTCTCATGGAGTTGGGGGAAGAAGAAAGTGCAATCGGGACAGGAGGATGTAAATCCACCCCAAAAGCAGTCCTGAAGGTAGCCCAGGGGGTGAGATTAATGAACCAAGGAGGCCTGCAAGAAGTAATAAAGGTCAACTTCCAGTCCATTTTGGGTTCCCAGTCACCATAAACCAGGTTTGTGTAACTGAGCCAGAAAACTCTGAAGAAGTGCAAGAGTTACCTGCTCTAGAGAAAGAGGTGTGGTTAAAGGCAATGTAGGCAGAGTATAACTCTGCTAAACAACGTGTTTGTACCTACAGAATTGCCTAAGGTAAAAAGCCCATTAGCTGTAAGTAGGTTTTTTAAGTGAAAAAGCTGGCTGATGGCAGTTGTCAAAGGAAAGCCAGGTTGGTTGCAAGGGGCTTTACTCAAAGGAAAATCATACATTATGATGAAGTGTTTGCCCTAACAGCAAAGGCTGAAACAGTAAAATCAGTTTTAGCAATGGCAAGTTTGAGGGGATTGAAAGTTAATCATGTTGATGTTGCCTCAGCATATTTAAATGCTCCTATTGACGCTGAGGTGTATTTACAGCAAATACCAGGCTATGAGCTGGAAAAGGACAGCATGGTGTTAAAGTTGCAAAGGGCACTATATGGCTTACACCAAAGTGCACGTCTATGGCATGACTGCATAGACACAACTTTGAAAAAGATGGGATTCAAACAAAGCCTGGCTGATTCCTGTTTATATTCATCAATGGTGCAAGGAAGCGTTTGTTATTTACTTTTATATGTTGATGATATCTGTCTAATAACAACTGCACAAAAGCAAGTCTCTTGGTTTATGAACAACCTAGGTAACAAATACAAACTGAAGTGTTTGGTTGAGATTCAAAATTACTTAGGAGTAGAGATTCAGAGAAATGAAGTCTACTCTCTAAGTCAGAAGGAAAAGATGGAAAAGTTACTGAAGACATATGGAATGGAGAGGGCAAATGAGGTTGACACTCCCATAACTACCCAGTACAAAAATAAACCAGAAGGACAAAAAGGTGAGAATGCAACAGCGTTTCATTCTTTGTTAGGTTCTCTGTTATATTTCAGTTGCTGGACAAGACCAAACATAACATTGACAGTGCACATGTTAAGCCAAAGGAGTGCAGACCCAGCTCAGAGAGACTGGGTAGCACTTAAAAGAATCCTAAGGTATCTGAAAGGCACAAAAGATTACAAACTGGTGCTGGATACAGAATATGATCAGCAAGTGTATGCATACGCTGATGCCAGCTGGGGAGACAGAGAAAATGGAAAGTCTACCACTGGCTATGCTATATATATTGGAAATGCCCTCGTTCAGTGGAAATCCCAGAAACAAACATTTGTTGCCACAGCTCCTCTCTTGCCCTGGACATACAAAAATCATTTGATATGTCTGCAGCTCCCTCTGATCCAATCCTGCCTGCTGATCAATACCGGAAATTGCTTGATGCTTTCTCAGCAACTTACATAACCACCGCCTCGCCTACTCACCAACGCCTTTTCTCTGAATCGCCTTGGTTTGACAAGGAATGTAAAGCTCTAAGAAGGCGAATTAGGAAAATGGTCAGAATCATCAAATTTTCCAACGACCCTCAAACCCGTGCAAAGCTCATAGAGATTAAAAGGACATACAGAAACATGATTCATTGCAAGAAGCAGCAGCACATCTTTGAGGCTTGGTCCACTCTTCGTTTGGCTGTAGAGAGGCATGACTCCTGTTCTTTCTGGCGCTTAGTTAGACCTTCGGCACCATTCAATTCAGCTACCCAGATTTCCGCTGATGAATGGATTGCCTATTATTCAACTAGTTTCGCTTCTCCAAATCATCTTACAGATCTCCTTCAGTCCCCGTCGGACCTCTGTTCCTGTTCTCTTAGTCCCACTTCCCCAATAAACTTTACCTCAACTCGCATTTTCAACATCATAATGTCAATGCGAAGGAATAAGGCCCCCGGCCCAGACATGGTCCCGTTAGACCTCTTCCTGACTGATCCTCTTTGGTGGAGCGAACACCTGACTCCTGTATTCACCGCTATCTCCTCTGCTCTAGACATCCCTGACTCCTGGAGAGAAGCTATAATAGTTCTGATCTTTAAAGGCGGCCAGCCAAACATCCCAAGGAACTATCGCCCCATCAGTTTATTATCCATCCCAGGGAAAATATTTGCCGCTGTTTTACTGGAGGAACTTCTCTCATGGGTCCAGGAGAGGAATATTCTACCGCTAGAACAGATTGGTTTCCGAAAGTCAGCGTCAACCATGGACCATTGTTTAACTCTCTATCACCTTGCCAGTAAATACACTGCTCAAAGGCAAGGCCACCTGTTTGCCGCTTTCATGGACCTGGAGGCCGCCTTTGATTCCATTCCCAGGCAGAGATTATGGTCCAAACTTGCCCACCTGGGAATTGATCCGCACCTCCTCTCTCTAATTATTTCCCTTTATTCAAACACCACAGCTCGCGTCCGAAGTGGTCCCAACGGCTCCCTCACTACTCCATTTCCAACGGCCAAGGGCATCCGACAAGGTTGTCTCTTGGCCCCTTTACTGTTTAATCTTTATCTTCATGATGCAATTTTCACTTTGAAGCTAGCATCTAAGTATCCTCCTCACTTAGCAGGCCACCCCGTTGCTTCCCTTCTCTATGCTGATGATGCCGTCATCTTATCCAGAACAGCTGCGGACCTAGCAAATGCAGTTAATGCATTTATCGCCTATTGCAAGGCGGAAGCTCTTAATATTAATTATAAAAAATCGAAAGTCCTCCACTTCACTCGTTCCCGCAAACTCAAGCTGGAGCCGCTTAAGATCACAGGTGGCTACTTAGAAAAGGTAAAAGCCTTTAAATATCTAGGCTTAATATTCACCTATAATCTCTCCTGGTCCACCCATCTACAATCTGCCTTTCTCGCTGCAACCACGACCTCTAACGCCATTGTCCGATTTTACCACCAGAAGGGCGGCAAACACCTTCCAGCAGCAATTCAAATATTTAATGCCAAAGTTGTCCCCAAATTATTATATGGATGCGAAGTATGGACTACAGCAATATCAGGTAACCTGGATCTCCCACTTCATATGTTTCTGAGATCTCTTTCCGGCGTCCCGAGATGTGTCTCAGGTGCAGCCCTACGACTTGAGTTCGCCCAGCCCTCAATTGTTAAACGAGCATGGAGCCGAGCCATTTCCTACAGCTTCCAAATATTAGCATCGGATGCACGAATTAGAGGTGGTTTTTCCAATCTGATCCTAAGAGATATTCATAATTCCCCTTGGAAAACTACAATTAACCTCAAATTCCGCTCTCTTCTCAATTTGAATTGTAAAACTGTTCTTAATTTAGAGTGTATCAGCCCGGCGGCACTACCACTAATTAAAAAGAAACTACAGCAACTTGACTTCTCTAACACAGCTTCCTATGCAAGAGGACCGTGTTCAGGCCTAGCCCTAGCTATTCCACCTCCTGAAGGGATCCCTCTATACTGCTTCACAATTTATTCGGAGGCTAAGCGAAGGGCCTTTACCTGTGCCCGTCTGAACTGTTTTCCTACAGCAGTTCTGTCGGGTGGTTATTCCAGAGTTCCCATCGCAAATAGAACATGCACCTGTAATGACACGTCCCCGGAGACTATGGAACATGTAATGCTCTTCTGTCCCAACTGGACAGATGAAAGATCTCGGTTTTTAACTCCCCTCGTGAATAAGCTTCATCTCCCAATCCAGCCTTGGATAGTGTCCCTCTTTTTGCAGGATTCTGATTGTTGGATTACCGAGATGACAGCTAACTTCCTGCTTAGTGTGATGAAAAGGAAAGCGGCACTAACCTCTTCCTTAACCCCACAGCTGCAGTTGACGCGCCGCACAATCGAACGAAGTTCCAAGTAACCTTATTGTCCAACGACAATTGAGTTAGGACAAATCTGAGGAGCTGTAGGACCCTTAACGGCCCTCCTCCAGCCTCAGCACTTTTTTTTTCTTTTCTTTTTTTCTCTTTTAAGTAATTGCCCAGGATGATATCCACCTTTACCTCCCCACCCCCATTTTATGTTGTTATTTCAATGTATATTATGCTATGGCCACATGGCTAATGAAATAAAATCTATTGATTGACTACTTGTGAAGCAGAGTACTCAGCCATAAGCGAATGTGTGTCACAAATAGAGTGGTTTGCTTGCCTAACAAAAGAGCCTGGAATACCTTCTGAAATGCCAGTCACTGTGCTCAGTGACAACATGGCTGCACAACAGCTTGCTAACCAACAGAACTTTAAGAGCAAAAGCAAACATATTGCAATAAGATATGGAAATGTAAAAAATGCTTTGGAAAGAAATGTGTTAAAGGTACAGCATTGTAACACAAGATGTAATGTGGCAGATTTGTGTACAAAATGTTTGGATGCTCCTAAATTTTGAGACTTAAGAGAATTATTAGGTCTCAAGCCTTTGACTTAAGGAGGAGTGTCAGGATTCACAGAATGCTGTGTGAGATAGTAAGTCTGCAGGCTTGAGTTTGCTAGCTGATGCAATCAGACTGCAATTCTTTCTATGGAGGTGCTGGGTCAGAATGACTCGACAGTAATGTGCTGTCAGTTGATTGGCTGTCATCGGTTTAAAAGGGAAACCTGTCCAGCAGTAATGGTGGTGGTGTAGAGGAGTGTGGTCAGAGAGAGAGAGAGTTAGATGTCTTCCTATTTGCCTTAAGGTGCAGCCAGGTACTCTGTCTGACTGTATGAACTGCTTCTGTAGATATTTGTATATATAGCTCACAATAAATATACTGCACCTGGAACTCTGAGCATTTCTGTTAAAGTGTTGCGAGGAATTCGCGACACCTTCTGGGGTAGTTTGCCACCTTTGGTCCCCACCCTGCACTCAACTCTCACCTGTGGCTCCTAGAAGCTGTCAGCATGCGACAGCGGCTACACCCGGGAATGGTTTTGACTGGTTTGCTAAGCTGGGTGAGAGCAGCCGATGGGTCTCAAACCCTCATTGAGTTAGAGGGTTTTGCATGCAAAGACAGACTCAGGCATATTGAGTGGACGAGACCAATAGTGGGTCCAACAGCCAAGAAGGCGGTTTTTGCTCATGCTGTAGAGGGAAGTGATGGGCAGATGGAGCTTGTCCACCTGGGAAGGGAGTCCATCTAGGAAAAGGAAAACTATGATCCTAACCCTCAACTGCTTTGTAAAATATCTTCGGGGGGAAAGGGCCAAGGAGAAAACTGTAAACAAATTTGGAGTGGAGTCCCTAATTGGATGGTGCCTTGTACACCTCCTTGTAGCAACTCCTGCAGCCAGGCTGTTGCCAAATGCACTGCTCTACTTTCCTTTGGAGCACATCAGCCAGGCCAAGAGGCAGGGGGCTTGTCATCTGGCCTGCCCAGAACCTCCATACACACTGTCCAGGCTTGCGCCATGGGGAGGTCACTTCAGTGCTGCTAACTCAGCAGTTTCACATCACCCACAGAAGTGCACTCCAGTTTCTCTCAAGACAGATGGGTGTCAACAAATGCCTCTGACTAGCCAACATGGCTATCCAGTAGCCTTATCCTTGATGGTTTTATCTTATCCTCTTTTAAAGCCATATAAGTTGGTGGTCATCACCAACTACATTCCGTAGTTTAACTATGCGCTACACTCCCCAGCCCCCCAAAAAACCTTGACCAAACACTTCTCCTACTCCAAAGGCAACCCCCTTAACTAAATCAAAACAATTCAATTTTAAATACAGTGGTACCTCTGGTTGCGAACTTAATTTGTTCCGGAGGTCCGTTCTTAAGCTGAAACTGTTATTAACCTGAGGTACCACTTTAGCTAATGGGGCTTCCCGCTGCCGCCGTGCCACCACCACGTGATTTCTGTTCTCATCCTGAGGTAAAGTTCTTAACCCAAGGTACTACTTCCGGGTTAGCGAAGTCTATAACCTGTTGTGTTTGTAACCCAAGGTACCACTGTAAAACTAAAAACTGGGATGAGCAGGAGGCCTTGTCAGAGAACTAAGGAGGGTATCAGCAGGAGCTGTGATGCCCATAGCGCCATAGGCCAGGAGTCAGCTTCACCTGCTGAACCGCAGCCTGAAGGGCAAGAAGGCAGAGTGACTCTACCTGCAGCTGATCAGCCTTCAGTGACAGAGAGGAGAAGGCACTGATGAGAACCAGCTGGCTCTGGCCTTCTTAAACAGAGCTCTCAGCAGCAGTCAGATGCTGGAAACAACGCCTGTGGTTCCCAGCCCTACTTTGCTGCTTTCTGCTCTCCATCTGGACCCTTTGCCCTGTGTTCATCTGGATTCTCTGACCTCTGAACTGTCTGACTTCATATGTGGATTCTGCTCTCAAGGAAGTGTTCCTCAGAGACTCCTGGCCCCTGCTTGCTCAGCAACGGGACTCAGACAGGGCCACAACACACAGGCACCACGTTGAGGACTCTTGGACCAATAGTCTATGCACTGACTAGCAGTGCCTCTCCAAAGCTTCTTCAGGCATAAAAGGTGCTTCCCATGATCTGCTACCTTTCTCAGAGTTGGTAGACGTTTATGGAACCTGCTACCACTGGAGGCAGCAATGGCCACCACCTAGGATGGTTTCAGAAGAGGATTGATTAGACAAGCTCATGGTAGATAAGCCACTAGCCACAATGGCTCTGCTCTGCTTCCATGGTCAGAGGCAGTAATGCTTCTGGATACCAGTTCCTGGGAGCATCAGGCAGGGAGACGGGTGGTGTTGCTCTCGGGTCCTGCTTGTGGACCGGGTGGCCACTGAAAACAGGGTGATGAAGGAGATGGACAACTGGACTGATCCAGCAGTCTCTTATTCTGTTCTTTCTTATCCTTTTAACTGGAGATGCTCTCAGGGGTTGAACCAGGGAGATCTTACTTAGTGTGCAAAGCTATTCCTTCTGCCTCTGAGCCACAGTCCTTTCCCCCCAGATGCACCGTAAAGCGCTTTCTGTTGTGGACAATGAGCCCACCACCACTGTAGCTGCAAAGCAGGTAAAACGTTTGCTACCACCTCCCTTGCTCTGCTTTGCTACTGCTTCCCACCAAAGGGAGAGGAGAGGTGCTGGACACTCCCTGGAGGAGGACCCTGGATTCACTTACCACTGATTTGCAGCAGCTGGGCTAATGCCAGACTTTGGGGTGGGCAGGTTAAGGAGGGGGAATTGTTGGTTGCTGTGAATGGTTTTTGTTCTGGGGGAGAGGGGGGATCAAGGTTTTGTTTATCTGCTAATCAGTGGGTGAGAGTATTGCTTTGCTTACTGTTTGACTATTGCTAACGTTGCTTGTTACTATTTACAGGGCTGCCGTGTCGTTTTTATTTTTCCATAAGTTGTATGTTAGATGAAGTGCTAATGTATTATATGATTTTTCCACCCTGCCCGCCTACCTTGACAAATGTTATTATGCATGTGCACATATTTTCTTTATCGTAAGTTGCTTGGAGAGCCTTGGATGAAAAGTGACTAGTAAATAAATATAATGCAAAAAGTTCCTTTTTAAGGACTTTGGCTGACCTGATCAACATCCCATACCCTTTTAAAATGTGGCTCTTTTTTGGTGGGGGGGGGGTATTACTGGGTTATTGTTTTTATCTTTTATTCAGGGTGGATTTGATTTAAATCAAATCAATTTAAATCACAATTTAAATCACTAGTCAGTAAGACTTGATTTAAATAATTTAAAACAAAAACAAAAAAAACCTTAGACTGAGTTTTAGCACAAATGAAAAATTTAAACAAATCATTATTTTGTGATGAATAGCCTTTGGAGTATAATATAACTTAAATAGAAAACTATCTTTAGAAAGATTTTTCCTCCAAAAGCATTTTATTTTAAAAATCCAGTTTAAATAAAGAAAATCTGATTTAAAAATAAATAAATCCATATTTATTTATTTATTTATTTATTTATTTTTTTATTAAAAATGATTGATTTTTATCCACCCTGCTTTTATTTTCTATACTGTGATCTTTTAATGTAAACCACCCTGAGATCTTTGGGTATAGGGTGGTATATAAATTCTAACAACAACAGCAGCAACAACTCCTCACCACAGACACCTTGCCGACCACATCCCTTGCCACGGCCAGGCCTTGTGCGAAGATGCGTGCCACCACGAACGCCCACGTCACCTGGAGCTTCAGTTTGCGGGGCACGTCCCCAAAGGGCTTGAGCTGCTCTGTGTACTTGCTGACACACTCCAGGTACCTGTTGGAGAAGTGGTACTGGGGGCTGACCAGGCGGAACATGCGCTCCAGCAGCCGGGCCCAGAAGTCATTGAGCATCTCCTCCAGGTTGACGCTGCCACCCATGTAGTAGCGCTTCAGCTCCACAAAGAGGTCCTTAAACATTTCTGAATTCTGCATGCACAGGAGGCCGTAGGTCCTTACAAACATGTTGTTCAAGGATTTCTCGACGTTCTCGAGAAGCTCTCTGAATAATTTTTCAGGAAAGGGGAGAATCGGTTCATAGAATCATGGACTTGTAGGGTTGGAAAGGGTCACGGGATCATAGGGTCACCTAGCCCACCTCCTTGCAATGCAGAAATCGCAGCCGAAGAACCCCAGTTGACTATACACAAGGGGACAAGCTTCCAATGTGTCTCCAAAGCTTTGGGTGTGATAAACAAAGCTCATTTGTTAATCTAGGAGGGACTGCAAATTAGGGCCAGACATTTTTATTTTGAAGGGTCTGGGCAGAGGGGGAACTGTTTAGGAAAAGGGTCAGAAGCCTCTTTTGGGCCTCTTTTGCTGTGGAGGCCTCAGAGGACACAAAATGACTGCCACATCAAAAAGAGCAGATAAAGAGACACAACCACAAAATGGTGCAGGCATGCCCCCACCATCTCCCACTCCCCATCAATGGTGGAGGGAGGTACCTTCATTAGCCACTAATATGCTTTATTCTTTGCATCTCTCCTCTGAATTAAAGTTGGCCCTGCCTCTGGATAACAGGCCACTGCAGATGTCATCCTTAGTCATTGTTTCTCTTCCACATCTGAATGTGAAAGAGAACATCTGACATCTGAATACTTCAGCTAGAGTTAAAGACTGGCTGAAAGCAAGGTTATGATTCCATCCACAATTTGCAAACCACATTTTGCATTAAATGTGATTAAGAATTCTATCTGCCCAGAGCCAGCACGCATATCATAGCCTTCCTCCAATAGTGCAAAAAGGTACACATATGATGTTTCTGGGAGTTGGAGAACTTAACTTGATTTGATCATCTTCCCTCCAATCAATTTTACGTCTTGCAGACTCCCAGAGATGCAGCAAGGTGATGGGTGTTCTCTACCAAATGTGGCCTTCCCTCAGCCCAGAAATCAAAATGTGGGACAGAGCAAAGTTTCTGAAAAACGAAATACCAGACCCTCAGGGTGGAGAGGCAGAAGCTGCCTTCCACTCTGGGAAGAGTTATGCTCTCCTGCAAATTATTACCATTGCATTTCTGCAGCACCCAATATCATCCAGGAGTGACGCAACAATGGGACACACACATGCCTACCTGAGCATCATAAAGAATACAAGACGAGAGGTGAAGGGGATTGGAAAGGAAAGAGGGAGACTCTGCCCAAACTGGGAAGATGGTGGAAAAAGCAAAGCATTACAGAACTTCAGAGATGCAAGGGAACTTGGAGGTCACCCAGTCTAAAAGAAAGTCCTTTGTGCAATGCAGAGTTAAGCTATGGAACTCCCTCCCCCAGGAGACAGTGATGGACACCCACTTGGATGGCTTTAAAAGAGGACTGGACAAATTCTTGGAGGGGGGGGGCTATTGGTGGCTACTAGCCAGGATGACCATGCTCTGCCTCCAGAGCTGGAGACAGAAATGCTTCTGAATATGAGTTGCTGGAAACCATG
The DNA here is from genome assembly GCF_965113315.1 of Podarcis vaucheri. NCBI lineage: Eukaryota > Metazoa > Chordata > Lepidosauria > Squamata > Lacertidae > Podarcis > Podarcis vaucheri. The sequence continues at coordinate 6,910,412 of NC_138757.1, forward strand.
GGAGGGCAGAGGTGCTTGGGTCTTTCTTGATGGTTTGCCAAAGGCAGCTGTTCGGCCACTATGACTGCAGAATGCTGGACCAGATGGACTGTTGGGGCCTGATCCACAATGCACCACAATTTCCTCCCCTCTGATCATTTTTGAATGCATTTTCTTCTCTCTTGGGGAGAACACACAGAGGGGGATTCTTCAGCACAACCCTAGACCCTGATTATTGCTGATCACTTGCCATGGACTGACTGGATGCAGAGGAGTAGAGTCAGCAGCTGATGAACCCCCAAGGAAAGAAGGCTCAGGACCCGGGGAGTGGTGGTGGGGCGACAATGAATAGCTGCAGGGAGAAGACGGGGGGGGGGGAGAGGGGAAGTGTTGGAAACAGAAAGAGGCTATGGCAGAGAGCAGAGTAGAATCAGAGGCAGAAGTGGAGGCTAGAGAGGCCAAGAGGCAGATATGAGACAGGCTGCTGAAGAATCCAGGGAATTTTCTCTTCCTGCTGTGACCAGCTCCCCTCCCCTCTGGTCTCCCAGAACCCACAGTGGTATGAAGAGGGCAGAGCAGAGACAAACAAGGCATTGGAGTCTCAGATTGTTTGGGATGGACCAAGGGGAGGAGGAGACAGAGAGCTGCAGGAAGGCAGGGATGTCCCCACAACTGCCTCATAGGGGCAAGTTATACTGGGAAGAGTTTCTGCGCTCACCAGGCCTGGGATGTTTTGTTTCTTTGAATAAAGGGTTACCTTCACTGACACCTTGTGAGTTATTGCTGACTTGCTCCCAACCCCCACCTTAACACAATCACCTGTTAGAGTTTGGATTTGATATCCCGCCTTTCACTCCCCTTCAGGAGTCTCAAAGCGGCTAACATTCTCCTTTCCCTTCCTCCCCCACAACAAACACTCTGTGAGGTGAGTGGGGCTGAGAGACTTCACAGAAGTGTGACTGGCCCAAGGTCAACCAGCAGCTGCATGTGGAGGAGCGGAGACGCGAACCCGGTTTCCCAGATTACGTGACTACCGCTCTTAACCTGTTAGAGGGGAACCCGGGGCAGATGCCAAGGGTGGGCACTGTCTAGGGTGCCAGCAGATGCCCCAAAGTGCCACATATAGATTCCCAGACACAGAAAACCTTAAATGTTTTAATAGGTGCAACTTCATCAACAAAAAGCCAGACCCGCTGATTCAATCTGATAAAGGAATCCAGACCTAGGGATTGCTCTTGGGAGTGCCCCACATCATGCCTAGAAAATGCAATGTAGCAGAACTGCCACTCCCATCCCAAAAATGAGATTAAAGGTGTGATCAGAAGGCACAGCGGGGTTTATTTTGGGGAGGAGTTCATACGAGACTCAAAGAAAGCTCAACACGTAACATTAATACCATCATAATACCAGCAGTGTAATAATCTTAAAAAGTGTCTAACGTGGGACAGATGTGTGTAACATAAAGCATGATTCCGTTTCCCAGAGTTTCTATGCAATGTTACCTTTTCTCATCTGTCCTGTACGTAATTACTTTATGATTTAATATCGTTCAAAAGGAGGGGTGGGGTGAAGAAGGAAGGTCAATAGGTTTGGAATTCCCAGACTTCTTGTGTGCAGTCCTGATGGTTCCCTGCTGCACAGACTACTGCACCCCTCAAAAATAAAAGCCCCCCTGGGAAGGACAGTAGCCCCCCCCCACACACACACACATTATTTCCTCCAGGACACTGGCTATCTGGTATTCTGTCCTGTGCTTTCTTGTGACTCATGTTCAATAAATAAAATTTTAATAAAACATGCCTCTGTGCTGGGATCCTCAAAGGAGGCAGTGTTTAGACTTTAAAAAGTTTTTAGAAGCAGGAGCAGGAAAAAGAGAGAGAGAGTCTTTGGCTCGGCTTGAATTTAAACCTTGTTAAAATGTATGAAGTACATTGGAGTTCAATTTTTTTAAGTCTTCAAAGTGCTCCAGTACAAACAAAGTCTAACTCAGAACATTTTTGGGATGGGGTGGGGGTTCAAGGAGGGGGAATCACTGAAATGCATTTTTTAAAAGGTGTTCTTTATTAACACAGTTCTGGGCTTGGATCTTGACTGAGCAGCAGAAAGCACAGCAACTTTCAGATTGCAGGAGGAGGAAAACGACCCCTAGGAAAAAAAAGAATTTTATTTTGACACCCGCCTCCCAACACATCCTCTGTCCAGTATTAGCACTGGACTAACCAGTACTAACCCTTTCTGGCTAGGGTTAATGGGAGATGCCATCTCAAACATCTGATTGCTAAAGGCTATTATTTAATTAGTTAGTTAGTTAGTTAGTTAGTTTTTTCTGATTTTGAAATTTACACACAATTGTCAAACAACCAAAACGGAAAGAGAATTCTGTCGATTCCCCTGGACTGACTTCTTCCCCTTTGTGGGTCCTTATGTTAACTTTCCCCCCTTGCATCTTCTCTATTAATCCAAATCTATTATATCTCCATTACAAACATAACTCATTGTTAAACTACAAGTATTATTCCAATCCTACTAATAAATTTAATTGCTTACAATGATTTTTCAATGATCCCCTTCATGGATCACAATGATTACAATGATTCCCTTCATGGATCACTGCCTTGCCGTGGCGAAGGGGCTTGAATAACTCAGAGAAGCTATGAACTATACCGAGCAGGGCACCCAAGATGGACAGGTCATAGTGGAGAGTTTTGACCAAATGTGATCCACCTGGAGCAGGAACCGGAAAGCCACTCCAGTATCCCTGCCAAGAAAACTCCATGGACAAAGACAACAGGCATATAAAAGTTATGACGCTGGAAGATGAGCCCCTCAGGTCGGAAGGCGTCCAACATGCTCCTGAGGAAGAGCAGAGGACAAGTACAAGTAGATTCAGAGCTGATGAAGTGACTGGGCCAAAGCCGAAATGACGCTCAGTTGTGTCAGTATATGAAAACAACGCAGCTGCTAACCGGCAGCTTGTTGACATCACAAGATGCGACTAGCTGTGGGAAAGAAGATTCCCGGAAGTTCACAGGCTTCTCAGAGCTCTGTGAAGAGTGTAATTTGAAACCTTCCGTTTGCGTATTTACAGGAAGTTTGTCAGACTTGCTAGATGAAGTTTGAAGTGGTCAGACATGATTTCTGTAGTGCTGTAAAGTCAGAAATAAAAGCATGTGAATAGACATTTCTGACTGTCTCCTTTCCCTGCTAGGGAAGCAGCAGGAGGGGGTGTGCATTTACCCACGCTGGGAAAATGTCGCCTATCAAAATCTCCCTGGTCTGTCCGGGATGTCAGCCAGAGGAGGTTACCGGTAAGCAAGCTCCGAGAGCAGTGAGAGGGGCCAGCCTCTCCGGAGGGGGCTTGTTTAACCAACAAGTTGCGGATATGCCTGGAAGCGAAAGGAAAGTCCAATGCTGTAAAGAAAAATATTGCATAGGAACCTGGAATGTAAGAACCATGAACCTGGGTAAGTTGGATGTGGTCAAAAATGAGATGGCAAGAATAAATATTGACATCCTGGACATCAGTGGACTAAAATGGACAGGAATGGGCGAATTCAGTTCGGATGACCATCATATCTACTACTGTGGGCAAGAATCCCGTAAAAGAAATGGAGTGGCCCTCATAGTCAACAAAAGAGTGGCAAAAGCTGTACTGGGATGCAATCTCAAAAATGATAGAATGATCCAAGGCAGACCTTTTAACATCACAGTAATCCAAGTTTATGCACCAACCACTGGTGCTGAAGAAACTGAAACTGACCAATTCTATGAAGACTTACAACACCTTCTAGAAATGACACCAAAGAAGGATGTTCTTCTCATTATAGGGGATTGGAATGCTAAAGTAGGGAGTCAAGAGATAAAAGGAACAACTGGCAAGTTTGGCCTTGGAGTTCAAAACGAAGCAGGGCAAAGGCTAATAGAGTTCTGCCAAGAGAACAAGCTGGTCATCACAAACACTCTTTTCCAACAACACAAGAGACGACTCTACACATGGACATCACCAGATGGGCACCATCGAAATCAGATTGATTATATTCTCTCCAGCCAAAGATGGAGAAGCTCTATACAGTCAGCAAAAACAAGACCTGGAGCTGACTGTGGCTCAGATCATCAGCTTCTTATAGCAAAATTCAAGCTTAAACTTAAGAAAGTAGGAAAGACCACTGGGCCGGTAAGATACAATATAAGTCAAATCCCTTATGAATACACAGTGGAAGTGAGGAACAGGTTTAAGGATTTAGATTTGGTGGACAGAGTGCCTGAAGAACTATGGATGGAGGCTCGTAACATTATACAGGAGGCAGCAACGAAAACCATCCCAATGAAAAGGAAATGCAAGAAAGCAAAGTGGCTGTCCAACGAGGCCTTACAAATAGCGGGGTAGAGAAGGCAAGCAAAATGCGAGGGAGATAGCGAAAGATACAGGAAATTGAATGCAGATTTCCAAAAAATAGCAAGGAGAGACAAGAAGGCCTTCTTAAACGAGCAATGCAAAGAAATAGAGGGAAACAATAGAATGGGAAAAACCAGAGATCTGTTCAGAAAAATTGGAGATATGAAAGGAACATTTTGTACAAAGATGTCACGGGAAGGACAGATCGTGAAGCTGAGGCTCCGATACTTTGGCCACCTCATGAGAAGAGAAGACTCCCTGGAAAAGACCCTGATGTTGGGAAAGATGGAGGGCACAAGGAGAAGGGGACGACAGAGGACGAGATGGTTGGACAGTGTTCTCGAAGCTACAAACATGAGTCTGACCAAACTGCGGGAGGCAGTGGAAGACAGGAGTGCCTGGCGTGCTCTGGTCCATGGGGTCACAAAGAGTCGGACACGACTAAACAACAATATGTTTCCCCCATTCCTTATTAAAATGTTGGTCTTCCTGATTTCTGATACTTCCGGTCATTTTTGTCATTTCAGCATAGTCCATCAGCTTAATCTGCCATTCTTCTCTGGTAGGGACTCTGTCTTCTTTCCATCTCTGGCAGCAGTGGTCGCGAACATAAATAGTCTTTTCTGGTCTATTGGTATTTTGGCACCTAGAATTCCTAGAAGGAAAGCTTTGTGTTTTTTAGAAAAAAAGTTATTTTAAACACCCCCCCCCCAGTTTATTATATATCATCTCCCATAATTCTTTTACTACTTTACAAGTCCACCACATATGGTAAAAGGTGCCTTCTTTTTCCTTGCATTTCCAGCATGTATTTGACCTTGTTTTATACATTTTAGCTAATTTGCTAGGAGTTAAGTACCAACAATATATCATTTTCATATAATTTTCTTTAGAAGTATGACATCCTGTAAATTTCAAATCCCAATTCCGTAACTTCTCCCATGCTGTAAATTGGGAGTTTTTCTTTCGGAGTTTTTGGTAAATTATTCTGCTTAAGGTCATCTTCAATATTATTTATGTTCTATTTGCCGAGTTTTGAATAATATCTTACAAAATGTTTTCTTATATCTTTCGGATTATCTATAAATTTACCTTCTATATTGAGCTTGAAATCAGAAATCAGGTCTTGCCAGTTAAGTACATGTAAACGTTCCATCTCACAGAGAAATATATATATATATATATATATATTAAATAAATAAATAAAGTAAGTAAGTAAGTAAGTAAGTAAGTAAGTAAGTAAGTAAGTCTTATTCCAACCAGGAGAAGCATGTGTCAGGGAAATCCATTAATACTCTGAATAATCCAATACTGGGGTAAACATGTCAATAACATTAAGATCAAAAAAGAAAAAGGGAGATAATAAATAATAATAATAAAACCAAAGTTAATGATGATGATGATGATGCCAACAAAGTCCATATACCGTATTTTTCGCTCTATAGGACGCACTGGCCCATAGGGAGCATCTAGTTTTGAGGGGGGGAATAAAGGAAAAAAAAATTCCCCCCCCAGGCGCGGGGCTGGGGCAGGGGAAGCCCGAGCTTCCCCCAGCCCCAGCCCCCAGAACAGGCTGCTATCCGCAAGCCTTCGGAGCCCGGCGGGAACTCCCCCGCGCTCAGAAGGCTTGCAGATAGTTGCCCGAAGCCTGGAGAGCCCAGCTCTGTGCTCCCCGGGCTTCGGGAAGTAGGCTGCTATCCGCAAGCCTTGGGAGCCCGGCGGGAACTCCCGCGGGCTCCCAAGGCTTGCGGATAGCTTCCTGAAGCCTGGAGAGCGAGAGGGATTGGTGCGCACCGACCCCTCTCGCTCTCCAGGCTTCAGCAAAAGCCTGCATTCGCTCCATAGGACACACACACATTTCCCCTTCATTTTTGGAGGGGAAAAAGTGCGTCCTATAGAGTGAAAAATACGGTACTTTATCCAAATAGTTTTATATTTCTGGTGAAAGTTAATTATTAATAGGAAAAATAAAATAAACTATATCCCTTGTAGATTGTTCCCATGCAGATTTATTTAAAAAAACACGTCTGGGGTGGACCTCTTTTTTACACCCCCCAACATTTGCCAAATTGATTCCCATTTCAATATACAGTTTGTTATTTTTAAAATTCAGAGCTCTAAACTTTTGGAAAAGTAACTGCTTTGATACTTTTTGCCATGAAGCTGTATTGGAGCCTGGTGCTTTCAGCTCAATCCCCCCCCCCCCGGCCAACTCTTTTCAGAGCAATGAATGGGGGAAAGAGCTCAACAATCGCACTGCTGGACTCCTCAGAACCCAAAAGGACCTTTGGGCTTTCTTGGGGGTGCACGGTGCCCTCATGCCTCCCCCAATTCACTTGCTGTCCGACGCCATTCCACAGTAACCCGGAAGTTGGTAACCCGGAAGTTACGGAAAAGGAGCAATGCGGCAGCGAGCTGCAGCTGGCTGGAATGCAAAACAGGATGTTGATGTTTGGGACTGTACCATGGGAACAAAGGGGCAGTCTATTCACTGTGCTGAGCACCGGATGTTAGCTCAGAGTGTCATCTGACCTGTACTGGAAGTACAGGGGTGGAGTTTGTCTCTCTGCTGTTGGAGTCTGATGAGAGCAGACGCGTTTCTCTGTACTGCTGCAAAGACAGAAATAAAGACATGTAAATACATTTCTGTCTATCTCTTTCCCCTCCCTGGGGGAGGCAGGGAGGAGGGAAGAGTGGTGTGTTCTTCTCACACTTGAGGAGGATCGCCGATAGTGACCTAGCCTGTATCCTGCCGGGAGATGCAGACAGGGAGGTCAACAAGGAGCTCAAGCCGGGTGCCTGGAGAGTGGCCAGTTCCTCTGATAAGGCTTGATAATCCAACATCTGGTAGCATTGCCGGTGGTTCTGATCCATGGAAATCTGCATGAGAGGTTGATGAATCGTTCTTCATCCTCTGCACCAAGGGAAGGAAGATAAAGCTACGTGCAGCTGGAAGCTACACAGACGGCTGGGCATCGTGACGAGGTGAATGCCAAGCAACGGAGCCCAAAGGTATGGTGAATTTATGGCTGTAAAGTGAACGCGTTAAGAAGAAATCTTCGGTTCACTGTGTGTCTGCGTTTGAGAGAAACCAGCACCGGGGGGGAAACAGCCGCATACCTTGCATACCGAGATAAGACTGGTATGCACAGTTGCTAAGCAACGAGAAGTCAGTGAAGTGAAGTGGAGTGGAAACTTACTGACTGGGGGCTGGAACACGGAGTGTGTTTTGTCTACTTAGCTGTTTTTTCCAAGGACTTTCAAGCAGCTTGCAGTTTAACTGCCAAGTGGAGAAGGCAGTAAACAACCAAGAGTGACTCTTGGAATTTTACAGGCTCGAGAGTGAGAGCTGAGGCATGGATTCAAAATGGATGCCAAGAAGGGGGGAGGCTTACCTTACCCACCTCCCCTGACTAATGACAATTATTCATCTTGATCTATAAAGATGAAAGCCCTGCTACAGAATCAGAGGATTTTTGGGGTGATTGAGAACCCCATCCCTGCAGCACCAATGCCAGGTTGGAATTCACAGAATGTGAAAGCCAGGACGGCTATAATTCTGTGTGTTTCGGATGACCAACTCGTGCATATCCGGAATTTAGTGAACGTGCGAGAGATTTGGGAGACGCTGCGTAGAACACATCAGAGAGATGCTGGTTCTTCAGCGTTGCTGCATTTTGAAAAGCTGACCAATCTGAGGCTTGCGCCTGATGGAGATGTACAAGCGCATTTGACAGAGATGAAGTTCCTGCGCTAGCAGATGGCGGAACGCAATTTCCCTCTACAGGAGGAGGTCTTTTGTTTCATGATTATGAACAGCCTAAATCGGACTTATAAAACGGTTGCCAGTCAGCTTGGTTCCCTACCGGCCGCGGACCTCACCGTGTAGAGAGTGTGCGCAGTTGTTCTGAATGAACAAGACAGACTTGCTGCACTGGATGTGAAAGACAGGGGGAGAGAAGCACGGAGTTCTCTGACTCCCCCACTGCTGTCGCTACTGAAGAGCAGGCAGTAGCTTTGAACGTTGTTCGGTGTTACAATTGTGGACAGACTGGGCATCTTCAGCGGAACTGTAAGAAGCCACGTCAGCAGAAGGGAGTAAAGGGCAGCTCTGCGAAGCCTGAGGCGTCAGGCAAAAGTCATACCAAGCCCCAGGTGAAACCTGCAAAGGCTTTGATGTCAAAAGGAACCACACCAGAAATGGAGAACACGTTTGTCATTGACACGGGTTGCTTGAATCACATGACCCCCCACAGAAGTCTGTTTTCGACGTTTAAGAAGCAAAGCTTCACTGTGATACAGGCCAACGGTCAGGAGCTGGAAGCGACCGGGTTTGGAACTGTGTATCTTGAGAGTCTGAACTTGACTATAGACAATGTGTACTTGGTTCCTGAGTTGAAGTTCAATCTGCTGAGTGTTTCGCAGATTGCAAAGAAAGGACTGAAACTGTCCTATGATAGTGAAAGCTGCAAGATCTTCAAAGATGGAGAGTTGTATCTTTCTGCCAGAGAGAAAGATGGACTGTATTTGTTGACTTTTGATCAAAGTGATTACATGAATTGTAATTCATCTGATTCTAACATGATTTCTCTCGCAGGTGTGACGAAGGACGCCAGGAAGGTGACCAGGGTCGACAGAGCATTTCAGCGGGTGTATGCTGATGAGATTGGTCCTCTAGCACCATCTAGAGGCAATGCAAGATATTATCTTGTGTGTGTGGATTGTTTCTCTCATTATGTCTGGGTATTTGTGTTAGAGAAACCACAAGAAGCCTTAGAAAGGTTTAAAGAGTTTTGTGACAAGGTTAAGAATGTGCATGATGCTAACATTGATTGTCTTTTCACAGATGAAAAGCCAGTTTTTCTTTTACAGGATTTTCAGGAGTTCCTGCAGAAGAAAGGGATAAGGCACAAGGTTGCTGTTTCAGCAGAAGCGTGGAACAGGGGTGTTTGTGTACGGGTGAACAAAGAATTGCAAAAGGGGATGCATGCGCAATTGCTTAGTTCACATTTGCCACATGAGTATTGGGCGGAGTCATTAATGTGTTATTGTTACACGTGGTTGAGAAAGGTTTCAAAAGATTTGGGAAGTTCTCCTTTTGAGAAGCTGTTCCATAGAAAACCTTCTGTTGCCCATTTTAAGGTTTTTGGGTCTCTTGTGAGGACAGAAGCTCCAGGTGGAGTAAAGAATGCCAGAGGCATTTTTGTGGGATATGAAAAGGGTCTCTACAGAGTAATTTTGTCTGAATCTGTTCAGGTGATGCTCACAAAATTTCTAGAGAGTGCTCCTGAACAGGAGAAAGTAATTGTTCACACATTTCCCACAGAGGACAATTCAGATGATGATGATGATTTTAGTTGACACAGTCATTGAGAGGAAATCTCACACAATGGATAGGCCTTCACAAATGGAGGAAGAACCACTGTTTACTATTGGAACTGGTTCTCCAAAGAGTCCAGAGGTTGAACCAGTGAGCAGAGAGGATCAGCACCTCATACGCAGGTCTGAGAGAGTTACAAAGGGTGTACCACCCAAGAGGTATGCAAAAGAGTTTGCTAATGTAGCTGTTGCATGTGTTGCTATTGTTAACAACTCAAGACAGGTTGAAGCTGTGTCTAAGTCAGAGACAAAGACACAACAGAGAGTTGCTAGCCAAGGTAATGCAGATGCACTCATTCCTTGGAAGCCAGACAGCCAGAGAGGTACACTGGGGAAACCAGTGGCGGGTAGTTCCAAGGGTGGAACTGAAACAACAGGGGAGTGTTATATGTATAACAACTGTTTGTTTTCTTCTCTGGATCACACTTTGCTCGCAACGCACATTGATTCTTTTGGGGGAGTATGTTACGGAAAAGGAGCAATGCGGCAGCGAGCTGCAGCTGGCTGGAATGCAAAACAGGATGTTGATGTTTGGGACTGTACCATGGGAACAAAGGGGCAGTCTATTCACTGTGCTGAGCAACGGATGTTAGCTCAGAGTGTCATCTGACCTGTACTGGAAGTACAGGGGTGGAGTTTGTCTCTCTGCTGTTGGAGTCTGATGAGAGCAGACGCGTTTCTCTGTACTGCTGCAAAGACAGAAATAAAGACATGTAAATACATTTCTGTCTATCTCTTTCCCCTCCCTGGGGGAGGCAGGGAGGAGGGAAGAGTGGTGTGTTCTTCTCACGCTTGAGGAGGATCGCCGATAGTGACCTAGCCTGCATCCTGCCGGGAGACGCAGACGGGGAGGTCAAGAAGGAGCTCAAGCCAGGTGCCTGGAGAGTGGCCAGTTCCTCTGATAAGGCTTGAGAATCCATCAGTTTTAACCACTACACTTCAATGGCTTGGTGGATAGGTGTACACAGAAGAAGTGAGGGTGGTTGGACTGGATAGCCATATTCATGTGAGAGAGGTGGATCTATAGCCCCTAGAAAGTCAGTAGGCTGTAAATGAAACGGAGGTTTTGTGCATCCTATACTAATTCTGTGTATAAGCAGCAGGATTAAAGATACTAGTATTTTTGTAATGGATAGGATTAATCTGAGACTGGATCTTCCTATGCAGTTTGTTCAATTTACTACTACTACTGCTACTACTACTACTACTAATAATAATAATAATAAGGATATAATTTTTTTATTACTTTTTAACATATCATTTTCAACAGTAATTAAACATGCTTTTACATCTTATTCATTTTTTTGACTTCCATCAATCCTGTCTGAAAATTTTCCAATCTAATCTCTTAGTATGCATTTCTTATCTTCTCTATTACATTTCAAACTCATAACCAATAACTCTATCTTTTTCTACTTTGTAACACTTCGTATATTTCTCCTTACAAAACTTCTTGTAGTCCTACTAGCGTAAATTGTTGATTACAATTGCTCTTCAAATAATTCATATACTTCTTCCAATCTTCTGTAAATCTCTGGTCCCGCAGGTTTCAAATCCTTCTTGTCATTTTGTCCAATTCTGCATAGTCCATTAATTTCGTCTGCTATTCTTCTTTCGTTGGAATTTCTTCTTGTTTCCATTTCTGGGCTAACAATACTCTTGCCGCAGTTGTTGCTTGTGGTTTGAGGACCTGATCCCCGCATAGTGGAATGAAAACACAAGAACACGTGATATAAGGTTAATGGGGATTGAATCTGTCTAAGAGTGACCTTTCTTAATGTAAGGGTTTCACGGATTATTTCCAGAAGGGCGTCTATTTTATCCTTAGATAAGTGGGATGATTGAGCAATTGTATCCAGCTCAATGCCCAAGTAAGTGAGGTGTGTAGTGGGGCCCTCGGTTTTTTCGGCTGCGAGGGGAACGCCCAGGTCCTGGGCCAAAGCTGAGAAGGCCCCAAGCAGGGAGGCACATTCCCTGGTATCGGAATTTCCCATGAGGAGAAAGTCATCGAGATAGTGCGTGACCCCAGCAGAATTAGTCCTAAAACTCAAGGCCCAGTCCAGAAAGGTGCTGAATGTTTCGAACGTCGAACAGGCTACTGAACAGCCCATTGGCATGGCCTTGTCAACATAATACTTGCCTTGAAATTTGAAACCCAGCAACCAAAAATCATGAGGGTGAACCTGTAAAAGGTGGAAAGCCGATTCTATATTGCACTTCGCTAAAAGTACCCTGTGACCAAAACTCCTAATTAGTTTTACTGCCTGGTCAAATGTGGCGTATTTTACCGAGCATAGTTCTGGTGGAATGGCGTCATTTACCGAGCCGCCTTTTGGATAAGAGAGGTTGTGAATGAGCCTAAATTCCCCAGGGGTCTTCTTGGGGACAATGCCTAAGGGTGAAATATGTAAGTTTGGGATGGGAGGGCTATCAAATGGGCCTGCTACCCTGCCCGCGCTTACTTCTTTGGCTATCTTCCTCTCAGCGACCTCCGGTCTCTCCCTAACAGATTTCTGATTGGGGGAATCTTTAGCTATTAATGAACCCGCTACTGGGATACGGAACCCACTGGAAAATCCCTCCCAAAGATAGGAAGCCGCGTTTTTGTCTGGGTAAAAGGATAGAAGGTCGCAAAGAGGGGCTAGTTTGATCGGGGAAAAGGCTAGCTCCAGTACCACCCTATCTTCTGTTCCCGGCCTTGGGGGCTCCCCTGGAACTGGAGTGATGGAACCCCCAGCCTCCACAAAAGGGCTGCTTTCCCCCCTTAAAGCAAGTTGCTACAGGGTGAGCCCTGGCGTATCTCTCACATTCATGAGGGTATTTGCACGAGGGCCTCTGGCATGACCCTTTGTTATACTCCTAGCATACCTTGTGCCTGAAGTCCCTTCTTGGGTCGGCCCTGGCCGTACGGTATGGATCAACCTGCTTCTTCCCCACGTACGGACCGACCGCTATCGACCAGATACCGTTTTCAATCTGATCCCAGCGCGCTAGCGGGATCCTAGAAGCCTTTCTGCGAAACTTCTTATTATAGCTAATGGCGGCGGCTTCTCCAGAGAGGGCGCATGCCGTACGGATGTGCGACAGGTAAGCAACCAAGTTGACTGCCCGCTTGGGATAGGCCGCCACAATTGTACCCATGAAGGCCTGGAACCCGTCTAACCAGTTGTCAAATGTCCTAGGCACAGAGGGGTACTTGCTCTTCCGCTTCCCATGGGAAAGCCTCTTTTTGCCCCTACCTAACTCCTCTGCGGGAGGAACTAACTTAAACATATCAACAAACTCTCCATTTAAGATTTTAGCACGCAATTTAGGGGATAGATGATCACCTGGGATGACATCTGAAGTTGAATAGGTGGAAGTAGTTACATCTTTTACCAGAGCCCCATCCTTCCACTCCTGGGTCCCCCCAAACTTTTTCTGATGACAATTGGCCCTCCTTGAGAGAGTCCAGTCGGGAAGACCAGATACTTCCTCTCCCTTACCCCAGTAGAGCCCAAGGATACATCGCTATCGTACTCAGAAGAACTACCTGTCTCCTCGTCCGTGTCATCCTTCCTTGACTTGCTTTTCTTGCAAATGTGTTTCTTCTTCTCACGCCTCTTCCCCGAAAGCTTTTCCTCCGTTGCTGCACTGGGGGCCTCCTCCAACTCCTTTTGCTCGTCCTCTGCTGCAGATGATGAGGCTGATTCTGGCAACTGCACCCTGGGCCGCTTATCCTGCGAATGATTGGATGAGCTAGAAGTGACAGGGTTATTAGTATGGGCAGACTTAGTTGTCGCCTCCCCCCCCCCGCCCGCGAGAAGCGGATGCCGTGGACTGTGACTGAGACCTAGTCTGGACCGGTTCTGACCTAAGATTTGCACCCACCCTTGTCAATTGAGAATCACTAAAGAGGGCGGCCGAGGTGCCAGGTAGTTGATCCCGCTGGGAAGAGCGCGGACTCTCTGGAACAACCTGAGTATCAGGAATGACGTCGGGAGATGGGGGAGGGCTGGGGTTTTCATCGGGAAAGCGTTGCTCATAATCGTCTATAAATGACCTAAATGCCTTGAGGAAATGAGAAATGGGCTTTTGATTATTATTCCTTCCCTGTTGCCCCCGGGATGTGTTTCCAGTTGCATTGCGTGCTGCTTCAGACGCGCGCTTTCTCTTAGGCGCCATGAGATGTGCTGCGTGTGATAAAGTGTAACTGCTGCTTATTGGTTTGGGTTGTCTGAATCTGTATTTTTTAAAAATTTATTTAATTTTTAATTAATTTTTTTTCAATTTAAAATTTATTTATTTATTTATTATTAATAATAATTTATTTATTATTATTGTTATTATTTATTTATTTATTTATCACTATTGTTTATAATAAAATTGATTAAATTTCAAATTAATTTGATTATAATTAACAGCTGGTTGCTATTATTGTTGATCCAATAATTATTGTTGTTATTATTGTTCCTAAATTAGTTAATTATTAATGGTGTTATTAAAACAATCAAACTTGTGATGAAATTGATATCACTGTTGCTGCTTAATAGGTGCTGTCAAAACAATCAACTATCCAACCACTGTGAAATTATATCAATTATATTGTCACTGTGCAATAAATCAATTATACTATCACTGTACGATAATCAATTGCTGAGCATTCTTAAATGATAATATTCTAGTATCACTATCAATGTTTCCAAGTATCAATTGCCACACAGCAAAAGCCCCCCCAGCCGCTCAACACTGGAATAAAGTGAGCAGCAGCAATGGGTGTCAAGCTGCTCCAGCGATAAGGGTAAAACTCAGGGAAACTGCCCTTAAGCCTCCAATAAAGCAGTCAAAGCCGCAAAAAGCTTCTTTTTGTTATCCCAACAGGAAGCTGCAAATGGTGCAGCTGCCGAGCGACAATGTAACAATAGCTCGGCAATCACTTAAGCCACTAAGGACAAAGGATAACTCAGAGAATGCAGCTGCAGAAAACGCTGCCTCTTTACAAATGGTAAGGCTGAAGAACAATGCCCTTAACTATCGCTCGTTAGCTACTATGTTTCTAGTCAGCTGGCAGCAGCCACTTCTATGGCAACAGAATGAGTCACCCGTAACAACAGGAAATAAATGCCAATCTTACACTCCAAGCAAGGGGGGTGGGAATGAAGACTCAGAGCAACGTGGGGCTTTAAATGAAATGAAATAAATGAAATAAATGAAGATGGGTAAGGGGAGGAGTGCTGAAGGGGGGGTGTGACTGGATCTTCTAGTTGAATAAGCTCCAAGGGGAAGAAACAGTCTGGCTAGACGAAGCCCTTCAAGAAAATACCATTTAAAGGCAAAACGGAGGCTGGTGTTTAAAACGCACAGGGCCGGCTAGAGGGGGGAGAGGGGACAAGTCAACAATAGGGTCAGCAGACATGCAAGTGGAGAGCCGAGGCTAATGTGCCTTGGGCGCCCGCCTTAACGAAGAAACGAACAGGAACGCTTTTTTGGTGTTGGGGGGAGAACAAGTCCGCAATAGCGGCAGCAAATACGCGCATGGAGAGCCGGGACCAATGTGCCTCGGGTTCCCGCCTTAAACGCGGAAAGAACAGAAGCGAACTGAAAAAAGGACGGCTGACGCTGTTCAACCACGCACCCGACACCCGATACTATTCTATTAACTGAAACAAACCACCCCAACAGCGCACACTCACACACAGTGACAAATCCCTAGTCGGGGTGGGAGCGCTAAGTCCCTGGGAAAAACACACACACCGGAGCGGAGCTCCCAAATTGCACTGAGAATAAAGAAATAAATTGGGACACCGCCTCACACCAGCTTAAAACAAGAAACTTGGGGGCGATACGCTTAAACAAGAAATTAGGGGGCGATAAGCAAACGTTGAGGAACAGAGGAAACGGCACAGCGAACTAGCGCTGCTACGGCAGCGCGCAGGGAATCAGCAAAGCACACACACGGCTCAGTGGCAAAATAAAGTCGCTCTGGGGAACGCACACACACAAAAGGACGGGGGAACAGACAATGGGGGTAATAAAGATTAACGTTGCCAAACGAAGTGGTTATACACACGCACTACTGAAGCAACACGCACACAGGGTGTCCATCCCTAGGTCGGAGGAGAGCAAGGGAAAGGCGAAAAATTCCCCGGGCACGGAGAGCACCCAAACTACGACTTAGCCTGGCCACCGACCCTCTCAGCACACTCTCACTCACAACGCTCACAGTCAGCTAGCCAAAGCAGTGAAGCTAGATCTGCCCGGTGAAAGATCAGCGCGGGAGCCACGCACTCGCAGCACACAGAGTGTTGGATTTAAAATCGTACCGCTCCGCTCCTAGCAGTGCTAGATCAGTCTGAGAGGGGACAATCGCACGGGCACAGCACTCATACACACGGGGATAGGGTGGGCTGCCGAACCACCGGCTCAGTTAGGGTAAACGAAAGAACAAAGAGAACCATGAGGAAAAAGGCACAGCAATAGCAGAACACAAGAATAACCGCTCACGCACACTCACCGAGCACACACAGTGCCGGGCTCAAGGTTGTGCTGCTCGTGTTGGCGCTATAAAGCCAGGGGGGCTAGCCAAGCTTAAGCAACCCACCACTAAAATCAGCGGACCCACGCGGAACCCCCCCCAAAAGACTTAAGCTCGCAACCAGGAGGCCGCTAAGCGAACCAGAACAAACTACACAGCCCACGCTTCCCCGCTCCGGCCACACGAAAATACTTCCCTGGCTTCTGCTGACTGGAGGATCTTGACTCACGACGGGACGACGAAGAGTGAGGCCGGAAGGCTGGCGCCGCAGCAATTTAGGCTGCTATACATGCCCCCTCGCAGCCACCTAGTTGGGTGCTTGCCCATGGGCATGGGCACCAGCCAGGTGAGTGGGAGGCAGGGGGCTAACGCCCCCTGCTTGAGGCGGAGTTCGGCTCCCGACCACAACCACTCCCCTCTCTTGCATGAGGAGAGTCTATATAAAAACAATTTAACATCTTGCCTATTAATATCCTGACCTATAATAGCAAGTAAAAATGTTTCTGGTTTGTTTTTTTTAATGTTTCAGACATCTGAAGACATCTGAAGGCAGCCCTGTTTCGGGAAGCTTTTAATGTTTGATGTATTATAGTATTTTAATATTCTTTTGGAAGCCGCCCAGAGTGGCTGGGGAGGCCCAGCCAGATGGGCGGGGTATAAATAAATTATTATTATTATTATTATTATTATTATTATTATTATTATTATTATTATTATTATTATATTTCAACATCTTTTTCATCTCATTATATATCATTTCCCAGACGTTCTTTACTTTTTTACATTCCCATCACATATCATAAAATGTTCCTTCTTTTTCTTTACATTTCCAACATTTATTATTTGTCTTATACATTTTAGCTAATTTCACTGGTGTAATATACCATTTATACATCATTTTCATCATATTCTCTTTCAAACCATTACAGGCTGTAAATTTTATCCTTTCATTCCACAACCTTTCCCATTCTTCAAGCTGTATATTATATCCAAAGTCTTTTGCCCAATGTATCATTACCGATTTCACTTCCTCATCTTTCAAATGCCACAGTATTTTATATATTATTTTACATTCATTGTTTAGTATTTCTATTTCAATTTTTTTTATCATCAAATCCTTTTTCCTTTAAATCCTCTTTATACATTTCATTGACTTGGTGGTAGTGCAACCAATCATTTACATATTCTTTAACCTCTTCATATGGTTTCATTTTCAATTTATTTCCTCCCCCCCCACACAATTTCTCATAGGTAACCCAATTTTTACTCATATTTATCTTTTTCACACTCATAGCTTCCAATGGAGATAACTACCACGGTGTTTTACATTCTAATAAGTTTTTATACCTGTCCCATATTTTGTAGGAACGTCGCCTGCCCGGGAGCTATACCAGCCTCCTGGTGCACTCCAAAGGCGAAATATTCCGATGGTCAGTCTCTGGCTGCCGTTCAGGAATCTTCCTCTCAGTCCAGGGCCAAGAGGGCCAAGAGAGCCAAATGGTGCCTGGCACACTTCCCTTGCGCAGCTTGCTAACTGTCCGTGCCGATCCAAAAGTCCTTCTGCCTCTCCTTGGCCGGTAAGCAGAGCGATTGCAGCGGCATGAAGCGAATGCAGTGTGTGGGTAATAATTTCAGACTTGACGCAGCCTGTCTTGCTTATCTCCAAGTCTTTATTCGTGCAGTAAAACAGCTCATAAATCTCCTGGTGAGAGAGCACACATTTTCTCTCACGCCTTCCGTCCGAGCAAACACAGACTGAAACACTCAGAATAAAACCACTCCCAAATGTGTCTGTAACCACGCCTCAAGAATGTGAGACGTCATTCAGAACGTCACTCAGAACTCTTTAACCCTGTAAGTTCTGAAACCCTTAACACCCCCTCTCGTCTTGCATCTTGAGGGAAACTGAGGGCACCTATTTACAGACCTCTTTGAGTTCAACTCACCTCCCATTGCCTTTTGCCTCCCACTGGCATCTATCCCAGGCAACTGTTGAACCCCTTCAACACTCCCAGAATCACACTGTGCGAAACCAACCCATGCGCTGGTGACCTGAAACCTCTCAGGTGGAACCCCTTTCGTGGTGCGTGAGGACCGTCTGAGCACAAACTCAGGTGCTCCTCCTGACCCACTGGGGTCAGCAAGCGTGTCTCCTACATCAGAAGACTCCCCCTCTGACTTGCTGCGTCTTCAGGCCTCCTGGACTTTGCTAACAGGAGATGAAGGCTCACTCTTGGGTTCTCTCTTAACAGCCTGTGGAGAAACCCACCCCTGTGCTTGACCCTCTTCAGCGACCTGGTCCTCAGCAACAGGCTCCGCCTCTGTCTCTCCTTCCTCCCTTTCCTCCCCCTCAGAATCAGACAGATATTCTGAGAGAACATCAGGACCATCACTAAGTCTTGACCAACCACCCTGCTCACAGAACTCAGCATGCTTGCTGACCAGCAGCTTGGTCTGATCACCCTCTGGGTATGCAAACTTCCACCCATTTGTCGCAGGTTCATACCCACAGAAGATCATTTCCTGGTACCTTGGACCACCTTCCTTCCGTTGAGCTGTTGGTATTGGCACTGAAGCCCTGGAACCAAACACACGGAAGAAATGCACCTGTGGTTTTTTCCGGTGCAACAGAAAAAACGGTGTGTCACCTACAACTTGGTTGTAGGACCTGTTAAAGACAAAGCTGGCAGATTTCCAAGCTTCACTCCAAAAGCTCTGAGGCAGCCCAGAGTCACACAGTAAAACCCTGACAGCTTCAGCCAGTGTTTCACTCCTGTGCTCTGCCACACCTCTCTCTTGAGGAGACTTAGCATTCGTCACCTGGTGACGAATCCCCTTTTGCTTGAAAAACTCCTTCAGAGCAGACCCAGTAAACTGTGACCCACGGTCGCTCTTGAACCCTTGCACTTTGGTGGAGAACCTTAGTTCCACCTCCGCAACCCAATCCTTGATCAGTTGTGCCGCCTCCCCTTGCGTTCTCAGAGAGAAAGACCATCCATTCTGAGAAAAATCATCTGTCACCGTCAGCACATACCTGGCCCCACCCAGACTCTTACACTCCATGGGTCCTGCAAGGTCTGTGTGAACAAGCTCAAAAGGTTTTGTGGTTACCCTCTCCACCCTGGGATAACTGCACCTTTGTACCTTTACCTTTCTGCATCCCCTGCACTCTAGGGATCTCCCACATGGTTTGAGTTTGCAACCCTTAGTGCAGCTGGGCAACCTCTGAACATCTTCCAAACAAGCGTGTGACATTCTCCTGTGCCATAGATGAATACATGAATCATGGCTGGGAACACTAGCACACTGCGCCTGTGCTCTTCCGGCATTCCCCCCACCCTCCAGAGGTGATTCCAGAACAAAGAGATTGTTCTTGCATTCCACGTTGACAAGCTGTTTCTCCCCTCTGAAAATGGAACAGGCATCATTTTCAAAGCAAACTTTGTACCCTTGCTTTACAAGAGCAGGTACAGATAACAGGCAACAATGCATCTCTGGCACAACGTAGCACTCTAGCTCCGCCTGCAAAAAGGAAACATAAACATTTGCAACGTTAGAAACTGGCTTTTGTGACCCATTAGCAAACATAACAGTTTTCCCAGCTGAAACAGCCCTGCAGTTCCGCAGCCCCCCAGCAGGTGGCGGTCCAATCAGGTGATGACTCGCTCCTGAATCCACTATCCAGCGCACAGCTGTGTCCTTGCTGGGGCTGTTTTTCAAAGTTGCCAGAGAAGCCGTGAGATGATAACAGTCTCCCTTCTCTGAGTCACGTCCTTCCTTCGCGTTCCCACGCTGGCCTCCTCTCCTAGACTGGTTCCCATGGGAAACGACCTTGGAGACATCCTGCCCGGCCTCTCTGCTCCTCTGTGGACAAGCCCTTTTGAAATGGCTGTTGGACCCACAGAGATAACACCCACGAGTGGAAAAAGCCTGAACAGAGCTTTCATCTGGCTTGCCCCCCCCCCCTCTGCAACCGGTGGAGCTCCCTGCGCCAGCCCTGCCCTCTCTGACACGGCGTTCCTGTTCGTCTGATAAGCGTCCTGTCACGTACTGGAGAGTCAAATCCTGGGGACTCATCGATTCCAAAGATAGACACAAATTGTCATAACTTTTGTCCAGAGAGCTGAGCAAAATATAAACCTTCAGCTCCTCTGAGAAGTTGACGTGCAACAGCCTCAACTCATTGAAAACAGAGAGCATCTCAGTAACATGCTGTCTGATGTTGCCACCTGGACGCAGCTTCATCTCAAACAAGCGTCTGGTGGTGTGGATCTTTGCACCAGCCGTGGTCCTGTGGTGCACCCTCTCAAGAGCAGCATAAGCCTCCTGAGCAGTGTCAAGCCCCTCGACCAAGGGTAGCTGGGAACCCTCCAAACTGAGCACTATAGCTCCCAGGGCTTTCTGGTTTTTCCTCTGCGAAGCGTGAGCAGCTGCTACGTCTGCCGCCAATGCGCCTGCTGCAGCCTGTAGAGGGGGCCCCTGGGTCGCCTCCCACAGCCCCTTGGCTACCAGCCAGGCCTTTAGCTTCCGGCTCCATTCGTGCCAATTTTGGCCGTTTAATTTTTCGAAGGAAAAAGATTCCTGACCGTCTGCCATCTCCTCCCCGGGGATAAGCGTACTCACGTCTGGCAGTAGCTTCCTCCGGCTTCCGGCAGATCAGCTCCTTCTCCCCAGCGAGCTCCTTTTAGCCTCAGAAAGCTCTAGCTGGCCCCAGCGTCTTCACAGGTGGCCCCCCCACACCTGGGACGTCGCTGCAACAGCTTCAAAGCATTGGCTAATGACCCATGACCTATGCCGGCCAAGAGGGCCAAGAGAGCCAAATGGTGCCTGGCACGCTTCCCTTGCGCAGCTTGCTAACTGTCCGTGCCGATCCAAAAGTCCTTCTGCCTCTCCTTGGCCGGTAAGCAGAGTGATCGCAGCGGCATGAAGCGAATGCAGTGTGTGGGTAATAATTTCAGACTTGACGCAGCCTGTCTTGCTTATCTCCAAGTCTTTATTCGTGCAGTAAAACAGCTCATAAATCTCCTGGTGAGAGAGCACACATTTTCTCTCACGCCTTCCGTCCGAGCAAACACAGACTGAAACACTCAGAGTAAACCCACTCCCGAATGTGTCTGTAACCACGCCTCAAGAATGTGAGACGTCATTCAGAACGTCACTCAGAACTCTTTAACCCTGTAAGTTCTGAAACCCTTAACAGACCGGTCATTAGGCAGCTTCTCTTTTATAAGAAAAGCATACCAGTTTCCCTTGCAAACATCCGAAGGGAAAAGGCAGTCTCTGTAGATTCAAAACTACTTTATTTGACTGCATAACAATAACACAAAAGACTGCATGTCTGAGCAGTCAAGCTCTGGGTTTTGCCACACAACCCTGCTCTATCTCAAGAGCGGAAGGGACTGGGGAAAACTCCTCCCAGCACACAGTGAGTAAGCCTGAGAACAGAGGCTCACTTCCTTTCTCATGCTGTGAGACGCCACCTGATGTAAACAGATCCTGCTGTTTCCTGCCAGCGTGGCATCTGGTGGGGGCTGAAATCCCAACATATTTCATATAAAGATATTCGAAATATGCGATTACCAAATCCTTTATGGATTTTTTTTTTATTATACCATAAATACGTGTGCCAACCAAATCTATTATCATAACCATCCAAATCCAGCAAATTTGTATTTCTTAACAACATCCATTCCTTTAACCAACAGAGGCATAGTACAACTTCAAGTCTGGCAGGGCGAAGCCCCCTCTTTCTTTAACATCTGTTGACAATTTATATTGTATTCTCAGTTTCTTCCCCTGCCAGACATATCTTGAAATTGCTTTTTGCCATTCTTTAAAAATTGCTGCCCCCTTGATTATTGGAATCGATTGAAACAAAAATAACATCTTTGGTAGCACATTCATTTTTGTAGTTGAAATCCTTCCCCAAAATGATAATTTCATTCTTCTGAGGATGTATTTTAATTGATTGTCTGATTTTATGTTAATGTGTTATGCATTTGATGTTAGCCCCAATGAGCCCGGCTTCGTGTGGGGAGGGCGGGATATAAATAAAATTTATTCTGTATTTTATTATTATTATTCCCCATATTTCCATGTCTCTCTTAATTCCATTCCACACCAGTTTATAGTTATTTTGAAATAAATCTATGTTCATTGTGGTTAACCAAATTCCTAAATACTTAACTTTTTTATTTATTTTTTTAAAAATTATTAGGTTTTCACAATTTACACAGACACAAACAATACACAACACAGACATACTGAACACAAAAACAAACACATGTAATTTCAAATCCCTAATTTCTTAACCACTTTCCCCGACTTCCCCACACCTCCCCTTCCTGCATCCCAACTCCAATAATTAACTCAGCAAGTTCTTATCTCCAACTTTTACCTTATTAATATTTTACTTACTTCTTCTTAAATTAACCAAATTTAGCTTATAAACCTCAATTAAACCAAAATACACACCTTTTACATACTTTTCTAAGGTCGACCCAGTTTCCCTTCCACAGATTTCCCAATTTTTATAATATTTACAAAACAAAATAACAAAAAACAACATATAATTATAGACCCTTTGGGTTCCAAAACTCTCGCCCCCCCTTTCCCGGTTTCGATCCCCAAAGAATATCCATCAATCCATCAGCTCTCAGCCCGGATCCCTCACGTCCGAGGCCCTCAAATCTCTTTCAGTCCCTCTCTGCCGGTTTTGTTGGTAGTCCTTTATAGTAAACATCGAATCTCGGAGAAGCTCTGTCCCAATGGGGTCTACGTTTCTTCCAACCAGACCTCCGTATTCAAAAGTGGAGCCCAAATCATATTTCTTATTCCTTTTAAGTCCAAATGTCCCAAATGTCCCAAAAGCTCCAACTTTCACCTTGATCAAATTTGTAATCCATAGGTCTTCCGATCTCCCCATGGGGGGATCTCTCCAATCTCCATTCTCAAATTCAAGCCAAATTTTCATCATCCAGGTCTTGCTTCCTTTGTAATCCATTTTTTCAGGCCTCTGGTTGTCTTTTTTCACCTGCAACGTTTCAGCTCCTCCTTCCCACTCCTCTGAGTCTGCCCATATCTCTTCTTGTTCAGCTGCAAGATTTTCTTGAGTCAAGTCCTTGGCACCATCAACAAGATTATTTACTTCAGAATTCAAGGTCATAACATCTGTGGCCAGAGCTTCACTCTGATCTTGTAATTTTCCCAAGAGAAAGAACATTCTATCCAGCTCAGCCTGTATTTTTCCATCTGCAGCCATTGTAATGTCTCAGAACCCCCTCTAGAGGGGATCTGGTTACTTAGTGTTCTTTCTCCAACAGTCTGGTTACTTTGTTTTTATTTTTTCTTTATTTTCAAGCGACTTAAAGTCAAATGTATCAAAAATAACCAGCAGAAATAACAAAAAGCAAATTTTTCTAACTTTGACAGCTCGTTTGACAGCTGTCAGAGTCTTTATATCTCCTCAACAGGCTCTCTCACGGATCGCTCCCGGGTCCCGGGGGGTTGCACATCAGCTCCTTAAAATCAGATTTTATCCTCCAGCAGAATACTTATAGTGCCAAATCGTGGAATTAAAAACTTTTGTCTCGCAAAGAGAAAGGTGGTCTTTCGACCTTAGTTATCCAATTCTTGCTTTAAGTTGTCTACAAGACGGGGGGCAGACTTCCTTTTAACGCATCCCCCGGTCATGCCAAATTTAAAAATAGAATTTTTAAGTCCAATTTCCGTACTACTCACGGGTTGTTACTTTTGCAGTCCAAATGTTCAAAGGAAGAAGTCAGCGCTCTCCGGCCATGGCTCGCGGCTTCACTCCGTAGAAGAAGCGGTCTACTCACAGCACCACGCCACTCTCCGTCACCCGCTCCGAAGCCTTTAAAAAGGCTTCTTCGTGGGTCGGGGAGGGCGCAAATGGTGCCCATCGAATCACCAAGTCCACAGGCTTCAGCGCCTGTGGTTTCTGAGGGTCCCCGCGTTGCCGCCACGGCAGGACCCGTCTTCCATGGAGCCGATTCACTCCGGAGCTCGGAGGGAATCCGCCATTAGCCGATCGCGCTAACCCGGAAGTCCCTCTAAATACTTAACTTTTTAAACTACTTCTATACCAATTTCCTGCTGCAACATATCAACCAAGTCTTGTTTCATATTTTTAACTAATATTTTAGTCTTACTTTTGTTTAATTTAAAACCTGCTACTTGTCCAAATTTTTCTATTTCTGTAATAACCTCTTTGGCATTATTTAATGGTTCTTCTATAGTTAGTACCAAGTCGTCAGCAAAGGCTTTCACTTTATGTTCTTTCCGGCCAACTGAAATTCCTTTTATTTTCTCTTATTCTCTTATTGTCCTTAGAAAGACTTCCAGTACCGATATGAATAATAGTGGTGAGAGCGGACACTCTTGTCTTGTACCCTTTGTAATTTCAATATTTTCAGTTATTATATTATTTACTATCAGTTTTGCTTTTTGAACAGAATATATAGCTTTTTTACCTTTTATAAACAATTGTCCAATGTCCATTAATTCAAAATTCTTTATCATAAATTCCCAAGATATATTATCAACGGCCTTTTCCGCGTCTACAAACATTAACATGAATGTTTATCATTCCTGGCCATCAGGTATTCAGATATGTTCACAATATACCTTATGTTATCTCTCATCTGGCAACCAGGAAGAAAACCTGCTTGATCTTCATGTATTATCTCATTCATTACTTTTTTCAGTCTGTTTGCTAAGATACTTGCGAATAGCTTATAATCATTATTCAACAGCGAAATTGGCCTATAATTTTTCACCTGTAGTAAGTCAGAGTCTGATTTTGGTATTAATGTAATATAAGCTTCTTTCCATGTTTCTGGTATTTCTCCATTGTTTAATATATTATTCATCACTTCTTTCAATGGTACAAGTAGGGTGTGCTTTAATTCCTTGTAATATTTTGCTGTAAATCCATCCGGCCCTGGTGCCTTTCCACTTTTCAATTGCTTTTCAATTGCTTTATTGCTTCTTTAATTTATTCTTCCTCTATTTAGCCGTTCCTTCTTCTCTGTCCAAATTTGTTGCACTCCTTTCTGTTTTAAGAATTCCTCTATCTTTTTTTGTCTTCCTTTCCAGTTTTTTTATACAGTTGTTTATAAAAGTTAACAAATCCTTTTCTGATTTCTTTTGGATTTTCTACTTCTTTCCCATCCAATATTATTTTATTTATTGTACTTTATGCTTTTCTTTTTTTAATTTGACGCACCAACCATTTACCTGATTTGTTGGCATGTTCAAAATTCTTTTGTCTCATTCTTTTAATATTCCATTCCACTTCTTGATTTATTATCATTGGCTTTGTAGCATCTTAATATTTTGATTAATTCTTAAATCTCTCAGATTTTTTATTAGTTTTTTTCTCATTTTCCATAATCTGATTTAAAATCTCTTTTTTACCTTTCTCTCAAAATTTATTTCTGATGCTATTTTGTTGTATAAAGAAACCTCGCATAACCGTACTAGTGTCCCAAACAACAGTTATTTTGGTTCCTTTATTACAGTTATTTACAAAATATTCTGTTAGCATCTTTTGGGCCTTCTCGTTAATTTTTTCATCTTCTAACAAATTTTCATTCAATCTCCATCAAAAAGTCTTTACATCCAATTCTTTTATTTCACATCTAATTGCATTATGATCTGAAAATATCTTTGATTGTATTTCTGTTTTTGTTACTCTGGGTGTTAATTCACTGGAAAGCCATACATAATCAATTCTAGAAGCTGAATGGTTTGGTTTTGAGCAGTACATAAATTGCTTGCCTAATGGGTGTCTCAGTCTCCAAACATCTATTAAGTTACAATTATCATATCATAGAGAAAAAGGTCCTTGGTAACTTCCCTTCTTTTATATTCTCTTTTTTCCTAATTCTGTCCATTTTCCAATGAGACTACTCCATTCATATCTCACATAATTATAATTTTTTGGTCCATAAATTCAAACAGTTTTTCCCCCAAGTCTTTGTAAAATTCCATCTTACTACAATTTAGGTGCGTGGATTCCGACAATTATCAATTTTTTGCCTTGCCAGGTGACTTGTACTGCTATTACTCTGCCTTCTTCATCCTTAAAGATTTGTCGAGCCTCTAATTTATTTTTTATATACATCACCACTCCTCTCTTCTTGCTTTTATCAGATGAGATAAACTCATTTCCTAATTTTTTGTTGATTAGTACTCTTCTATGTTCTCTAGCTACATGCGTCTCTTGTAAGCAGATGATATCCAAATTCTTTTTAACAAAAAATGTCCAATTCTGCTCCTTTTATTTTTATCGTTAATGCTGTTCACATTCCATGTCCATTCCATGTTACGATATGGATGCAATGCGGCAGCGAGCTGCAGCTAGCTGGAAAGCAAAACATGATGGGAATGTTGGGACTGTACCGTGGGAACAGAGGGACAGTCTATTCACAGTGCTGAGCACCGGATTTAGCTCAGAGTGTAATTTGACCTGTACAGGAAGTACAGGAGGAGGAGTTTTTCTCTCTGCTGTTGGAGTTTGAAGAGAGCAGACGCGTTTCTCTGTAATGCTGCAAAGACAGAAATAAAGGCATGTAAATACATTTCTGTCTATCTCTTTCCCCTGCCTGGGGGCAGGGAAGAGTGGTGTGTTCTTCTCACGCTTGAGGAGGATCGCCGATCGTGACCTAGCCTGTATCCTGCTCGGGAATGCAGACAGGGAGGTCAACAGGAGATCAAACCGGGTGCCTGGAGAGTGGCCAGTTTCTCCTGAGAGGCAAGATTTCCTAACATCTGGTAGCAGAGGATGGTTTCGATCCATCGACCTCTGCAAGAGAGGTTGATGGATCGTACTTCATCCTCTGCACCAAGGGAAGGAAGATACAGTAAACGTGCAGCTGGAAGCTACACAGACGGCTAGGCACCAAGAGAAGGTGTTTGCTGAGCATCGGAGCCCCAAAGGTATGATGTTTTATGGCTGTGAGAGTGAACGCGTTAAGAGGCAATCTTCGGTTCACTGTGTGCCTGCGTTTGGCTGAAACCAGCACTGGAAGACAGCCGAATACCTCGCATACCTTGATAAGGCTGGTATGCACAGTTGCTAAGCAACGATACGTCAGTGAAGTGGAAACTTACTGACAAGGGGCTGGAACAGTGAGAGACTGAAAAACAAAGTTTGTTTTGTCTATTTCGCTGTTTTTTGAAAGGACTTTCAAACAGCTTGCGTTTGACTGCCAAGTGGTGAGGCAGAAAACAACCAAGAGAGACTCTTGGATTTTACAGGCTCGAGAGTGAGAGCTGAGGCTTGGATTCAAAATGGATGCCAAGAAGGGGGAAGGCTTACCTTACCCACCTCCACTGACTAATGACAATTATTCATCATGGTCTATAAAGATGAAAGCCCTGCTTCAGAATCAGAGGATTTTGGGGGTGATTGAGAACCCCATCCCTGCAGCACCAAAGCCAGGTTGGAATTCACAGAATGTGAAAGCCAGGACGGTTATAATTCTGTGTGTCTTGGATGACCAACTCGTGCATATCCAGAGTTTAGATAACGCGCGAGAGATTTGGGAAACGCTGCTGTCAGGGGTTCAGAAGCAGAGACGCAGAGAAGGGTGGAAACAGAGAGCGAGGGGGAGGAAGCCGAAGGGAGAATGAGTGATGATGACGACCCGAGATCTCCAAGCCTAAGCAGTGAGTCAGAGGACTCCCAAAAGGGAGCCCCAGTGAGCAGAGCAAGGGGGGGATCCGGGGGGACACCCCAGGAGGAAGGGAACAGAGGAGATTCAGAGAGCAGCAGCTGGAAGTCGGGACCCACGCTCAAGACTGAGAGCAGCAGGGAGGAAGGCAGCCAGGCATCGGGTTCCGGAGGCCGTCAGCAGGAGGGAGGGCACGAGTCAGGGGTGGTCACGCCCTCCTCAGAGAGCGAGGCAACGGTCAAGAGGAAAGTAGAGAGTTGGGCGCGCGCGCCAAGTTCAAATGCAGCGGAAGCTGGAGCAGTAAGCAGCCCGGAGAGTGAGCCAGGTCCCAAAGCCCGCCGAAAGGAAGCGGAAGGATCAGGGGGGTCAGCGTCAGAGGAGAGTAGAAGGGAGGAGTCCCAGGGGGGCAGAAGGACCCAGAGACGTAGGGAGAGGCGAAGGAGGTGGAGCAAGGCTAGGGTATTAAGCTGGTGTGCAAGAGGCGGGGACTCAGATGGGTCTTCGCCGACCTAGGGCAGAAGGTGTAGAGCTGCACGCTGCAGTTCGGAAATGAAACCTGTAACTCAATAAAGACTCTTTTAAAGTGGACGCTGTGTGGCGTGGTCCTATGTGAGCTGGGACCTGGTAGCAGCTCTGACAGTAAGACCCATCTCCTCAAAGCTTCAGAAACCTGAAACCTCGCAGCGGGAGCAGAAGCCGCTAGGGGAGGAAGAGGGGTGTCTGTAAGCAAGCTCACAAAGGTTAGCAAGATGACGGAAGAACAGAGGATCTCCGCGCTGCAAGAGGCAGTGACCCAGTTGTCCTCAGAGGTATTGGCTTCCAAGAAACGGGAGGAGGAGACTACAGCCGCCTACAGTGACCTACACGCCAGGTTTGAAATGCTTGTTAAGCAAGGGCAACCGGGACCCAGACCGGAGGGCGTGGGATTGGCACGGAGAGCAGGAGGGCTTGTGGCTCACTTCGATGGGACTTTGCAACAGTACCCTAATTTTAGAGCAGACGTAATGTGCGCACTGCAACTGCTGGCAAAAGACTTTAGAGATGAGGAAGAGAAGGTGGGGTTCATATTGTCCCATTTGCATGGGGATGCCAAAGCCTGGCTGCGCAATTTGTGGAGGGATAAAGATCCGGCGCTTCAGAATGCAGATGCCTTTATCAAAGCGATGGATGCGTGTTTTTTGTCTACTATTGATGTGGATCTTGCCAGACGGGAGATTCATGGACTAAAACAAGGGAGGGCGAGCGTCCGGCAGTATCACGCCCGATTTTTTGCGCTGGTCAGTGCTTTAGAATGGGATCGGGATTCGCCCCCTGTCAGAGACCTCTTCTGGGAGGGTCTAAGTTCTGCGGTTAAGGATGAAATTGCAAGGGGGGAGAGGCCCCGAAGCACGCAGGAGGTGGTCCAAAGGGCGCTGACTGTGGGGGTGAGGCTGGAAGAACGTCCATGGTGCAGAGATGAAGGACGTGGAGGGCGCGAAGCAGCGAGAAGTTTCTCTTTCGTTCCGAGGGAAGCAGCGCGTGCGCAATCCACACCTCCGCCAGGAGGGGGAGGGGAACCGATGGAGGTTGGAGGTGCAAGGGCTCAGTCAGCAGCCAGAGCCCTAGCACCGGCAGCAGTGAAAGCGAAGCCTCCTAGAGGGAACAGGAAGTGTTACATCTGCGAGGATCCAGGCCATTTGGCGAAGGAGTGTCCCCGGAGGCTCCACAAGCACACTGCAGCCTCAGCAATGGTGACTGCAGCAACGCAGCAAGGAGAACCACAGCAGGGAAACGACGATGTCTGGCTGGAGACGGAGGCACTGGGGCCCAGCCAGACGCATCTGTGAAGCAGTCCCCAGCGATATTGCAACCCACGGATCCCCTCCCACCCAAACCAGTAGTGCAGCTCACAGCGTCTCTCCAGCTACCCGACGGCGTCACTATCGAAGTGCCGCTTTCTGTGGATTCTGGAAGCAACGCAGACTTTATAGCGCAGAGCTTTGTGGAGCAGCACGCTATACAGCTATTGCCTGCCACTCTGCCCCTGCAAGTCGTCACAGTGGATGGCAGAGAGTTGCTAGGGGGGCAGGTGGTGAAGCAGACGCCACCGATGGTGATGCGCCTTGGCAACCACAGGGAAGTCATCAGTTTTAATGTCACCCAACTGTCGGACACGCCCATTGTGTTGGGCATGAGTTGGCTGGACAGGCACAGTCCGACACTGGCTTGGTACCAGAGACAACTGATCTTCGGCTCCTCTTATTGCGCAGAACACTGCATCCTGCCCCGTCGGGAGGGAGAGGAGGAGGAATCACAACTGCAGTTGGGAACGTTGCAAGCGGTCCCCCACAAATACGCGAGCTTTTTGGAGGTCTTCTGCGAGAAGGAGGCGGACAAGCTACCCCCTCACCGGCCATATGACTGCAAGATTGACCTCCTACCGGGGGCGACGCTGCCGAAGGGGCGGCTATACTCCATGTCTGAAGATGAAATGCAGGAACTCAAACAGTTCATCGAGCATAATCTGGAGCGTGGCTTCATCAGAGAGTCCAAGGCAGTGGGGGGCAGTCCCGTTTTCTTCGTGAAAAAGAAAGACACGCCCCAAAAAAGACTCGTTGTGGACTACCGCCTTTTGAACCAGATGACCAAACCGTCTGATTACCCCATGCCCAGGATTGACGACCTCCTCGCGACGGTGCGCAAGGGACGCGTGTTCACCAAGTTGGACCTGCGAGGGGCGTACAATCTCATCCGCATGCGGGAGGGCGATGAGTGGAAGACGGCCATGTTCACACCGCTGGGCACCTACGAATACAGAGTTATGCCCTTTGGATTACAAAATGGCTCTCACTGTTTTCAAGCTTTTATGCATCACGTGTTGGAGGGACTCCTCTACAAGACATGCGTCTGCTTCCTGGATGACATCCTGATTTTCTCTGACTCGCAGCAAGCTCACGACCGAGACGTGAGGGAGGTGCTCAGCAGGTTGCAACAACATAGACTGTACGCCAAGCTGGAGAAGTGCCAGTTCGACACGACGGAGGTGGATTTCCTGGGATACAAGTTGTCGGACAAGGGGATAGCCATGGACAGCACCAAGGTTCGTGCGGTATTGGATTGGAAGAGCCCGCGCAACCGGAAGGAGGTCCAGCGGTTTGTCGGCTTCGCCAACTTCTATCGCAAGTTTATCAAGGGGTTCGCGATGCAGACGGCAGCAATTACGGACACGCTCAGCTCCAAAAAAAAGAAATTCATCTGGACGGAGCAGGCGGAACAGTCCTTTCAAGCGCTCAAGCATCTCTTCGCATCGGAGAAGCAACTGCTGCATATCGACCCCAGTAAACCGTTGAGGGTAGAGACAGACGCGTCAGACAGAGCCGTGGGAGCTGTCCTGCTGCAGCGAGACCCGCAGGGGGTGTGGCGGCCGGGAGCGTTCTACTCCAGAAAGCTCAGCAAGTCGGAGCAGAACTACACCATCTGGGACAGGGAGTTGCTGGCCATTCATGCAGCTTTCAAGGCGTGGAGGCACTTCCTAATCGGCGCCAAGCACACGGTGCAGGTCTGCACGGACCACAAGAATCTGGAGCACTGGCGCACGGCTCAGTTCCTGAACCAGAGGCAGATACGTTGGGCGGAGTTCTTTGCTGACTTCAATTTCCGAATAGAGTACGTCCCAGGCGACACCAACATCATGGCGGATGCACTGTCCCGAAAACCGCAATACCTAGAAGAGGTGACGCCAGCGGCGGCCATGCACATCTTCGCACCGACGGCGTGGGCGTGTGCCTCAGCTACAGTAGACCTGGATGCGGTGCGACGTGCATTGCGGGACGACTCATTCGCGCAAGACAAGATGGCGGAACTGCTCAGAGGCACGGCTACCACGGACGAGTTCCAGGTGCGGGACGGCTTGCTCCTACGCAAAGGGGCTGTCTATGTACCAGGAGACGACCTTCGCGCCAAGGTACTGCAACAGTTGCACGACGCACCCACGGCCGGTCACTTTGGCACAGAGAAAACGATGGAATTAGTCGCGAGAGACTTCTGGTGGCCTAGGCTGAGAGGGGAGGTCGCGGACTACGTCGCGAGGTGCGACACCTGCCAGAGGGCCAAGCCGGTACACAGACCACCGGCGGGACTGTTAGAACCGCTGCAAACGCCGTTTGAACCGTGGGAGAGGGTGGCCCTGGACTTTGTGACGGATTTACCCAGCTCGAGAGGCAAGACAGCTGTGCTGGTGGTGGTGGACTTGTTCACCAAGATGGCACATTTCATTCCGTGTGCGAAGGTGGCCACGGCGGAACAAACCGCCAAACTGTTCATAGATCACGTGTTCAAAGTGCATGGCCTGCCACGGTCTATCCTGTCCGACCGCGGACGCCAGTTCATCTCGTCTTTCTGGCAGAAGCTGATGGGTTTTCTAAATGTCAAGGTCAATCTGGCATCAGCAAGACACCCGCAGACCAACGGGCAAGCAGAGAGGGTCAATGCCATCATGCAGCAGTACCTGAGATGCTATGCCAATCAACAGCCTGCGACGTGGGTGGATTACCTGCCGCTAGCCGAGTTCGCTTACAACAACACGAAGCACGTGTCCACAGGAGTGACGCCGTTCTTTGCCAACAATGGGAGGCATCCCAGAACCTTCCCGGGACTGGAGAGAGTGGGGGAAGGAGAACCACAGACGGCGGACGCGTTCGCGTCAGAGCTGCAGGCGGTCCACGATCAACTCAGACGGCAGCTGGAGCTAGCTAAGCACGCCTACAAGGTGCAAGCTGACAAGCACAGGCGGGTTGGCGAAGTGATCCAAGTGGGAGACTGGGTCTGGTTGGCAGCCCACGCAGTGCCGACCAGGTCACTTGCCAAGAAGAAGTTGGGGCACAAGCAGATCGGTCCGTACCAAGTCGAAGCGCAGATCAACCCGGTAGCCTTCCGACTGGCGCTGCCGGAGGGTTCCAGAATGCATCCGGTGTTCCACAGGTCGGTGCTCACTCCCTACAAGGCACCTCACAGGTTCCAGGGGCCAGGGACGGCGCCAAGTCCGCTCCGGGAACGGACGGAGACGCGGGGGGTGAAGCACCAGGACCACATCAACGAGGTCACGGAGATTTTGGACTCCAGATGGGGGGAAGAGGGAGTCGAATACCTCTTAGCCAGAGAGGGCACCCGGGCCAGCGCCAATAGCTGGGTACCAGACTACGCTTTGGAGGAACCCCTGCTCAAGGACGAGTTTCATGCCCTCTTCCCACACAAACCCATGCCAGCGAGCTTCTTCGACGACTGGTTGTTCACACCCACACTTTCTTCCAGCACGTTCCATGGATTCGACTCAGAAGGGGAACCCACACGGAGCACCCGTTCCCCAGAAGGTTCACCGGCAGGTTCGGCATCAGGCAACTCGTATTGGTGGGACGATCGACCAGAGGAGCAATGGCGCAGGAAGTGGCTGGAGATGCCAGGTCGAGCGACCGACGCAGAGACTGACATGGACGTGTTCGGGGAGGACCTCGGGTTCGAGCACGGCGGCACAGAGATGGAAGAGCAACAAGTCAACGTCGACGACCGCGAGGGGGAAGACTCGGAGGTCTTCAGTTGGCGGCCACCCACGGGGAGCGACCTGTATCCAGCATTCCCTCCCATGATGATGGAGCACCCAGCACCCACACCTGACAGCGGGGAGGGGGGAAGGGGGGGCTTCGAGGGGGGGATGGATGTCAGGGGTTCAGAAGCAGAGACGCAGAGAAGGGTGGAAACAGAGAGCGAGGGGGAGGAAGCCGAAGGGAGAATGAGTGATGATGACGACCCGAGATCTCCAAGCCTAAGCAGTGAGTCAGAGGACTCCCAAAAGGGAGCCCCAGTGAGCAGAGCAAGGGGGGGATCCGGGGGGACACCCCAGGAGGAAGGGAACAGAGGAGATTCAGAGAGCAGCAGCTGGAAGTCGGGACCCACGCTCAAGACTGAGAGCAGCAGGGAGGAAGGCAGCCAGGCATCGGGTTCCGGAGGCCGTCAGCAGGAGGGAGGGCACGAGTCAGGGGTGGTCACGCCCTCCTCAGAGAGCGAGGCAACGGTCAAGAGGAAAGTAGAGAGTTGGGCGCGCGCGCCAAGTTCAAATGCAGCGGAAGCTGGAGCAGTAAGCAGCCCGGAGAGTGAGCCAGGTCCCAAAGCCCGCCGAAAGGAAGCGGAAGGATCAGGGGGGTCAGCGTCAGAGGAGAGTAGAAGGGAGGAGTCCCAGGGGGGCAGAAGGACCCAGAGACGTAGGGAGAGGCGAAGGAGGTGGAGCAAGGCTAGGGTATTAAGCTGGTGTGCAAGAGGCGGGGACTCAGATGGGTCTTCGCCGACCTAGGGCAGAAGGTGTAGAGCTGCACGCTGCAGTTCGGAAATGAAACCTGTAACTCAATAAAGACTCTTTTAAAGTGGACGCTGTGTGGCGTGGTCCTATGTGAGCTGGGACCTGGTAGCAGCTCTGACAGCTGCGTAGAATACATCAAAGAGATGCTGGTTCTTCAGCGTTGCTGCATTTTGAAAAGCTGACCAATCTGAGGCTTGCGCCTGATGGAGATGTACAAGCGCATTTGACAGAGATGAAGTTCCTACGCCAGCAGATGGCGGAACGCAATTTCCCTCTATAGGAAGAGATATTCTGCTTCATGATTATAAGCAGCCTAAATCGGACTTATAAAACGGTTGCAAGTCAGCTTGGTTCCCTACCGGCCGCGGACCTCATGGCGGAGAGAGAGTGCGCCGTCGTTCTGAATGAGAGAGACCGCCTTGCTGCAATAGATGTCAAAGACAGGGGGAGAGAAGCTTGGAGTTCTGACTCCCCCACTGCTGTTGCAAATGAAGAGCAGGCTGTAGCTTTGAACGTTGTCCAATGTTTCAATTGTGGACAGAC
The DNA here is from genome assembly GCF_965113315.1 of Podarcis vaucheri. Taxonomy (NCBI): domain Eukaryota; kingdom Metazoa; phylum Chordata; class Lepidosauria; order Squamata; family Lacertidae; genus Podarcis; species Podarcis vaucheri. The sequence goes on from NC_138757.1 coordinate 6,945,250, forward strand.
TGGGCATCTTCAGCAGAACTGTAAGCCACGTCAACAGAAAGGAGCCGAGGGGAGCTCTGCAAAGCCTGAAGCGTCAGGCAAAGGTCGTACCAAGTCCCAGGTGAAATCTGCAAAAGCTTTGATGTCGAAAGGAACCACACCAGAAGTGGAGAACACGTTTGTCATTGACACTGGAGCGACTCATCACATGACGTCACACAGAAGTCTGTTTTCGACGTTTAAGAAGCAAAGCTGCACTGTGAAGCAGGCCAACGGTCAGGAGCTGGAAGCGACCGGGTTTGGAACTGTGTATCTTGAGAGTCTGAACTTGACTATTAACAATGTGTATTTGGTTCCTGATTTAAAGTTCAATCTGCTGAGTGTTTCGCAGATCGCAAAGAAAGGACTGACTTTGTCCTATAATAGTGAAAGCTGCAAGATCTTCAAAGATGGAGAGTTGTATCTTTCTGCCAGAGAGAAAGATGGACTGTATTTGTTGACTTTTGATCAAAGTGATTACATGAATTGTAATTCATCTGATTCTAACATGATTTCTCTCGCAGGTGTGACGGAGAGCATCAAGAAGAAGACAAGGGTCGACAGCGCATTTCAGCAGGTGTATGCTGATGTGGTTGGTCCTCTAGCACCATCTAGAGGCAATGCAAGATATTATCTTGTGTGTGTGGATTGTTTCTCTCATTATGTCTGGGTATTTGTGTTGGAGAAACCACAAGAAGCCTTAGAAAGGTTTTAAGAGTTTTGTGACAAAGTTAAAAATGTTCATGATGCTAACATTGACTGTCTTTTCACAGATGAAAAGCCAGTTTTTCTTTTACAGGATTTTCAGGAGTTCCTGGATAAGAAAGGGATAAGGCACAGGGTTGCTGTTTCTGCAGAAGCATGGAACAGAAGTGTCTGTGTGCAAGTGAACAAAGAATTGCAAAAAAGGGATGCAGGTGCAATTGCTGAGTTCACATTTGCCACATGAATATTGGGCGGAGTCGATAATGTGTTATTGTCACACGTGGTTGAGAAAGGTTTCAAAAGATTTGGGAAGTTCTCCTTTTGAGAAGCTGTTTCATAGAAAACCTTCTGTTGCCCATTTTAAGGTTTTTGGGTCTCTTGTGAGGACAGAAGCTCCAGGTGGAGTAAAGAATGCCAGAGGCATTTTTGTGGGTTATGAAAAGGGTCTCTACAGAGTAATTTTGTCTGAATCTGGTCAGGTGATTCTCACAAAATTTCTAGAAAGTGCTCCTGCTCAGGAGAGAGTAATTGTTCACACATTTCCCACAGAGGACAATTCAGATGATGATGATGATTTTACTGATTACAGTGGTACTGAAAATGACAGTGATAGCTCACAGAGCTCAGTTGACACAGTCATTGAGAGGAAATCTCACACAATGGCTAGACCTTCACAGGTGAAGGATGAACCACTGTTCACTATTGGAACTGGTTCTCCAAAGAGTCCTGAGACTAAACCAGTGAGCAGAGAGGATCAGCACCTCATACGCAGGTCTGATAGAGGTACAAAGGGTGTACCACCCAAGAGGTATTCAAAAGAGTTTGCTAACTTAGCTGTTGCATGTGTTGCTATTGTTAACAACCCAAGACAGGTTGAAGCTGTGTCTAAGTCAGAGACAAAGACACAACAGGGAGTTGCTAAGCGTAACACTACATTCCCTTGCCAAGGTAATGCAGATGCACTCATTCCTTGGAAGTCAGACAACCTGAGAAGTACACTGGGGAAACCAGTGGCGGGTAGTTCCAAGGGTGGAACTGAAACAACAGGGGAGTGTTATATGTATAACAACTGTTTGTTTTCTTCTCTGGATCACGCTTTGCTCGCAACACGCATTGAATCATATGGGGGAGTATGTTACGATATGGATGCAATGCAGCAGCGAGCTGCAGCTAGCTGGAAAGCAAAACATGATGGGAATGTTGGGACTGTACCGTGGGAACAGAGGGACAGTCTATTCACAGTGCTGAGCACCGGATTTAGCTCAGAGTGTAATTTGACCTGTACAAGAAGTACAGGAGGAGGAGTTTTTCTCTCTGCTGTTGGAGTTTGAAGAGAGCAGACGCGTTTCTCTGTAACGCTGCAAAGACAGAAATAAAGGCATGGAAATACATTTCTGTCTATCTCTTTCCCCTGCCTGGGGGAGGCAGGGAGGAGGGAAGAGTGGTGTGTTCTTCTCACGCTTGAGGAGGATCGCCGATCGTGACCTAGCCTGTATCCTGCTCGGGAATGCAGACAGGGAGGTCAACAGAAGATCAAACCGGGTGCCTGGAGAGTGGCCAGTTTCTCCTGAGAGGCAAGATTTCCTAACAAATTTCAATGCCATTTTGGCCTCTTTTGTAGTAAAGTTCTTAAGGTTCTTAAACCTGTCCTTCCTCCTCCTCCTCCTCCTCTTCTTCTTCTTCTGATTTATTAATGTCTTCTCCCTCTGGTTCTGTTGCTGCTGCCTCTTCTCCTTTTCCCAACTCTTTATATCTTCTCAGAAATTTGTGTGTCTCACCCACGTTCTTAAATTTAATTTTTTTCTCTCCTTATAGTAAAATGAGACTCCTTCTGGAAATTCCCATTTAAATTCAATTCCATTTTCCCTCAAAATCTGTGTTAACGTCCTATATTGGTCGCGTTTTTTCAACAACTGAAGATGATGATGATGATGATGATGATGATAATAATAATAATAATAATAATAATAATAATAATAATAATAATAATTCATTATTTATACCCCACCCATCTGGCTGGGTTTCCCCAGCCACTCTGGGCAGCTTCCAACAAAATATTAAAATACAGTAGTCCATCAAACATTAAAAGCTTCCCTAAACGGGGCTGCCTTCAGATGTCTTCTAAAAGTCTTGTAGTTGTTGTTCTCTTTGACATCTGGTGGGAGGGCGTTCCACAGGGTGGGTGCCACTACCGAGAAGGCCCTCTGCCTGGTTCCGTGTAACCTCACTTCTTGCAGTGGGGGAACCGCCAGAGGGCCCTTGGCGCTGGACCTCAGTGTCCGTGTAGAACGATGGGGGTGGGAACACTCCTTCAGGTATACTTAGCCAACTTTGACATACGCAGCCATGAAGCCCTTCTTGAAAATCTGTTTATGGCAGGAAACATTGTTGTTGCAAAGCACTGAAAATTCATAATGGGCCGCTACACACGATAGTATGGTTGAGGAAAGCCTCTTGGGAGGCAGAACTGTTGAGGTTGGAACTTAACGGGTTAAGTTCTTCCCATGATGCCACACCATTCTGACGTCAATTTTGGAAGCTTGGGAGGAGCTTGGGAAGAGTATGCCAGTCCCACTCTGTACTTTGTGGGGAAAGGATGCAGTTTTGTCATGGCTGCAAATAGTCCTGGAAATTCCTGAGAAATGTTGGAATAAAAGCTGTAAATAGACAAACCTGGACTGTGTGTGTTTGTCTGGAAGCCAAGCTACGTGACAGTTCTACACCGCTGTGATATCTCTGCTACGGCGTGACTGAGAGCTCGGAGCAGAGCGTGCGGCAGGAGAAGTGTGCCGGGCAGTAAAGAGCTAATTGAGGATCGCAAATCAATTAGCGGGGGTCGCGCCAGATCAATCAAATTCCACAGGTTATGGGTAACCTTAATCACCTATCGTAAAACCGTCACGGGAGGCTGCCGGGAGCTGTGAAGTCTGCGGTGTCTAGCAGAGGCGCACGGAAGGAGGCGAAGGCAAGCAAGCAAGCAAGCAAGCTGAAAGACGCTGTTGCTGAATGCTGGGGAGCTGTGAGCTGAGAGCAGCAAGGAATCGTTTCTCCACGCCAGAGGAGCTGGTGCTTTTGTAAGTACAGCTTGGGGCCACCTTGGGAGAACGGGAGAACATGGCAGATGGCCAGGAGGTGATTCAAGCTCCGTTTGAACAGCTTGAGGAACTCACCGCCCAAGCGTGGAATACCTGGGCAAGATGGGTGAGAGCGTGGTTCATAGCCACGGAAGTTTGGGACATTTCCCAGAGGGAACCAGTGCAACTGGTGGACAGAGATGCAGGAAAGCTGAAGTCTGTTTCTCTGGAGGAGAAAATGCAGAGGGAGAAAGCTATGAGAGCTGAGGTCTGCATGTTGAGAGCAGGTGTTCATGCTAATTTGCAACATCACCTGGAAAGCATTGAATCTGCGTGTGAGGCCTGGAGTGTGCTGAAACGTCTGTGTGAAGGCTCAGCAGGAGGCCTAGGGCAGATGGAAGCTGAAAGCCTAGAGATGGCTGGAGCCCCTGTTCCTGATGATTTAGCCTCAAGGAGTGCTAGTGAGCAAGTCGGGGGGGCGGAAAGTTCCAAAGGCAAGTTTGAAAAGTTTTCCACTGAACCTGCTGGAATGGAGCGGCAGTTCAGGGGGGGCGGAGCTGGCAAGGAGTGCTTTTCCGGAAGAAGGAGAAGGAGGCCAGCTGTGAGGAGCACCAGGCAGTGTTTTTCCACTGGATTTCATCGGTGCTACGTGTGTGGATCTCACAGTCATTTCAAAAGAGACTGCCCACAGAAAGCGAGAGCAGCTGCACAGGAAGGCTTCAAGGACACCTTCCATGGGAATCAGTCGGGTTTCCATGGGAACCAGTCTGAAAGGGGAGGTCAGCGTGGGAACGAAAGAGAAGGACGTGGAAAACAACGTCAGGAGATTTATCAGATCACGGCTAGTCTGGCGTTGGCTGAAGACAGCTGTGGGGCAAGCCAAGAGCTAAGTTTTGTTATTGACTCTGCAGCTAATCGCAATTTGATTCCAGAGACACCTGCTGTCGAGAGGTGGAATTGCAAGGCAATTCCGGCCGGGAAAACTGTACTGTTTGCAAATGGACAGAAAAGAAATATGACTAATGCTGTAAATTTGCATTTTTGTATTTTACAGGAAACGTTGGAGTGTTGTACTGTTCCTGGGATGCACCACTGTCTTTTATCTGTGCCTTATTTACTGAAAAAGGGATTTACGGTTTGTTTTCAGGGTGATGTTTGCACAATCTCCAAAGGAGGGAGGATGCTTGCCAAGGTTAAAAAGGGGCAGAATGATCTCTTCATTCTTAAAACGTCTCTGGAGGGTGGTGGGAAGGTTGAGAAAGCACAAGCACTGCGTGCTACAATTCCCAATCATGATTCATGCGTACATGCTTGGCATACACGAACAGCTCATAGTTCTCTAGAAGAACTACAGGTGCTGCCGGAAGTTTCCAAAGGTTGTAAGATCTCAGAATGTGGACATGCTGTAAATTGTGAAACATGCAAACTGGCAAAGGTAAAAGGATGCAGTTATCCAAAGGTTGAAAGGATAACCACTAGGCCTTTTGAACTGATTCACATAGATTTGTGGGGTCCTGTAAAAGAACCAAGTCTGGGAGGGTCAAGGTTTCTGCTTACGATGCAGGAGAATTTTACTCAGAATTCCTGGATACATGGTCTTAAATCCAAGCATGATGCAGCACAGCTGATCAAAGGGTGGATTGAGGGGGTGGAACAAAGGTTTTCCACCAAAGTGCAAGCTGTCACAAGTGACAGAGGAGCTGAGTTTACAGGTTCTGCTTTGCAGAAGTACTTTCACAAGAAAGGGATACGTCACACAGTGACTTCACCCAATCAGTGGGGGGTGGCAGAGCTGAAGTGTCAGGCTCTGGTTAAAACTGCACAGGTGTTGCTGGAAGATTCTGGGTTACCTCCAAGGTTTTGGCTGGAGGCAATCAAGTATGTAAGCTTCACCTGGAATCGCACCTACAATTCCATAGTAGGGGACACACCATTTGGTTTGTTGCATGGCAGGAAACCCCAGATTCATTTTTTGCGTATGTTCGGGTCACGTGCGTCTGTGCCGGTACCTGCTGCTTTGCAGGGGCCAGATGGATCCAAGTTCCGAAAAATGATCTTCTGTGGGTATGAGCCAACAGCGAGTGCATGGAGGTTTGCATTTCCATCAGGTGATCAGAGTAAGTTACTGATCAGTAAACACGCTGAGTTCTATGAGCAGGATAAAAAGACACAAGCTGCTGTCAAGCGTGATGTTCTTTCAGAGTGTCTCTCTGATTCAGAACAGGAAGATTCTGAGGGGGAGGAAGGAGAGGCTGAGTCTGATGATGACGTTCAGGTAACTGACCAAAGTCAGGAACAAGAGGAGGTATCTGTAGCATCTCCACAAGTTGTAAAAAGGGAGGCCAAAAGCGAGCCTAGTTCTCCTGTGAGTGTAATGGAGAGGATTCGAAAACGTTTTAAGTCAGAGGGGGAATCCCGTGATGCTGAGGACACATTTCCTGGTGGCAGTGAGTCAGAGGTAACATCTGAGTTTATGCCCAGAAGGTCTAGTCGCACAACAAAGGGCATTCCACCTGAAAGGTACCAGGCAACATGTGCGTGGGTGAAATTCGCACAGTGTGATTCTGGAAGTGTTGAAAGGGTTCAACAGGTGCCTGGGAAAGATGCTGGGAAGGAGCACAAGGCAAAGGGTAAGGTGTTGAGCTCGAAAGGGTCTTGTCAGAAGGTGCAGCAAGGGGGGGTGTTGAGGTTGGAACTTAACGGGTTAAGTTCTTCCCATGATGCCACACCATTCTGACGTCAATTTTGGAAGCTTGGGAGGAGCTTGGGAAGAGTATGCCAGTCCCACTCTGTACTTTGTGGGGAAAGGATGCAGTTTTGTCATGGCTGCAAATAGTCCTGGAAATTCCTGAGAAATGTTGGAATAAAAGCTGTAAATAGACAAACCTGGACTGTGTGTGTTTGTCTGGAAGCCAAGCTACGTGACAGTTCTACACCGCTGTGATATCTCTGCTACGGCGTGACTGAGAGCTCGGAGCAGAGCGTGCGGCAGGAGAAGTGTGCCGGGCAGTAAAGAGCTAATTGAGGATCGCAAATCAATTAGCGGGGGTCGCGCCAGATCAATCAAATTCCACAAGAACTAATAACGCTAACAGATTAACACATCCTTTGGGAATGGAAGTGGAAATTGTGATGAGCTGTTGCGAAGATAGGCCCCTTTTGTGTACATTTTGGTTATTACTGTACGGGTTCTCAGAGGACCCTTTGCTTTCTGTTTTGGTCTCATATCGTTGCAATATTTTTTTTTAAAAAAAAAAAGTACACAGGGCCTCAAAGCCCTTGGCCCAGAACCAGATAACCACAGAACTGATTTCATATGGGTGCTGTGGACTTAAGGCTCTGAAATAGCAGCCTCCCCAGCTGTCTAGCAAACTGTTTTTGAAAGGGTCCTTCAAGAGCAGTTTGTTGTACGGAACAGCAGAGCCTGATACTTCAAAGGGAGGAAAGGAGAAGGAAACCAAAAACCATCTTTCTTTCCCCTACCATGGTTCTTTTATTTTTCCTATAATTTCTGCATAGTCTGACAAAACCATTTAGTTTAATTCTCTCCCCCCCCCATTATATTTCTTTATTATACATTACACTGTTGAATTTACCTTAATCCTGCTAGAGTTTTCACTGGTTTACAGTTATTTTCACGATATTTGAAAATGGCTATCATATCTCCCATCAGTCTCCTCTTATCCAGGCTAAAAATACCCAGTTTCCTAAACCATTCATCCTAAAGCTTGGTTTCCAAATCCTTGATCATCCTGGTTGCACATGTTCCAGTTTCTCAATATTCATCTTAAACTGTGTAGCTAAGAACTGGACACAGTCCTGTAGTCTGGTCTGACCAAGGCAGAATGGAACTGGTTATTTCCCTTGATCTGGACACTATACTTCTGTTGATGAAGCCTAGAATTGCGTTAGATTTTTTTGCTGCTGCATTGCACTGTTGGCTCATGCTAAGCTTGTGATCTACTAAGACCCCTAGATCCTTTTCACATGTAGTACTGGAAAGCTAGGTGCCCCCCATCTTATATTTAGGCAGCTAGTTATTCCTGCCTAAGTGTAGAACCTTACATGATGTTTACAAGATGTTTGATTCTCTGCTGTTCATAGTAACTTAACAATATCTTCTCCCACCCCATTCCAGTAGCCATGCCCAGAATCCTCCCCCAAGGGGCAGACAGCACAATGCTAGCAAAAAAGACAGTGAAGCACGGAGCCCCCGCTCCCTCCACCGGCTTCCCAGCATCCCAAGCGGCAGCAGAAGCAGCATTGCGGAAAAAGATGGCTACCCAGAACCCAGGTAAACCTCACACTTTGACCAGGTATCGATTTGGGGTTGCTAAAGACTCTCCTCCCTGCAAGAGAGGGGAGTGGTTGTGGGCGGGAGCCCGAACTCTGCCCTGGCAGGGGCCTTAGCCCCTGCCCCTCCTTACCTGGCTGGCTGGCTGGCGCCCACACCCACCGGAGGCAGCCAACCAGGTGCCTCCGAGGGGCGTGTTTAGCGGCTTAATGCTGTGGCGCCAGCTTCGCCTCCCCCTCAGTCCTCGTCGTCACGCAGCGAGTCAGCATCATTCCCGTGTGTGTTCTCAGCGCCGACGACCACGTGGACTTCTACTTCGGAGCGGTAACAGGGAAGTGTGCTTATTATCTTCTTTCCGCTAATTTCCTGATTTTCCCAAGGTCTTCTGCTAGATCCCCGGAACTGCTATCGGTGGTGCAGTGCGAGCTCTCCCGCTCCTCGGCTCTGCTTTTCTGTTTGCCCCCTGTTTCTCTGCAACGCTCCGTGTCAAGTGAATAAGGGCCGGGATATTGCTTTCGCTGCCCGGCAGCCCTTACCCTAACTCTCCCTGCTCTTTCCTTGTTTTGCGCCCTGTTATCCCCTACTCTAACGCTCCCTGCTCTGCCCTTGTTTTGCGCCTTGTTATCCCCTACCCTAACTCTCCCTGCTTTGCCCTTGTTTTGCGCCCGGTTATTTTGCCGCTAATTGTTTTGTTACTCTGTGTGCGTCTGGGGGGGACATCCTTCAAATTTTGTGTCCGTTGCACCAGCAGCGAGGAACGCACTTTCCCCACACTCCCCTTACTTTACCGATCATTCAGATCCCTGCCTGGTGGTGTTTCCCTGTATTTGGCAAAGGTTTTCATGCTTAGGAAGCGACTGGACGCACGGCAGAGCTCCTTGGTTATCCATATTGGAGAGGTCCCTTTTCCGCTTTAATTTTAAACTTCTCGGGGGGGGGGGCTTCCTTGGAGCTGTAAGCCGTCCCTGACTTAGCGCTTTTAAGCTTACTAGGGGGATTACGCGGAGCCTTCAGCAGCCCCTTCCTTACCACGCACCCAGCAGTGAATCTGGAGCTTGGCGTGTGAGTGTGTGTGCGATTTGGAGGTTCAGGCGCTAGCCGGGTGGGTGTCCTACGATCTTGGGGGTGTTCTCCTGACCCAGGGTCAGTTGCTCTTTGCTGCTCTTGTCAGTGGGGTGCGTGCGTGTGCCGGGTTACGTGCGTGTTTGAGAGGGTTTTTTTTTTCCCTGCTGAATTTCAATATTTCCACTTACAAAAGCGCAAGTATTTAACTTGGGGCTTGCACTTCACGTGTGTGCACGCTCCTCCATTGCTGCTTTGTCCCCCCCTCCTCTCCCATTAGCCGTTTCATGCATTTATCATTATATTAGCTGTTTTAGCATTTGTTTTACTTGGGAGACTCAGTCCCACCCTCGTTACCCTTCACCCTCCGCTCCCCCCCACTCCCCTTCCCTTCTCATTGTCCTCTGATCACCGGCCGGGGTTGCTTTGTTTTCCCTTAAGCACCAAATAGCCGGGCAATTAACAGCCTCCTGGTGTAACAAAAGGCAGCTTAAGCTTCAGCTGCTGAACCAGTTCTCTTTTGTCGTTCTAGTAACACCTTTAGTGCCACCCCCTCGCGTCCCCCTTTGTCTCCGGTCGGGGCTGCTTTACCTGCAGTCGTCTCCGCCCAGTGCTCACAGCAATTGAGTCACCGCTAATTAATTGTTGATAGTATCAGTAGTTGCTGAAATTCAGTTCGCAAGATATATGGCAGATTGATTGAAACAGGCCCTCTGGTGGAGGCAGGTTCCCTACTTCTGATATCTAGTGGTCAGCGGTGGTCTCAAATTGCTAATTAATATTTAATTATTTGATTATTTGAGCAGGTAATTTGATCAAGCTAATTGATTTGCAGCAACATGGTCAATAATTGATTAGAGATTAATCTAAGAGGCTTGAGTTATTACTACTGGCGGTTACATTAATTTTACATTATATTAACTGATTTGAGATGTTCGAATAAAGTCTGAATTTGACCAGTTTATTTGACACAATAAATCGATAGCGGCTTTATAGTGACATTAATTACAGCGTAATAATTTATTGAGAATTGTAGAATCAATTATTAGCATTATTATCAATATACTTACTGATTAAATACATAAATAAATAATAATTAATTAAAATAACATTAATAATTTAATATAATAATAATTAATAAACAGATTAAATTAATAATAATACTAAATTAAATATTAATTATTTAATTAATTAACTAATTAATTAATTACATTTAAATGATAAAAAAACTTTCCCGTATTAGAATAGCAGTGAGCTAGGGCTTCAGCCTAGCCGTACGAAACGTATTTTATGGCTCCAAAGAGGAAGCGCGCCTCTGAGGCAGCATGTGACGCGGCTGCCAGCACATCCCGTGGGCAGCAGGATAGGGGCAATAACCAAAACCCCATTTCTCATTTCCTTAAAGCTTTTCGGTCGTTTATAGATGATTACGAACATCGCTTCCCTGATGAAAACCCCAGTCCCCCCTCATCGCCTGATGCGATTCCTGACACGCAAGTGATTCCCGAGAGTCCACGATCTTCCCAATTGGACGATCTACCCAGCACCTCGGCCGCCCTCTTTAATGATTCCCAATCGGCAAGGGCAGGCACGAATTTCAGGACCGAGCCGGTTAGAACCAGGTCAAGGTCACAGTCTTCCGCACCTGCGGCGCGGGGCCGGGGGGAGGAAGGCGACAGCTAAGTCTACCCGGGTGAATAATCCTGTCGCTCCTAGTTCTTCCAGCCGATCGCAGGATAAGAGGAACAGGGTGCAGCTATCGGAATCAGCCTCTTCATCCGAAGCGGAGGAGGATCAGCGGGCGTCAGAGACAACCAACCATGCCGAGTCCGAGGAAAAGACTTCAGGGAAGAGGCGTGAGAAGAGAAAACACACCTGTAGGAAGAGCAAGTCAAAGAGGAAGGAGTCGGATGATGAGACAGGTAGTTCTTCTTCGGACTATGATAGTGATGCGTCCTTGGCTTCTTATTGGGGGAAAGGAGAGGAGATTCCAGGTCTCCCGGACTGGGCGCTAAGTAGGAGAGCGAACAGTCATCGGAAAAAGTTTGGGGGGGACACAGGAGTGGAAGGACGGTGCTTTGGTGAAAGATTCAGTCACGTCCACTTATTCAACAGCAGATGTGATTCCGGGTGATCATTTATCACCAAAATTGCGCGAAAAATTTTTGAATGGGGAATTTGTGGACATGTTTAAGTTGGTTCCCCCAGCAGAAGAGTTAGGTCGGGGTGAGAAGCGGCCTTCCCATGGTAAGCGTAGGAGCAAGTACCCGCCCGTGCCTAGGACATTCGAAAATTGGTTGGATGGTTTCCAGGCCTTCATGGGGACGATTGTGGCAGCTTACCCTAAGAGGGCGGCTCACTTAGTCGCCTACCTTTCGCACATTCATAACGCACGTGCCCTGTCAGGCGAGGCCGCTGCCATAAGTTACGATAAAAAGTTCCATAGGAAGGCTTCCAGGATCCCATCAGCGCGCTGGGACCAGATTGAGAATGGCATCTGGTCGATTGCAGTGGGCCCATACGTTGAAAGGAAACCAGTGGAGCCCTTCAGATCGGCCGGGGCAGAACCCAGAAAGCGTAAGGTATGCTGGGAGTACAATAAGGGGTCATGCCAAAGGCCGGCCTGTAAATACCCGCACGGATGTGACAGGTGCGCCGGGGCTCATCCCGCAGCATCTTGCTTTAAGGGGGGAAAGCAGCCCTTTTGTGGAGGCCGGGGGTTCCATCACTCCAGTTCCAGGTGAGCCCCCGCGTCCGGGAACAGAAGATAAGGCAGTTTCTGAATTGGCGTTTACCCCAATTAAGCTTGCCCCACTTTGCGATCTATCCTTTTTTTTTCTTTAAAAAAATAATATTTATTAAAGTTTCAAAAGGTACAAAAAACAAAACAGAAAAACAAAGAAAAACACACAAAAAAAGAAAAGGTTCCACCTTTTAGATCTCATTTTCAATAACTTCTTTTCACGACTTCCCCACACCTCCCCTTCTTGTATTCCAAATCCAATTATTTGTTCAACAAGTTTTTATCCTTAATGTCTTAACCTTAATTTGTTAATATATTTATTTGTAATAAGTTAAACCCTTAGTTCATTATTATATTTAGTTCAGTTTATAAAGCAACTTTTAAATTATATACCTTAGTCATATGTAAAAAAAAGAAAAATAAGAAAGATACCTTTTCTAAGGTTGACCCTAATTCCCTTCCACGAATTCCCCATTCTTATAGTGATAAACAACATAAAATTTTTACACTGCAAAATAATAATCAAGCCCCCTTTGGGCTTCCAAACCCCACCCTTCTCTTCCCAGTTTCAATCCCAAACCATAGTCCATTAGTCCATCTTTTTAGCCTGGTGACCTTACGTCCGAGGCTCTCAAATGTCTCTCAGTCCCTTTCAGCCGGCTTCTTTGGAGATCTCTTATGATTGACACCCAAACTCGAAGAGGTACTTTCTCAATACTGACCATGATCCTTCCAGCCAGGCCTACTTGTTTAGAGGTGGAGCTCAAGTTCTGTTTCTTAAATCCATGTGTCCCAAATAGTCCAGCTTTTCGACTTCCGGTCAGCGCCAGCGCTAATGGCGGTCCTCTTTCTGAGCTCCGGAGGAGGACTGCTCTGCGAGTTCGGGTCTGACCCGCTACGGCAAGCGGGGGACCCCTAAAATCACAGGCACGGAAGCCTGTGAACAAGGAGATTCGGTGGGCACCAGAAGCGCCCCTCTTTACCGCAGAAAGAGCCTTTTTAAAGGCTCTGGAACGACATCGGGGGAGCGCGGTGCTGAGAATCGCTACCCAGCCCGCAGGGTGAAGCCGCGTCGCCACTAGCGGAGAGCGCCGATTCCTTCCTGTAAATTTTGGACTGAAAAAACCCGTGAGTAAGATTGAACATCTATTTGAAATTAAATCCTACGAAATTTGGCTGAAAACGGGGAAAGGGAAAATTAAGGAAGTCTACCTTCCCCCGACTGCATGACAACTAAAGCAACGAAATTTTAAAACTGCATCCGCAAGAGACATTGTTTTTGACTATCTAAATCTGACATTTGGACTTCGGACCCCCCTCTTGCTAGCAGGGCAGAGGGGAGGAAAAAGAGACATTAAGAACTGCATGATTTATTTAAAAGAAAAAAGTCTTCTGCTGCCTCAATAACCTGAAACGGACTGCTAAGTAAGACAATAGGGCACTGAACTGATTCTAAACTTCTGTGAAAGTTACAAGGTGGAAGTTTTGCTTGTTACAAAGTTCTTGGACTTTTGCTGCTACAGTATATTAGAGTAGGCTGAGACAGTATTTATTGGAAAAGTGTTGAAATACATATTTACAAGCCTCCTGATATACTTTGTTTTAAACTTTCTTTGTCTCCGTACTTGGACATTTTGATTTGCTCCCCCTAGAGGGTAAAGCAAAGGTTGTAAAGCCCAGGACAGTGGAATTTTTCATCAGGAGACTGTTCCCGTGGGAAACGACCTTGGGATATGAGTGCTCCAACAGAAGAGATAACCACAAGAGCTAAGGCTAAACAACAACAACAGCACCAGCAAAGACTCTCCTCCCTGAAAGAGAGGGGAGGGGTTGTGGTCGGGAGCCCGAGCTCCGCCTAGCAGGGGGCGTAGCCCCCTGCCTCCAGCTCACCTGGCTGGCGCTCACGCCCCCTCGGTGGGCACCCAACCAGGTGCCGCTTAGGGGGCGTGTTCAGCAGCCTTTTGCTGCAGCGCCAGCCTTTCCCCGGCCTCATTTCCCCGTCGTCGCCTCTTCGTGAAGTCCTCGTCGTCCTGCAGCGAGTCAGCAGCCACGTGGAGCTAACTTGGAAGAGGACCTCTGAGAAAGGGAAGTCTTGCCCTTTAATTCTCCCTTTGCTTTTACGTCTATCTTTACTTTACCCCCTTTATCTTCACGTTGTACCTCTACATTACCTCCGCCCCTTACTCTTCACCTTTAATTCCCCCTTACTTTTCACCAAATATCTCTTCTCTGATCAGGAAGCCTTTTCGCTGTGTGTCTGTGCTGCGCTTTAAAGCGCTTTTCCAACTTTATATCAGTCACTCTGTGTCTGTGGAAATCTGGGAGCTGCTGGTGTGGGTTCTGTGAGAGTTTCCAGCAATTGTTCCTTTACCTGGTTTGGCTTTCTGGCCGGGTTTGGGCTTTTTAAGCTGCTGCTTCTGTTTGGATTTGCTGTTGCATTTAAAAAATTGCCATATCACTGTGTATTCCTGTGAGGACTTCTTCACCAGTGGATTGTTTAAAATAATAATAGGGGGTGGCAGCTCCAAAATAATAATAGGGGGGTGGTAGCTCCATTTAAAAACTTCTTTCAGACTGCCATTGCCACAATTTTGCTATTGTCCCATTTCGCTGCTTATTGCTTTACCTTAAACCCTTCCTGGTGTGTCCTTTGTTTACTGGTACTCCTATCAGCTATCCGGCTCAGTGTGTTCAAGCCACCACGTGCTTTTCTGCTGTCCCTATTATTTGTCATTCTCCTTTGCCCACTATCCGGCTGAGTGAGTTGTTTTTGCAGTCTCTTTTGTTCAGTAATCCCCCCCCCATTCCCCCTCACCTTAGTATTTCTTTAGACATTAATTGTTAAAAAACAACCTGGCCCCGGGTTCTCATTTCCCCCTCCCCTCGCCTAGAAGGAGAGTGGCTTTATTTCTTGTTACTGCTTAAGGGCAAAAACAAAGTGGGTAAAAAAGCGATAGCAAAGGGCTTTGTCCCACAGCCTTCTCATGTGTAAGGGACAGCGTTCATTCAGACAAAGTTGCCTTAAAAATCACCAGCTCTCCCTGCTTATTTAAATTGCACGTGGTTGTGGGTTTTTGCGTACAAACAGGCTGTTTTGCCCCTTGGGGCTTATTTCATTTTAAAATCATTTTAGTCTTACTCCCCTAGTGGGCATTCCCTGCCCCTTCCTTATTCATTTATTTTATTCTGCTCACTTCCTCTGCTGAATCTTATTGCAAGTGTCTCATTCTGTTGCCACAGAAGCGGTTGCTGCCTGGGGGCAGGAGGATAGTAGTTAACGATCAGCAGTTAAGAGCTTTTGTCCCTGAGCCCTCTCCTAGCTGCACCCCCAGGGTATTTCTTTGTCCCTAGTTAGCTAGATAGATCTGTTATTGTGTCTTTGACTGCCTTTTGTTTGGGGGCTAGAGGGGCAAGTTCTTTGCCTTCCTATTGCCAACTTATTGCAGCTGTTCACTTTATTTCTGTGTTTTGTCTATAGTGGGCTTAGGCGGCTACCAGGCTTGGCAGCTGGTCCATTCATATAACAGTATTTATTGTATCTCTGCCTGCCCTTTGGTTTGAGGGTCTTAAGGGACAAGTGCCTTGACCTTAACCTTGCCTGCTTATTGCCAAGCCTCTGCTGCTGCCTGTTTAATACTGTATTGTGTGGCTGGGGGTTTATACTGTCTGGCAATTGATTCTAAGGAAACTATTGATACCTGGAAACATTGATACCTGGAAACATTGAGTGCCAGTAGAGTGTTATTGTTTCATAACCCCTCATTAATTGTTTACCTCCAGCTTCATTGAATTGGATTAATTAGGTCTACATTGATAACAACCAGTTTCGATTCTACATTTAATTTTATCACTAATTGGAGCTACACCATCAGCAGCAGGCTGTTGTTCTTGTGTTAATCAATTTGAAATTCAAATAGTTTAATAAATATAAATAAATACAAGCGGTGCAGTTAAGTGACGTATAGCTTGTTCATTTTGTCAGCAGTTACGCAGAGCAACTGATAATAGTAATTCCTACTCATAGCTATAAATCCATTGGCTATTAATTGAGATACTATCGATTAATAATTAATCCCTCAAAAGTGCTCGAACTTTATTGACGCACAATAATTGTATACTAGCATTTACTTGCAGTTAAGTTATTAATTGAGTGGTGATATTAATACTAATTAAAAATAACAACAATAATAAAATAAAGTAATAAAATAAATTTGAAATATATATATATATATATATATATATATATATAAAAAAAATAATTAATAATAACAATAAATAAATAATTATAAATATAAATAATAAAAAATAAAATAATAATAATAATAATTCATATTAAAAATATAAATAAAAAAATTATACAAAATAATATTAATAATAATAATAATAATAATAAGTGACGAAATAAATAGTAGGCGCATTTTACTAGTGCACAGAGCGGCTCATGGCACCCAAATGGAAGCGCACGGGTGCAGTACCAGCACACACTGCAGCTGTCAACCATCATAATAATAAACCCAAACCCATTTCGCAGTTCCTTAATGCCCTCGGATCATTCATTGTTGACTATGAACAGCGCTTTCTCTTAGCTATTCCTTAGTTCTATTTGCCTTGCGTTTCTTACTTCCTTGTTTCGCAAACCAGTGGCCAGCCTTTAAACTACCCAGGTGCAGGCCCAAGCCCTCAGACAGGAAGGGCGGCTGTGCAAACTAGGTCTCAGGCTTGCTCGCCGACTTTGAGAACTGCACCAGGGCGCCTGCATGGAGACTGCCGGCCCGTATCAATAACCCGGTTGCTTCCAGTTCTTCTAGTTCTTTGCAGAATAAGCAGCCCAGGGTCCAACTTCCAGAATCAGGCACCTCATCAGCCAGTGATGATGAGTCAAAATGGCTTACGCCCTTTCTGGGGAGGCCGCCGCTATTAGCATCTGGCAGTCAGCCCGTATGTCGAGAAGAAGCCTTCAGAGGTGTATTGCACTGGAAAGCTGGGCCTTAGAAAGGATTTAAAACGTAAGGTGTGCTGGTAATTCAATAAAGGGCAATGTCAAAGGCAGTCTTGTAAGTACCCGCACGAGTGTGAGAGATGTGAGGGGGTTCACCCAGCCACAGCGTGTTACAAAGGGAAGCGGCCCTTTTGGGGAGGTCAGGGGTTCCACCGCTCTAGTTCCAGACGAGCCCCCACAGCAGGGAACCATCGATAAAGTCCTTCTGGGTCTAGCATTTTCTCCAATCCAGCTTTCTCCTCTCTTCAACCTCTTGTCTATCCATCTGGACGGAAGTGCAGCATCCTATCTTTGGAAGGGTTTCTCAGAGGGTTGCAGAATCCCAGTAGTGGCTCCTTAACCACGAAGGACTCTCCTAATCAGAAGTCAGTAAGGGGAAGGACGCTCGCCTCACCCAACGGGTAGCTACAAAATGTATCATTCCATAACACCTCATACAGGAATTATTTATTTATTTATTTATTTATTTTTCCCGGGTAACCTGCCTTTTTCTCCCAGATCAACTACAAGAGCAAGACCACAGCTTTAACAAAATGACAGCCCAAACAGGAAGACACATGGGAGCAATGGTACTGCTTTGAAGTGTTCCAGATCCATTTCCTGTTCTCCCAATTAGCAGGGCAGCTGTGGGCAAAATTGCAAGGAAGTACAATAATGATTTAGTCCTTAGTCCTATAATCTAGTAAGCCTTTAAGCCCAACAGTTGAAATCGCATAATTTCAATGCTTTAACTATATTAGGGAACATGTATAGTTAGTAAACAAATTGCTAGTTTGGTGAGAAATAACACTTCACTGAAGTGGATAACGCTTTGGCCAAGAGCTCACCTTTGGCAATCTTCTAGAACATGTTGCATATGTAGCAGTTCTTTCTAGCTTGAGTGAAACTCAAACCTGACATTTACAGTGCCAGATAGAAGTGTTCTGGAATGTCCTGGCTGTGTCTGGAATGTCCTGGCTGTGTCTGTAGTACAACAGTTTTGGGAAATCTGTAGGAGAGCATCCCACCAATCTCTTGTCATACTAACAATCGTGTTATCAGCTAACAATCAAAAGAGCTAAAATTTAGCTACATTGGCAACAGGATGTTGGCTAGAAGCAACTGGTTTTCTGAAGCTAAAACTTGCAATTTCGTTCTAGGAGTTACTTGATCACAATATAGAACTATTTGTTTATTCTTTATGAGTTTTACACATGATGAAAACGTATACTCAAGCAGATATTTTATAATCACTGTACTACACTATGATACAGTGCATAATGAGCATCCACATTCAACTAGTCTGTGTGCCAGCCCCCTTCAGATTCAGCACAGAGAGTTGACTTCCCTTCAGCGTTGGCCGACGGCCTGGCTAGGTCATGCCATCACGCGGGATCTCACCTTTCTTGAGTTCTTTCCTATAGTGGTGGCCGTGAAGCCCTTAGGGAATTAATTCAGGATACTCTTAGGCTTAAAAGATTACCCTTAGGCAGATTCAGTCTTTATTAGGCCACTTTAATTTTGCGTGCAGAGTGGTGTCCCCCGGACGCCCCTTCTGTGCCCGCCTTAATAGATTGTCTGTCGGCCTTAGGCACCCGCCTCACCGGGTTCGCCTCCCCAGGTCGGTCAAGTTAGATCTCGAGGTGTGGTTGGCCTTCTTAGCAAATTACAATGGGGTGTCTCTATGGCAGGACGTGTTGAACTTGTCTTCAGACTTTCAGGTACAATCAGACGCGGCCGGATCCATTGGCTTCGGCCTGTACTTCAAGGGGCGTTGGTGTGCTCAGCGCTGGCCGACGGCTTGGTTAGGCCAGGCCATCACACGGGATCTCACCTTTCTCGAGTTCTTTCCTATAGTGGTGGCTGTTCACATTTGGACGGAGGAGTTCCGTGACCATCGCGTGTGCTTCAGGACCGACAACCTGGCGGTGGTGAACATTCTCGCCAGGCAGTCATCTCGGTCCGAGAGGGTTTCCTCCCTTTTGCGGGCCTTTGTCCTCCGTTGCCTTGAGTACAATATAATATTCTCAGCCAAATTTGTACCCGGAGCCAATAATGATATAGCCGATGCCTTGTCTCGATTTCAGATTCCTCGCTTCCGGTCGCTTGCACCTGGAGCACAACAGTTGCCCGAACCCTTTCCGGAGTACCTGTGGAACGTTGGAGACGCAAAGTGATTCAGGGAGTATTAGCGTCCGTGGCACCTTCCACCCTCAGGTCCTACAAGAAGGCCTGGAGTGATTTCATGGGTTTCAGGTTTAGGTTATCCGGGCTCTCATATAACGTGTCTCCCAACACAGACGACGTTTTACAGTACATTTCGCATCTCGACGACCTGGGACGTGCCCCCAAAACATTAAAGATCCATGTAGCAGCCATCAGTTTCTTTTCAAAGGCTACATTTGGTCATGACCCGTGTAACGACTTCATGATACGTGGGGCTATCGAGGGTTGGAGCAGGTTACAGCCTCCCAGGGACGAAGGCCGTAAGCCGATATCCTACGGGTTGTTGTGTCAAATTCGCATAAAGCTAAGGTTAATTTGCTGGTCCAGGTTCGAAGCACGTCTCTTTTCTGCAGCATACGCTATCGCCTTCTTCGGCGCATTAAGAGTCGGGGAGGTTGTGTTTGAAGTTAGCGCACGGGGTCCAAACCGCGGACTCCTGTGTGAGGATGTGCAGCTGTCTAGCTCTTCCGTGTCAGTGCTCATACGACAGCCCAAAACAGATCAGGCGGGCTAGGGCGTCCTAGTCAAACTTTCAGCGTCAACACAGCAGGGCCCATGTCCGGTAAAGGACACTAGACGGTATCTCGACCTTAGGCCACCTGGCCCTGGTCCGTTTTTGATTCACGAGGATGGGTCGCCCATGTCGAGATGCCAATTCACCAGAGTACTGCGCAAGGCGATCGAGGCCTGCGGACTACCTGCCCAGGAGTACGCTGCGCACTCCTTTAGGATAGGCGCCGCAACCACGGCGGCGCATTTAGGTCTACCGGCGGATAGGATCAAAGAAATGGGCCGGTGGAGATCCAATGCCTATAAGTCTTACATTCGCTAGTACGCGTCCAGTTGTTGGGCCCCACTTACCTGCCGTCTTTTTTGTCTTTACCCCTAGCCTTGCTCAGAAGAAATGAGTGGATCTGCGGCCACAGTATCGTTCATTGGGCCCACGTACGTGCAGCAAGCTGCGGCCTAACACCTAACCTTGGCCTCCCAAATGATGTCCGAGTTTCCTGGTTTGCGAGAAGAGGCATGCGATGGGAGGAGCTGATGCCTTTGCTGTGGGAGAAAGTTGCCAACTTTGGCCCTCCCGACGCCATGGTGATACAGTTGGGAGAGAATGACCTAACCAACAGAAAGTGTGCGGACTTGTTGGGAAGCATAAAAAGAGACTTGAATGCATTGGCAGCCTTGTGCCCCAGAACGACGGTGTTCTGGTCTTCCTTCCTGAAAAGAATCGAGTGGCGTGGTGCGCAAAGTTGTTTGGCCATTGAAAGAACCAGGAAACTCGTAAATCGGGCGGTAGCCCGTTGGGTGTGCTTTATGTGTGGCCGTGTCATCCGGCATGATCGTTGGGTGTGCTTTATGTGTGGCCGTGTCATCCGGCAAGAACCAGGAAACTCGTAAATCGGGCGGTAGCCCGCTGGGTGTGCTTTATGTGTGGCCGTGTCATCCGGCATGATCGTTGGGTGTGCTTTATGTGTGGCCGTGTCATCCGGCAAGAACCAGGAAACTCGTAAATCGGGCGGTAGCCCGTTGGGTGTGCTTTATGTGTGGCCGTGTCATCCGGCATGATCGTATCCGGATTAGCGAGCAAGCTCTATACCGGAACGACGGTGTGCATTCATCGGACTTGGGGAGCGACATCTGGCTAGCTAGTGTCAGCAAAAGCATTTGGGATTGGTTGCAGCAGTGAGGGTATTGGCGGCGAGCCTTTGGCTCGAGTGGCGGTTAGGCATTGGAATAATGTGTTGTGGTGTGTCGAAGTGCTAGGTCTGGCCATCGCCTATGCCTTCAATTCTTTAGGGGTATTCCGTTAAAGGAATCTGGGGGTCGTGTATTCCGTCCGATGCCTGCTTGGCGGGAGGCCTTGGCACGACCCTCGGTGACAACAGGGGTGAGCCTATAGTCGGATTAGCATCGACAGGCTCCATCTACTGGTGAATAACCCACTTGCTTCGATCCAATGCCTAAGCCAATACCTTTTACATTGCTGTAACCAATAAAAGTTGTGGCCTTTTCTTGCCCATTAACCATATATCGAGTCTCTTGGTGTTTTTATTTCACTACACGGGGGTCGGGTCCTCGAACCACAAAGACTCTCCTCCCTGAAAGAGAGGGGAGGGGTTGTGGTCGGGAGCCCGAGCTCCGCCTAGCAGGGGGCGTAGCCCCCTGCCTCCAGCTCACCTGGCTGGCGCTCACGCCCCCTCGGTGGGCACCCAACCAGGTGCCGCTTAGGGGGCGTGTTCAGCAGCCTTTTGCTGCAGCGCCAGCCTTTCCCTGGCCTCATTTCCCCGTCGTCGCCTCTTCGTGAAGTCACCCACCCTCCACTCCCTTTAGTTAGGGCTTAGGTTTTTGGCCTTGCTATGGACTTTAGGTTGGTCGCCCCGGTTGACTGGGGGGCCTGGTAGGAGTTTTTCCATTTGGCACTAGGCTAATTGGTTTTTTCGCCTACCTCGTAGCAATCGTCACAACTTTTGTGGTATTGGTGGGTAGGTTAGGCATTGGAATAATGTGTTGTGGTGTGTCGAAGTGCTAGGTCTGGCCATCGCCTATGCCTTCAATTCTTTAGGGGTATTCCGTTAAAGGAATCTGGGGGTCGTGTATTCCGTCCGATGCCTGCTTGGCGGGAGGCCTTGGCACGACCCTCGGTGACAACAGGGGTGAGCCTATAGTCGGATTAGCATCGACAGGCTCCATCTACTGGTGAATAACCCACTTGCTTCGATCCAATGCCTAAGCCAATACCTTTTACATTGCTGTAACCAATAAAAGTTGTGGCCTTTTCTTGCCCATTAACCATATATCGAGTCTCTTGGTGTTTTTATTTCACTACACGGGGGTCGGGTCCTCGAACCACAACAGCAACAGCAACAAAAGAAGAGAGGTTTGATTACAGGAGTAACTCCTATAGGAACAACAGGAACAACAGGACAAGAAAAAGTGACACCCGCTTCCATGGATGCAGTGACACAAGCTCTACTTAAGATAAACCAATCCTTGGAGACTCTAACAAAGCAGAGTTCAGAAAATACACAGAAATTAACAGAATTAACAGCAAGACTGGACTTGAACACACAATCTATAAACAAGCTGGTTCAGGAAAACTCTGCTACACGTAAAATTGCAGAAGAAGCTAGAACCATTGCTGGAGAGACCCAAGAGAATTTAGAACCGATTGCTAAAAAGGTGCATGAACATGATGCAACCCTGGCTTTGTGGGAATTACAGAGAAAAGAGAGAAATTTGAAATTGAGACTAATTCCAGAGAACGAAGGAGATAAC
The DNA here is from genome assembly GCF_965113315.1 of Podarcis vaucheri. Taxonomy (NCBI): domain Eukaryota; kingdom Metazoa; phylum Chordata; class Lepidosauria; order Squamata; family Lacertidae; genus Podarcis; species Podarcis vaucheri. The sequence continues at coordinate 6,967,629 of NC_138757.1, forward strand.
CTCGTGGAGTTTTTAACACAAGAGTTCGCTGATTGCTGGGAAGATTTGGAGGAGGACGAATTTAAAATTACAACAGCGTTCAGACTGGGTAAAAGACAGAGTAGAAAGACTCCGAGGGACTGCTTGATTACTCTTAGATCCAAGGAAGAAAGAGATAAAATATTAAGACTACATTTTGAAAAGGCCTTGCAAATTGAAAACTCATCTATACAGATTTTTAAAGATATCCCTAAACATATTTTGGATCTGAGAGCTTTCTATAAGGATTTGGTGTATCTGCTAAAGAAGAACACTATCCTTTTCAGGTGGGAATTCCCACAGGGACTGTCTTTTGACTACAAAGGAAAGAAGGTGAAAATAAAGATGATACAAGATAAAGAGAGATTCTTGGAAAGAAACCGAGAGGACCTACAGAAGGGAACTGTGGACCCAATTGCAGAACAGAGGAGAGCAATAGACATTCTCAATTTATCGTACGGACTTGACTCAGCACCATCAGAGGAAGAGCAAAAACTTGGAGCGGTCGGAGGAGTAACAGAAAAATAACAAGATGGCCCTGCAATTCCTTAGTTGGAATTGTAATGGGCTCAACATGCCTTTGAGGAGACGACAAGTTTTTCATATTTTGAACAGAGAACAACTGGATTTGATATGCTTACAAGAAACTCATATAACCAGAGCCCACAGGAGATTACTTATAAACAAAAGATTAGGACAAGAATTTATTTCATCGGACAAAGTAAAAAAAAGAGGAGTTGTGATTTATGTAAAAGAGAAGTGGGCTCCAAAAATGATGTTTAAAGATGAACAAGGAAGATACCTGGCAGTTGAAATACAAATACAAGGAGAAAAAATTTTAATAGTTGGAATTTATGCACCAAATGAAGGCAAGGCGGAATTCTTCAAGAAGCTCCATGAAACTCTGATGGACTATTTGGATTATAATATGATAATTATGGGTGATATGAACGGTGTGGTTTCTACAAATATGGACAAGGCACAAAGACTGACAATCTCCAAGGAAGGGAGACTTCCGAAGACCTTCTTTGAAATGACGGAAAATATGGACTTAATAGACATATGGAGAACAAGGAACCCTCTTGAGAGAGAGGGAACTTTTTTCTCTCAAGCAATGATGACCTGGACCAGAATTGATCAAATCTGGATCACTAGTGGGATGGCTCCAAAGATTAAGAAGGTAGAAATCTGCCCAAAAACTTGCTCCGACCATAACGCTGTGAAGATGGAAATGAAACTTACAACAACTGGTCAATTTAGATGGAGGATGAATGACACCCTGTTTCGAGACAAGGAGATCCACATGAAGGCCCAAAAAACTTTAAAGGACTATTTTGAGATAAATCTAAAGGCCGATGTGGAAAAAAGAGTGATCTGGGACGCAAGTAAAGCTGTGATGCGAGGATTTTTGATTCAACAAAATTCAATAAAGAAGAGAAAGCAGAATGAGAAGAAGGAAAAGATCTTGGAAAAGATAAAAGAAGGAGAGAAAAAATTAAGATTAAAACCAAAGTCCCAGGAGATTCTGAGAGAGATTAAATTATATCAAACACAATATATGGAATTGATGAATCAAGAGATTGAATGGAAGATAAAGCAAATGAAACAAAAGACATTTGAATCGGCAAATAAATGCGGTAAACTTCTGGCATGGCAATTGAAGAAAAGGCAGAAATTAAATACAGTTACAAGCCTAGAAGTGGACGGAAAGAATATATCTAAACCTAATGAGATTAGAAATTGCTTTTTGAGTTATTTCAAAAAACTTTATTCTCAAGGATTACAAAACGAAGAGGACATAGATAAATTCCTTAACAAATATGGATTACAAAAAATCTCTCATCAAAGCAAGGTGGATTTAAACCAGAGAATAACAGAACAAGAGATAGAGGGTGCCATTCAGGATATGCAATTGGGCAAATCTCCAGGGCCAGATGGACTGACTTCCAGATATTATAAATCGTTGAAGGAGTGGTTGGTTCAACCGTTAAAGGAAGTCTGCAATGAGATCCTAGAGGGAAAGAAAGCACCAGAATCGTGGAAAGAAGCGTATATTTCACTCATACCAAAGACAGAGACTGAAAAGACTCAACTTAAGAACTACCACCCAATATCATTACTTAATGTGGATTACAAAATTTTTGCAGACATTTTAGCAAAAAGACTTAAAAGAGTGTTGATGGAGAAGATTCATAAGGACCAAGCAGGCTTTCTCCCTAAAAGGCATTTATCAGACAATGTAAGGAATATAATAGACATTCTGGAATTGCTAGAGGTGAATATAAACACCAAAGCAGTGTTGATTTTTGTGGATGCGGAGAAAGCCTTTGACAATATTTCTTGGAGTTTTATGAAAAAGAATCTTCATGGGATGGGGGTAGGCCAAGGATTTGAGAATGGTATGGGCGCGATATATTCTGAACAAAAAGCCAAGCTGATTGTAAATAATGTGATAACTGAGGAACTTAAGATAGAAAAAGGAAAACGACAGGGGTGCCCAATTTCCCCATTGCTTTTTATTTCGGTTCTGGAGGTGTTGCTGAATATGATTAGAAATGACCAGCAGGTTAAAGGTGTACAGGTCGGAGCTAAACATTACAAGTTAAGGGCATTTGCAGATGACCTAGTATTGACCTTACAAGAGCCAAACACTAGTACCAAAAGGGTGTTGGAGATAATCCAACAATTTGGCCAGGTAGCCGGATTTAAATTGAACAAACAAAAAACTAAAGTCTTAGAAAAAAACTTAACAGTCATGGAGAAGGAGAGATTTCAAGAAGAGACAGGTTTGACAGTGGTTAAGAAGGTCAACGCGGGATGAAACGGGACGCGGGTGGCGCTGTGGGCTAAAGCCTCAGCGCCTAGGGCTTGCCGATCGAAAGGTCGGCGGTTCGAATCCCCGCGGCGGGGTGCGCTCCCGCTGCTCGGTCCCAGCGCCTGCCCACCTAGCAGTTCGAAAGCACCCCCGGGGGCAAGTAGATAAATAGGTACCGCTTACCAGCGGGAAGGTAAACGGCGTTCCGTGTGCGGCTCTGGCTCGCCAGAGCAGCGTTGTCACGCTGGCCACGTGACCCGGAAGTGTCCCCGGACAGCGCTGGCCCCCGGCCAATAGATGTGAGATGGGCGCACAAACCCCAGAGTCTGTCAAGACTGGCCCGTTCGGGCAGGGGTACCTTTACCTTTACCTAAGAAGGTCAAATACCTAGGGGTTCATTTGACATCTAAAAATGTAAACCTGTATAAAGACAACTATGAAAAATGTTGGTCAGAAATTAAAAAAGATCTAGAAATATGGACAAATTTGAAATTGTCAATGTTAGGCCGAATTGCAGTTATTAAGATGAATGTATTGCCTAGAATGTTATTTTTGTTTCAGACTTTGCAGATTCTTGACAAGATGGATTGTTTCAAGAGGTGGCAGAAAGATATTGCGAAGTTTGTCTGGCAGGGCAAAAAGCCCAGAATAAAATTTAAAGTACTTACAGATGCAAAAGAAAGAGGGGGATTTGCCCTGCCGGACTTAAAACTGTATTATGAAGCAGCAGCGTTTTGCTGGTTGAAAGAATGGATGCTCCTCGAGAACACAGACATTTTGGATCTGGAAGGTTTTAACAATGAATTTGGTTGGCATGCATATTTATGGTATGATAAAATCAAGGTGCAAAGGGCCTTCAAAAACCATATTGTTAGGAAAGCTTTATATAATGTTTGGATAAGATACAAAGATCTGTTGGAAAACAAAACCCCTAGATGGCTGTCACCCTTGGAGGCTAAGGCAGTGAAAAAGCTCAATATGGAGGCCAGATGGCCAAAGTATTGGGAAATTTTGGAACAAGATGGAGATAAATTGAAATTACAGAGTCATGAGAAACTGAAACCTATAGTACGAGATTGGCTCCATTATTATAAAATAATGGAGATTTACAAACAAGACAAGAAAATTGGCTTCCAGGTGGAGAAATCAAAAATAGAAACTGAATTGTTAGAACCCAATACTAAGAATTTGTCAAGAATGTATAATTTGCTGCTGAAATGGAATACACAAGATGAAACAGTTAAATCGGCTATGATTAAGTGGGCACAGGATATTGGTCATGACATCATGTCTGCTGACTGGGAATGGTTGTGGAACACCGGTATTAAATTTACGGCATGTAATGCCTTAAAGGAAAATATTATGAAAATGGTTTACAGGTGGTACATGACCCCAGTCAAGCTAGCAAAAATTTACCATTTGCCTGATAATAAGTGTTGGAAATGTAAAGAAACTGAAGGTACTTTCTACCATCTTTGGTGGACATGCCCGAAGATTAAGGCTTTCTGGGAAATGATATATAATGAAATGAAAAAGGTACTTAAATGTACTTTCCCTAAGAAACCAGAGGCCTTTCTCTTGGGCATTGTCGGCCAATTGGTGTCAAAGAAAGATAGAACTTTCTTTATGTATGCTACAACAGCAGCAAGAATACTTATCGCAAAGTATGGGAAGACACAAGATCTACCCACCCTGGAAGAATGGCAGATCAAAGTGATGGACTACATGACATTGGCTGAGATGACTGGCAGAATCCGTGATCAGGGAAAGGAGACGGCGGAAGAAGAATGGAAGAAATTTAAAATTTATCTTAAGGACTACTATAAACTTGATGAATGCTAGAATGTCGAGGTTTTCAGAAAGAAAGGGTTACAGTGATATAAGATTAGATTAAAGAAAAGATTAACATGACAGAGGTTGGAAAGAAATATTTAGAAGTTGTTAAAAAACTATGGACATTGGGATGCAGAAAGGGGAGGTATGGGGAAGTCCGAGAAGAGAGGTTTATGAAAAAATTGTTATGAAACTATACGTGTCTGTATGTCTTTTTATGTGTGTGTTTGTTTAAAAAAAAACTTTGTAAAACCAATAAAAATCTTATAAAAAAATAAATAGTCCAGCTTTCACCTTGGTCGAACTTGAAGTCGTCTTGACAAGTCCCCGGCTCTCGTTTATCTTCTGTAACATTTCGGCCACCCCTCCTTTCTGCTCCTCCTGTTCAGCAAGTGTCTTTTCCTCCTCTTCAATCTTTGGTTTCTTTTCTTGTCCAGCTGCCTGTGTTTTGAACATCAAGTCGTTTTCCAACTCAGTAGATATATTTTCTGTTGACTTCGGTTTTGTAGGACTTGTAGACAAAACATGGCCTTGCTCATACATCTTTCGCAGCTTTCCCATGAGAAAGACAGGCTCAGCCAAATCAGCTCGTATTTTCCGACCTATTTCCATTCTTGTAATGTCTGTGAATCCCCTCTAGAGGGATTCTGGTTACTTAATATTCCTTTCACTTCCGATCCAAAAGTCAAATTTATTTGTATCAATCTTTCTTTACTTTCAATACTTTGTAGCAACATAACCGGCTAAAACTAAAGCTTTCAGTTTTTTCCGACCTTGACAGCTAATTTGACAGCTGTCAAAGTCTTCTGTAAATCCTCAGCAGGCTCTTTTCACGGGTTACTCCCAGTCTCGAGAAAAGTGGCACTTAATCTGAACAAATAGACTCTTGTCCTCCAGCACAATAACTTAGACTTTTAAATCCGTGGAATTAATAACTTTTATCCAATCAGGAAAAGCAACAACTCTTCTCGCAACCTTAGTTGGCAGATCCTTGCTTTAAACTGTTTACAATGGGGGGGAGACGGACTTCCTCTTTTCACCTCCCCCGCTCGTACCAAATCCGCAAACGAAATAATTTTAGTCCAATTTCCAAATTACTCACGGGTTGTTGTTCTGATTTTAAGTCCGAATTTTAAAAGGAAGAAGTCAGCGCTCTCCGACAAATGGCATGCGGCTTCGCTCGGCAGGGGAAGCAGAAGACTCACAGCACCACGCCGCTCCCCGTCACCCGTTCCGTAGCTTTTAAAAAGGCTCCTTCGCGGGTTGGGAGGGTGCTAACGGTGCCCGCCGAGTCACCATGTCCACGGGCATCTGCGCCCGTGGTTTTTAAGGGTCCCCGCGTCGCCGGCACGGCAAGACCCGGCCCCTGTCGAGCAGATTCCCTCCGGAGCTCGGAGGGAATCCGCCATTAGCCGATCGCGCTAACCCGGAAGTCCTGCGATCTCCTATCCTACTACCCAGATAAACAGGCGGCATCTTATCTGCGGGAGGGTTTTTCCAACGGCTTTCGAATCCCGGTAACAGGTCCCTTGATAGCAAAAGATTCACCCAACCAGAAATCTGTCAGGGAGAGGCCGGAAATTGCCGAACGGAAGATAGCTAAAGAGGTGAGCACCGGCAGAGTAGCTGACCCATTCAATAGTCCCCCAATACCAAATCTACATATATCACCGTTAGGAATAGTGCCCAAGAAAACCCCAGGGGAATTTAGGCTCATTCACAATCTTTCCTACCCAAAAGGGGGATCGGTGAACGATGCCATCCCAGCTGAGTTAAGCTCGGTGAAATATGCCACATTTGATCATGCAGTAAAACTAATTAGGCGCTTCGGTCAAGGGGCACTCTTAGCCAAGTGCGATATAGAATCGGCCTTTCGCCTTCTGCCAGTACACCCCAAAGACTTTTGGCTGCTGGGTTTTAAATTTCAAGAGAAGTATTATATTGACAAGGCTATGCCGATGGGCTGCTCCGTAGCTTGTTCAGCATTTGAATCATTTAGCACATTCTTTGATTGGGCCATACGCTTTCGAACTAACGTCACAGGGGTCACACACTACCTAGATGGTTTTCTTTTGTGGGGAAGCCAGACACTGGGGAATGCGCCTCTCTGCTTGGGGCCTTCTCAGCTCTGGCCCAGGACCTAGGTGTTCCCCTCGCAGCAGAAAAAACGAAAGGCCCGACTACGTGCCTCACGTATTTGGGTATTGAGCTGGATACAGTGGCCCAATCATCCCGCTTACCGGGGGAGAAGATTGACACCCTTAAGGATTTAATTCATGCTACCCTTCCACTTAAGAAAATCACCCTCAGACAGATTCAATCCCTGTTAGGCCATTTCAATTTTGCTTGTAGAGTGGTTTCCCCTGGACGCCCTTTCTGCGCCCGCCTAGCCAGGCTTTCGGTGGGTCTCAAGCATCCACACCACAGAGTCCGTCTCCCAAAGACAGTTAAGGCCGACCTGGAGGTTTGGGCGACATTCTTGGAAAACTATAATGGAGTGTCCCTGTGGCAGGATGTCCTTAACTTGTCCTCAGATTTTCAGGTCCAATCTGATGCAGCAGGCTCTCTGGGCTTTGGTCTGTACTTCAAGGGTCGATGGTGTGCTCAACATTGGCCAGCAGGCTGGCAGGGCAAGGGCATCACGCGGGATCTCCCTTTTCTCGAGTTTTTTCCAATAGTAGTGGCGGTGCATATCTGGACGGAGGAGTTCCGAAATCGCAGAGTGTGCTTCAGAACCAACAACCTTGCAGTGGTGAACATTCTAGCGAGGCAGTCATCCCGGTCAGAGAGGGTCTCCTCCCTCCTGCAGTTGTTTGTCCTCCGGTGCCTTAAGTACAATATAGTTTTTTCAGCCAAATTCATACCGGGGGTTAATAATGACATAGCCGATGCATTATCTCGCTTTCAGATGTCTCGCTTCCGGTCGCTGGCACCTGGAGCACAGCTGTTGCCCGAACCCTTTCCGGAGCACCTGTGGAACGTTGGAGACGCAAAGTGATTAAGGGAGTATTAGCGTCTGTCGCACCCTCCACCCTCAGGTCTTACAAGAAGGCCTGGTGCGATTTCTTGGGCTTCAGGTCCGGGTCTTCGGGGATTTCGGCATATGCGCCTCCCACCACCGATGACGTTTTGCAATACCTTTCACACCTTGATGACCTAGGACACGCGCCTAAAACATTAAAAATACATGTGGCCGCCATTAGCTTCTTCGCTAAGGCCACATTCTCCTCCGATCCATGCAGTGACTTCCTGGTCCGTAGAGCTATCGAAGGCTGGGGCAGGTTACAACCCCCTAGGGTTCAGGGCCGTAAGCCAATTTCTTATGGGTTGCTCTCTCAAATTCGCAAAAAACTCTGGTCAATTTGTTGGTCCCAGTTTGAGGCCCGCCTCTTTTCGGCGGCATATGCCATCGCCTTTTTCGCTGCCCTAAGAGTGGGCGAGGTCGTAGTCGAAGGTAGCGCGAATGGTGTGATGCGGGGCCTCCTTATGGAAGATGTACAGCTGTCCGAGGCGAGCATGGTGGTACGAATACGACAATCCAAAACTGACCAGGCCGGTAGGGGTGTCCTTCTAAAACTCACAGCTTCTGGGGGGCAAGGCCCTTGTCCAGTAAAGGACACCAGGCGGTATCTTTGCCCCAGACCACCTGGTCAGGGTCCGCTTCTGATTCACGAGGATGGGTCCCCATTACTGAGACACCAATTCACCAGGGTACTCCGCAAAGCTATTGACGCTTGCGGTTTAGCTCCCCGGGATTATGCCGCCCACTCCTTTAGGATCGGTGCTGCCTCTACTGCCGCGCTCTTGGGCTTGCCTGCGGATAAGATTAAAGAAATGGGCCGATGGAAATCCAACGCTTATAAGGGTTATATACGTTAGTTTGCGCACCACTACACTGAATCTACTTACCCACTTTCTCCTTTCCTTTCGTTCTCAGCTGTTTCCAGGGGCACTGTGTGGATTTGCGGCCACAGTATCGTTCATTGGGCCCGCGTTCGGGCGGTCAGCTCCGGCCTTACCCATCATCTTGGGCTGCCTCCTGGGATACGAGTCGCCTGGTTGTCACGACGTGGCATGCGGTGGGAAGAGCTTATGCCTTTACTGATTGACAGAGTTGCCATGTTCGGCCCTCCTGACATCCTTATCATTCACTTGGGAGAGAATGACCTGGCCAATAGGAGAAGCAGTGGTGTTCTGGTCCTCCTTCTTGAAAAGAATTGTCTGGCGCGGTGCGCAGAACTGTATGGCCATTGAAAAAACCAGGAAACTCCTGAACGGTAGCCCGTTGGGTGCGCTTTATGAATGGCCGTGTTGTTTATCATGACCGTATCCGGATCGGCGACCAAGCCATCTACCGGAATGACGGAGTTCATCTAACGGACATTGGGAATGATATCTGGTTGGACGGTATCATTAGTAGCATTAGGGAGTGGTTGCAGCTGTGAGGGTATTGGCGGCGAGCCCCTTTGCGGCTCGGGTGGCGGTTAGGCATTGGATTCATGTGTTCTGATGTGTCAAGGGCTAGGTGTGGCCATCGCCTATGCTATCTACCGTGGGTTATTCCATTAAAGGAATCTGGCGGTCGTGTATTCCGTCCGATGCCTGCTTGGCGGGAGGCCATGGCATGACCCTCGGTGACATCAGGGGGTGAGCCTATAGTTGGATGAGCATCAACAGGCCCCACCTACTGTTGAATAAACCCACCACCTATAGTCATCCAATGCCTAAGCCAATACCTTTTCACTGCTGTAATCAATAAAGTTGTGGCCTTTTCTTGCCCATTAACCTTATATCACGTGTCCATGTGTATTTATTTCACATAGCGGGGTCGGGCCCTCGATCCACAATGATTGGGTAGAAGCTACACATCTCCTCAAAGGGACACGGGTGGTGCTGTGGTCTAAACCACTAAGCCTCTTGGGCTTGCTGATCAAAAGGTCAGCAGTTTGAATCCCCCCATGGGGTGAGCTCCCGTTGCTTGGTCCCTGCTCCTGCCAACCTAGCAATTCGAAAGCACCCCCCCCAAGTGCAAGTAGATAAATAGGTATCGCTCTGGCGGGAAGGTAAATGGCATTTCCATGCGCTGCTCTGGTTTCACCAGAAATGGCTTAGTCATGCTGGCCACATGATCCGGAAAAACTGTCTGCAGACAAACGTCATCTCCCTCGGCCTGTAAAGCGAGATGAGCGCTGCAACCCCAGAGTCATTTGTGACTGGACTTAACAGTCAGGGGTCCTTTACCTTTTTGCACATCTCCTCACTTTTTAACTCGGATTTTCCTTGAGAAGTTTTTCACGTCATTGATGAAAGCAAACGAAAAAGAGGAGGTTTAATCATGACTGAAAGAGAGGGGTTGGTTTGTCAGTGTTTGAAAAAGAAAAGGTTCTCACCTCCTTTTTACTCCTTTGCCTAGTCCTCAGACCTTAGTTGGCACAAAAGAGTCTTTGAGAAAGAGTATTCTTGCAGAGTACAGTGGTACCTCTAGATGCGAACGGGATCCGTTCCAGAGCCCCGTTCACATCTAGAAGCAAATGTAACTTGTGTCTGCGCATCTGCGCATCTGCGCATCTCCGTGTGCACGGGTCATGTTTCGGTGCTTCTGCGCATGCATGTGACGTCATTTTGAGCGTCTGCGCATGTGCAAGCGGTGAAACCCAGAAGTAACGTGCTCCGTTACTTCTGGGTTGCTGTGGAGTGCAACTCGAACGTGCTCATCACGAAGCACATTCAACCCGAGGTATGACTGTATTGCTGCTTTTATTCTTAAAAAGTCTCCTTCTCTAACCACAACCGACAGCTTTTACACACACCAAACGCAACCAGCTTTCTACCATCCAACCAACCCACACCAAACACTAACATTGACCACTCTATATATACAGGTACAATTTGGTGAAAGGTTGCATGAGTCATTGTAGGCCGCTGACTCATGCTGACTAAGTTCTTTTAGCATTAAAGAAACAGCGGCCAAATTTTAGCTGTGACACCCCTTCTGTTTCTTAAAGGCTAAAACCCCCAACAGAAACAACAACACATACCGTATTTTTTGTGCTCTATAAGACTCACTTTTTCCCTCCTAAAAAGTAAGGGGAAATGTGTGTGCGTCTTATGGAGCGAATGCAGGCTGCGCAGCTATCCCAGAAGCCAAAACAGCAAGAGGGATCGCTGCTTTTGCTGTGCAGCGATCCCTCTTGCTGTTCTGGCTTCTGGGATTCAGAATATTTTTTTTCTTGTTTTCCTCCTCCAAAAACTAGATGCGCCTTATGGTCTGGTGTGTCTTATAGAGCGAAAAATACGGTACATACACTATATACATAAACCCAGTTTTGTCATCAATTCATTATGACATGTTGCTGGCAAAGGCTTGGTAAACAAATCAGCAATATTATCTTGTGATTGACAATACTCCAGTTTGATTGCCCCATTCTATACACAATCTCTAACATTTGCATGATGGAAAGCAATATGTTTCGATGCGGATTTCATTATTTCTGAACTCACTAATGCAATGCACTATTGGCTATCTTCATACACTTGGATAGGCAAATCTACTTTACAATCTAGATATTTTAGTATCTGTATAAACCACATGATTTCATTGCATGCTAGTGATAGGCTCCCATATTCTGCCTCACAGGATGAAATCACAACAAATCCTTGTTTCTTTGACCTCCATCCAATTATGGAATTGGCAAACATCATAACCATTCTACTTGTAGATTTTCTAGTAGCTACACAGCTTCCCCAGTCCTCATCAACAAATACTTCTAGTTTTTCGTCTTGTGTACTAGATATCTTCAAACATACATTTAATGTCCCCTTTAGATCTCTGATAAGCCTTTTCAAAGCACACCAATCGGCAGTACTGGGTTTAGATACGTGTTGGCTCAGAACATTTGTAGCACATGCAATGTCTGGCCTTGACCACTGGCTTAAATACAACAGTGGTCCTATTTTTGAGTGATACAACTCAGGCTGATCAAATTCATCATCACACACTGTCTTTGGGAAATCTGGTGTCATGGGAGTCTGAACTGGCTTGCAGTTTTCCATGCCAAACTGCTCTATCAAACAAAGAATTTTCTCTTTCTGGCTCAATAGGAAGCTTCCATCAGCATCTTGCCTTACCTCTACTCCCAAGTAATTGCTTACAGGCCCTAAAGCTTTAAGCTTAAACCTCTTTTCTAGCTGACTTGTGAGCTTCTGGATCTCATCTGTGGAACTCCCTGCTACAAGCAAATCATCAATGAAGACTAAGAGCATTAGATATTCGTTGCCTGTCCCCTTGGTGTGCAGGCATGGATCAGCCACACTCCTTTTAAAACCAAGTTTTACAAAGGCTTCATTTAAACACTGGTTCCAACACCTTCCACTTTGTTTGAGACCATAAACAGCCTTTTTCAAACGCCAGACTGCACCATTCCCCTCTTCAAACCCAGGGGGTTGTCTCATTAACACTTCATGGTCTAAATTTGCATGCAGATATGCAGCATCAACATCAAAATGGTGCACTGCTAGTTGTCTTACAGCAGCAATGGAAAGCATTAAATGAAAAGTTTCACTCTTTACAGTGGGAGAAAACACTTCATCATAACTCTCCCTTTTAATCTGAGTGAACCCTCTGGCTACTAATCTGGCTCAAAAATGTGGTTCCCCAGATACAAGGGTTTTCCTTTTATAAACCCACTTGAATGACACCACTCTGCCACCAGGTGGTGGCATTATGACCTCAAACACTTTGTTACGTTTAAAAGAGTCCATTTCTTCTTTCATAGCTTGTTCCCACAAAGCACGTTCCCCAGGGGGTAAGTCTAAGACTTCATTATAACTTTGTGGTTCCACACAACTCACATTGCATACTCTCACTCCTCCTAGGGTCAAACGCTGAGGAGGTACACCCTTGTTTGAATGCTGAGCGCGTCTAGGGAGAACTACTCTTCTTCCCCCTTTATCTCTGGCTCTTCTTCTTCTTCCTCTGGAGAAGTAGTATTATCTATTGCCACATCTTTGGGGAAAATCTGTGCCTCCTCCTCATCCTGCTCCTGTGTTGCCAATGGCTGAGAAGAAGCCTATTCTCTTACTTGCAGGGGCAGTAGGCAATCTGGGTTGGCATGGATCGCAGTCCATCTGTCCTGGTCAGCGAAGTCTGCGCTTCGTGACAGAACCACGCGTCCTGGGCGTAAATTGAAATGCCACCCTTTGCCATAGGCCTTATATCCCACAAACCGCAGGCTCTGCGCTCTAGCGTCCCCTTTTTGGTGCTGAGCTTTGGGGAGATTTACATGTGCCCAAGAACCCCAATTTTGGAGCATCGTCCACTCTGGTTCTGTCCCAAACAATACACAATAAGGAATATCTTTTATAGAGCTAGACCAGGTTCTATTAATCAAAAAGTTTGCTGTGAGGAAAGCCTCACCCCACTGCCTATGGTTGTGATCTAATCCTGCATCCACTAGCAAGCAGTCCTTCACTGACTGTATTACAGCCCCACGTCTTTCACATAGACCATTTTCAGCAAGGCTATAAGGGTTAGTCAAACGGCGAGTGATCCCCTTACTTCGCAACCACAACCCAAATTGTTTGTTCAGAAATTCTCCGCCCCATCTGTTTGCAACTGCACAACAGGGCGAACGAAGAGCTTTTCAGTTTTGGGAACCCATTCCCTGAATGTGGGGACACACTCAGATTTCTGCTTTAATAAAAACAAAAAACTAAAACGTGATTTATCATCTACTACCAGAAAAGCCTATCTGGCGCCCCCCTTCAGTTTTCTGTGGAAAAGGACCTATCATGTCACAGTGGGCAAGTTCTAAAACCTCTTTAGATACTCAGTCACTTTTAGAAGCCACAGGCTTCCTCTTAGATTTGGCCATTTTACATACATTGCAATCTAGGAAACAGTTACAACTGTTTACATTTAGATTCTCGCACACCTTTTGCATCTCAGAAAGCACACGAGAATTTGCATGACCCAGTTTTCTATGCAGTTCGTGTACACACCACTTATGAACTGGCAGGTTCTCCTGAAGCACCCGGGCTGCTTTAACAGATTTGTCCTGCATTACATACAGCCCATTTTCAATCTTTGCATGGCCACATGTTGTTGTTGTTTAGTCGTTTAGTCGTGTCCGACTCTTCGTGACCCCATGGACTAGAGCACGCCAGGCACTCCTGTCTTCCACTGCCTCCCACAGCTTGGTCAAACTCATGCTGGTAGCTTCGAGAACACTGTCCAACCATCTCGTCCTCTGTCGTCCCCTTCTTCTTGTGCCCTCAATCTTTCCCAACATCAGGGTCTTTTCCAGGGAGTCTTCTCTTCTCATGAGGTGGCCAAAGTACTGGGTTTGATCTTCTTGCAGTCCATGGGACTCTCAAGAGTCTCCTCCAGCACCATAATCCAAAAGCATCCATTCTTTGGCCTTCTTTATGGTCCAGCTCTCACTTCCATACATCACTACTGGTAAAACTATGGCTTTAACTATACGGACCTTTGTTGGCAAGGTGATGTCTCTGCTTTTTAAGATGTTGCATAGGTTTGTCATTGCTTTTCTCCCAAGAAGCAGGCGTCTTTTAATTTCATGACTGCTGTCACCATCTACAGTGATCATGGAGCCCAAGAAAGTAAAATCTCTCACTGCCTCCATTTCTTCCCCTTCTATTTGCCAGGAGGTGATGGGCCCTGTGGTTATGATCTTCGTTTTTTTGATGTTGAGCTTCAGACCATATTTTGCGCTCTCCTCTTTCACCCTCATTAAAAGGTTCTTTAATTTCTCCTCACTTTCTGCCATCAAGGTTGTGTCATCTGCATATCTGAGGTTGTTGATATTTCTTCTGGCAATCTTAATTCTGGCTTGGGATTCATCCAGCCCAGCCTTTCACATGATGAATCCTGCATATAAATTAAATAAGCAGGGAGACAATATACAGCCTTGTTGTACTCCTTTTCCAATTTTGAACCAATCAGTTGTTCCATATCCAGTTCTAACTGTAGCTTCTTGTCCCACATAGAGATTTCTCAGGAGACAGATGAGGTGATCAGGCACTCCCATTTCTTTAAGAACTTGCCATAGTTTGCTGTGGTCGACACAATCAAAGGCTTTTGCATAGTCAATGAAGCAGAAGTATATGTCTTTCTGGAACTCTATAGCTTTCTCCATAATCCAGTGTATGTTTGCAATTTGGTCTCTGGTTCCTCTGCCCCTTTGAAATCCAGCTTGCACTTCTGGGAGTTCTTGGTCCACATACTGCTTAAGCCTGCCTTGTAGAATTTTAAGCATAACCTTGCTAGCGTGTGAAATGAGTGCAATTGTGCGGTAGTTGGAGCATTCTTTGGCACTGCTTCTCCATCTTTGGCTGTAGAGAATATAATCAATCTGATTTTGATGCTGCCCATCTGGTGATGTCCATGTGTAGAGTCGTCTCTTGTGTTGTTGGAAAAGAGTGTTTGTGATGACCAGCTTGTTCTCTTGGCAGAACTCTATTAGCCTTTGCCCTGCTTCATTTTGAATTCCAAGGCCAAACTTGGCAGTTGTTCCTTTTATCTCTTGACTCCCTACTTTAGCATTCCAATCCCCTATAATGAGAAGAACATCCTTCTATGGTGTCACTTGTAGAAGGTGTTGTAAGTCTTCATAGAATTTTTCAATTTCAGTTTCTTCAACACCAGTTATTGGTGCATAAACTTGGATTATTGTGATGTTAAATTCGTATCAAGATCATGCTATCATTTTTGAGATTGCATCCCAGTACAGCTTTCAACACTCTTTTGTTGACTATGAGGGCCACTCCATTTCTTTTACAGGATTCTTGCCCACAGTAGTAGATATGATGGTCATCCAAACTGAATTCGCCCATTCCCATCCATTTTAGTTCACTGACGCCCAGGATGTCAATATTTATTCTTGCCATCTCATTTTTGACCACATCCAACTTATCAAGGTTCATGGTTCTTACATTCCAGGTTCCTATGCAATATTTTTCTTTACAGCATTGGACTTTCCTTTCGCTTCCAGGTATATCTGCAACTGAGCGACCTTTCGGCTTTGGCCCAGCTGCTTCATCAGCTCTGAATCTACTTGTACTTGTCCTCCGCTCTTCCTCAGTAGCATGTTGGACGCCTTCCGACCTGAGGGGCTCATCTTCCAGCTTCATAACTTTTATATGCCTGTTGTCTTTGTCCATGGAGTTTTCTTGGCAGGGATACTGGAGTGGCTTTCCGGTTCCTGCTCCAGGTGGATCACATTTGTTCAAAACTCTCCACTATGACCTGTCCATCTTGGGTGGCCCTACATGGTATAGCTCATAGCTTCTCTGAGTTATTCAAGCCCCTTCGCCACGGCAAGGCAGTGATCCATGAAGGGGTTATGTGGCATGGCCACATACCTGAGTTCCATTCTTTATCAGACAACCACCCTGTATGAACCTAACGCTATACTCTGCATTAATTAAACAGCTTACAGACAATAAACAATAGTCCTGCTGACAAACTGAGTCTCTGGTAGAGTAGTTTTCAAGCACTGCAGGAAATATGTTCCCTGGCCATCAATCTTGCTTCTAGGACCATCAGCAAGATAGATTGAGTCTTTTCCATCGGCTGGCTTCCCCAGGGTCTTAAAGTCCTCTTGACTGTTGCAGTTAATCCTGCTGCTGCCAGAGTCCAGCAACCACATTCCTCGAGAAAATGCAGACACAAGCTGCAAAAAATCTCTCAAGAAAACAAGATAATGTTGAACCAAAAAATTACGGAACAGGATGTAGAAGGTGCCATTCAGAATATGCAGTTGGGAAAATCTCCAGGGCCGGGTGGCCTAACCTCCAAATACTACAGAACTTTGAAAGACTGGATAACACAACCACTAAAGGAGGTTTGTAATGAAATTCTGGAGGGGGGAAAAGCGCCAGAGTCGTGGAAAGAAGCATTTATTACACTTATACCGAAAACTGAGTCTGAAAAGACACAACTTAAGAACTACCGACCCATATCCCTGTTAAATGTGGATTACAAAATATTTGCTGATATTTTGGCCAAAAGGCTGAAAAAAGTATTAGGGGAAGTGATACATAAGGACCAAGCTGGCTTTCTCCCAGGTAGACATTTGTCGGACAACACGAGGAATATAATTAATATTTTGGAGAAGTTACAAGAAGAAATTAATACTACAGCTGTTTTGATTTTTGTGGATGCTGAGTCCCCTGAGTCTTCCCCCTGCCTCCGGCGGGCTTTAGGACCTGGTTCCCAATCCGGGTTTTCTGCTGTCCCACGCGCCTGTACATTTGAACTTGGCGCGCGCGCCCAGCCGGCAACCTTCCTCCTGACCGTTACACTGCTCCTGTCACTGCTTCCCCCTTCGGGGGGGCTAGCTGGACCTGACCTCCCCTCCGTTCCCCCACTCTCCGACAGAGGCGTGGTCAGCCCTGACTCATCTTCTTTCCCTGCTGGAGGAGACGCTGGCCCTGACACATGGGACTCTTCCCCCCCACTACGCTCTGGTGGGGAAGCCGGTCCTGATCTCCCGCTGCTGCTTTGGGAGTCCCCGCTGGCCCCTTGTTTCTGGTGTGTCTCCCCTGGGACCCCCCTTGCCCTGACCATTGGCACCTCCTTCTGGGAATCTTCCGATTCGCTGGAGAAGCTCATGGAATCTCTCGGGCCACTGTCATACTCCCCTACGCTGCCCTCAGATTCTTCCCCTTCGCTCTCCATTTCCTCTCTCCCCTGTACCTCTGTTCCTGAGCCCGTGACAGAGGTATAATTTTTCTTTTTTCTTGGGGTGGGTTGGTGCTTGTTATGACTTCCTTTTCTTTTTGGTAACTATCTTTTTGTTGAATCTCTGTTTTGCTTTGTATTTCTTATTACTCTTGAATTTTTTTTCTGTGCTATGTATTTTATGTTTAAAACCTGTTTAAAATTTGTTTATGAAATCTAATAAATATATCTTAAAAAAACAAACAAATGGAAAACATGCAACAGTAATGCTTGCTGGGAGGCATAATACACCTTCAGCTCAGCACTCTGGCTACTTCCTCTGGAACAATAGCAGTTTAGCAGCCTAGTTGTGCAGTGACAAAATGGCCAATACAGGCAGTTGTTTCTCCATTTTAAAAAAACTTTGTTTTTTTCAGCAACAGATTTTTCAACAACATAATGTGGTTTACAGCTGAACAGCTGCTGGTCCTTTCCTGGTTACAATATAATGAGCCCCCACTAGGAGGTGAAGAACATAACATGAACATCATCTGCACATGGTTTCCAGTGATTCCAGTGATGCACACTTGGTTAACAGCAGCAACTATTATGTGTGGGTGAAAGCATGTGCTTGATTATATGTTGCTGCTGGATTGCTAAGGACAAGAACATGCTCTGTCTTTCAAGGCTGCTCAAGCTTTGTTCCCTTTGCCAAAATACTGTCACGTACCTGTTGGCTATTTGCAGTTTAGTTGCGCTGCAGAAAGCTTGCTGGGGAGACCACGCATTACAAGGAAATAAAAATTAACTTTAACAAGGTTTTAATAACAAAAGCAAAAACTCCTTTTACACTAAATATATCAACAAGCATGACCCAATCACCAACCCACCCCCCAGGGTACTGAATCTCTGCTCGGCCAAGCCGATAAGGCCTCATCTTCCTCCGAGCTGAGCCTTTGAAATCGCCTCCGACGTCGTGTTTAATGACCTGAGCCTTTGATAAGGCCTCAGGCACATTCTATCCAGCAGGGTTCCCAGCACAGGGAAGATACGAGAGGTTTGGCTACATTGTAAAGAGTTTTATTTCTAAACTACACAGAACAGAAAAGACATCCTCTCTCTATGAAAGCAGAGAGCAACCAAACAAAGGAACAAAGGAAACGGGAAACCACTAAAGTCACATCCCGTCTCCCTTTCCCATGAGACTTGAAGGTCTCTGGAATGTAAACAGAGTCCTGTGGCTCCACGCAGCTGCACAGTGATAAGAACAGAAACTAACAAGCTAGGTGCTGCTCTTTATATACTATACCCAATTGCTGACACAGTTTAATTAACACAACTTAGCAGCACCTGCTATACTGTTTCACAGCTGTAAAACTGGGTCTCATTATTTGCTCTGGCCCTTAAAGACATACACACCTTGTGGAACAATAATGAACCTTCACATTTAAAGAGACCATTCAACAGTACCAAGGAGGGCCAGATTCTACACTCTGAGCCAAATCAACAGGTTAGGCAAACAGGAGCAGCACTATATGAAATGAAAGTACTTTATTTTGACCCACATACTGGGCAAGTTGCAGAATGTGTAATAATAAGAAGGAAAGTGCTTATTGATTAAGAGAAGGAAGAATGAGAAGTTGAAGAGTTCAGCTGAAGAGACAAAGACAAAATTTCAACAAGCACTGGAACCGATTAAGCCCTGTCAGCTATTTCAGCTTTGGGGACTAAATTTTTTTGGTAAGAATTTTAAAAGAACAGTAGTCCACATTCTCTGGCAGATACCAGTTTCTCTTTTGTATGTGTTTAATGCCAGTCAACTGCTGATGGTGCTGTTTTTAGTTACCTCTCATCTTGCACATTGCTTGTTACTTACTATTAATATTATTGTTTTCAAAAGGAATAAGAGAACATAACCCCTCCTTAATAAACACTGGTTAATTTTATTATTTCACCATTTATCTTGATGGTTTAATTCAGCACAAGTGAAACATTAGCCCAGTTACAGATTTTAAAAAGCTATTCATACAAGAACAGGGCTCAGCCAGAGAGATATACCATATTTTTCGCTCTATAGGAAGCACTTTCCCCCCTCCAAAAATGAAGGTGAAATGTTTGTGCGTCCTATGCAGCGAATGCAGGCTTTCGCTGAAGCCTGGCGAGCGAGAGGGGTCAGTGCGCACCGACCCCTCTCTCTCTCCAGGCTTCAGGAAGCAATCCTGAGTTCCCGCCGGGCTCCCAAGGCTTGCGGACAGCAGCCTGCATCCAGAAGCCCGGGGAGCACTGCACAGCGTGCACTGGGCTTCAGTCAGATATCCACAAGCCTTGGGAGCCCGCGGAAGTTGCTGCCGGGCTCCCAAGGCTTGCGGATAGCAGCCTGCATCCCGAAGTCAGGGGAGCGCTGCACAGCGCGCCTCAGGCTTTGGTCAGATATCCGCAAGCCTTGGGAGCCCGCGGGAGTTGCCGCCGGGCTCCCAAGGCTTGCGAATATCAGCCTCCAAACCTGACCTGGTTTGGAGGCTGGCGGTGGGGAAAGCAGCACTTCTCCCCACCGCCAGCCCCACAAGCTCAGGGGACAGCGGGGAGGTGGAGCGCCGCCTGCCTGCTGTTCCCCGACCTGATCTTTGGGGCTGGCGGTGGGGGAACGAACTAAGACAGAGGGAGGCTAATCTTAGGATGAGAGGTATACCTGAAGCTCAGGGAGAAAATATAAAGGAGAAACTAATAACAGAATTAGCCCTCTGGCTGGAGTTACCTGCAGAAGAGGTAGAAAAGGCAATACAATCGGCTTTCAGGCTGAAAGCCAAGCCTCCAAAGAATAAAAAATTCATAGGAGACTGCTTAATTATATTCAAAGATAAGGAAATAAAAAACAAGATTCTCCATAAGAATAGAGAGAAAAGGTTAAATATTGGAGGAAACAACATAATAATCTTCAAAGACATTCCAGTTAGGCTTCTAAAACGTAGAGACTCCTACAAAGAATTGGTACAGATACTCAAAAGAAATAATATCGAGTTTAAATGGGAGTTTCCGGAAGGCGTCTCCTTTACATATAGGAGCAAGAGACAAAAATTGACAAATCCAGGAGAAACAGATAAATTCCCAAGGAAATATAAAGAGTTAAAACCACAAAGAGAGGGGGGTGGAGGAGGGGGGGCGGGACCGGGGGGGACCTGGGAGGAGGGGCGGGGAGCTCGGGGGGGAGGGGGGGAGGGAGGAGGGTCTGAAGAGGAAGCTTAAAAGGAATCAATAGCTGTTTTTCCTCTCCCTTAATTAAATCGCAATGGCGTTAAAGGTGTTTAGTTGGAATGTTAATGGGATGAATGATAAAGGAAAAAGGAACCGAATTGAGCACATTCTGAAGAAGGAAGGTTTAGACGTCATCTGTCTCCAAGAGACACACATAGCGAGGAAACATAAAAGAACTCTGATTAATCAAAGATTGGGGAATGAATTTATATCCTTAGACCAGAGTAAAAAGAGAGGAGTGGTTATCTATATAAATAAACAAATTGAAGCGAAATCTCTTTTCAAAGATGAAGAAGGAAGGATATCAGCAGTACAAATAAATTGGCAGGGAGAAAAGATAATAATAGTTGGAATATATGCGCCCAATGTAAATAAGTCAGAATTCTATGGGAGGCTGGAAGAAAGGCTATTTGACTACGCCGACCAGAAAATTATACTACTAGGAGATATGAACGGCGTGGTGTCGTTAGAATTGGATAGATTGAGGGACACAAAGGGTAAAGAAGGGAAGCTACCTAGAACTTTCTTCTCCTTGGCCCAAAATTGTAACTTAGCAGACATTTGGAGGTTCAAACACCCCCTAGAAAAGCAATATACCTTCCATTCAGAACCTAATGATTCATCATCAAGATTAGACCAGATATGGATCTCGAAAGAGCTAGTCCCAAGAGCTGTACGGGTGGAGATCCAGGCCAGAACAATTTCGGATCATAACCCAATAAAAATGGAATTGAAAGGGCAGGAAAGCAGACTAATTAGATGGAAACTGAAGGACTATCTGTTGGACGACCAAGAGGTAGTAGAAAAGGCTCAAAACAGACTAAAAGAATACTTCGAAGATAACTTAGGCAATAATATAAAGACAAGGGTGGTATGGGATGCAGGTAAGGCGGTGATGCGGGGTTTTTTTTATCCAACAGAGTGCAATAAAGAATAAAAAAAGGGAAAAAGGGAAAAAAGAAATTATACAACAACTAGCAGAGAACGAGCAGAAACTAATTAAAAACCCAAAAAATAAGAAAATAAAAGAGAACATAAAAGTCTTACAATCCCAATATACAATGCTGATAAACAGAGAGATAGAATGGAAAATTAAAAGATTGAGACAGAGGAATTTCGAACATGCCAACAAAACGGGGAAGTTATTAGCTTGGCAACTGAAAAAAAGAAAGGAGCAGAATACGATAAATAGGATAGTGGTGGAAGGAGAAGAGATAAGCAAACCTAAAGAAATAAGGAGAGCCTTTTTGGATTTCTACGGAGGACTCTTTAGAAATACAGAAAAGAATAAGACGAGGGAAATAGAGAGATACTTAATATCTAAGAATATTAATAAGATTCCCGCAGCAGATAAAGAGAAACTAAACGCCCCGATCGAGGCGGAGGAAATAAAAGCAATAATAACAAACTTAAAAAATGGAAAAGCCCCTGGCCCAGACGGGTTTACTAGTAGATATTACAAAGAGATGGAATCGGTTCTGTTGAATCCACTACAAGAAGTAATGAACAACATTTTAAAGGAAAGAGAAATACCGGAGACGTGGAAGGAGGCACTGATCACATTAATTCCAAAGCAAGATTCAGACTTAGAGCAAATTAAAAACTACAGGCCGATTTCCTTACTAAACGTAGATTATAAGATCTTTGCGGGAGTCCTGGCAAGAAGACTTAAAGCCATTTTGGTAAAAAGTATCCATAGAGACCAAGCCGGTTTTTTGCCGGGGAGGCAAATGAAAGACAACTTAAGAAATATTATAAATATTATAGAATATCTAACAGAAAGGTGTGACAAACAAGGTTTACTGCTATTCGTGGACGCTGAGAAAGCGTTCGATAACGTAAACTGGGAATTCCTACTGAAGCAACTGGAACATATGGAAGTAGGTACTGAATTTTTCAATGGGATAAAAGCAATATATACGGAACAAAAAGCAAGATTGATAATAAACAATGTGGAGACGGAAGAAATAACAGTAACTAAAGGAACAAGACAGGGATGCCCACTGTCCCCACTGTTATTTATAACGATATTAGAGGTTCTATTAAAATCCATTAGAGACAACAAAGAAATTAAAGGCATCAGGGTCGGCCAGCACGAACATAAAACTAAAGCTTTTGCAGACGATCTGGTCGTAACAATGGAAGATCCACTGGATTCAACAAAAGAGGTACTTAGAGAATTCGACCAATTTGGGGAAGTAGCAGGCTTCAAATTAAACAAAAGAAAAACAAAAATAATAGCTAAAAACATGCAGGCAGATGAAATCGAGGAACTACAAAGAGAAATAGAAATAGACGTAACAAAGAAGGTGAAATACTTAGGGATATGGGTAACGCCAAAAAATATAGATTTATTTAAAAACAACTACGAAACGGTATGGAAAGGAGTTAAGAAGGATATAGAAACGTGGGGTCGGCTCAGACTGTCATTCTGGGGTAGAATAGCCACAATCAAAATGTCGGTATTTCCAAGAATTTTGTTTCTCTTTCAAAATATCCCGATTATCAAAGGTACAAAGGTATTTAAAGCTTGGCACAGAGAGATTTCCAGATTCATCTGGCAGGGGAAGAAGCCGAGAGTAAAGTTCAAATTACTGACGGACACGAAAGAAAGGGGAGGCTTCGCCCTACCTGATCTGAAAATATACTATGAGGCATCTTGCTTATGCTGGGTAAAGACATGGATAAAATTAGAAGATAGGGAAGTGTTAGACTTAGAGGGTCACGATAACCGATACGGGTGGCACGCCTATCTGTGGCATGGGCGGAAGAAGGGCCACAAAGGATTTGGGAATCATATATTCAGGGGCCCTCTGTTGGAGGTTTGGGAAAGGTATAAGGATATGTTAGAACCTAGAACACCCCAATGGTTATCTCCACTAGAGGTTATGGCTATTAAAAAGATTAACATGGGAGCCAATTGGGCAACCTACGAACAACTGCTAATGAAGGAGGAAGGAAAGTGGAAAATGAGGCCGTATGACCAGGTCAAATCTCAAGTATATGACTGGCTACACTACCACCAGATAAACGATATGTTTAGGAAAGATGTCAAAGACAAAGGCTACGCCGATAAAAATTCTAGATTCCAAACCGAGATCTTGGGGAATAATACAAAAATATTATCTAAAATGTATAAGTATTTACTGGACTGGAACTTAGCTGACGAGGAGGTTAAGGCGGTAATGACACATTGGGCTAGAGATTTCGGTCGCAATATTTATTTCAAAGAGTGGGAAAAACTCTGGAAACAACATCTTAAATTTACGGCCTGTGTGTCACTCAAGGAGAACCTAATGAAAATGTTTTACCGCTGGTACCTGACCCCGGTTAAATTAGCCAGAATGTACGGATCCTGCAATAAATGCTGGAAGTGCAAGGAAAGGGAGGGGACCTTCTACCACATGTGGTGGGAATGCCAAAAGGTTACAGGGTTCTGGGAGAGTGTATATAACGAAATGAAGAAAATGTTAAGATATACCTTTGTCAAAAGACCCGAGGCGTTCTTGCTAGGTATGGTAGGAACGGAGATAAAGAAGAAAGATTACAAATTGTTCCAGTATGCAACAACAGCAGCAAGGGTCCTAATAGCTAAAAATTGGAAACAAGAGACTTTACCGACAACGGAGGAATGGAGATCCAAACTACTAGAATATGTGGAGATGGACAGGATGACAGGTAAAATTAGATATACAAAGGATCAGAGGTTTGTTAAAAATTGGGAAAGTCTTACGAAATATCTGGAAAGCTTAATCGATGAACAGATAACACTAGTAGGTTTCCAAGGTGCTCTGTAAGAGGTAAAGGGTAATGCCATGGCATTATAAATATGGAAATGCGGATTTATTGTTTATTGTTATTTTGGACGATTCGTGGAATGACTGAAGGAAGTCTTATTTCTTTTCTTTTAGTGATGGATATGAGTTTTGATACAGTTTGTTCTGTGCTTTGATTTCTGTAAACCAATAAAAATTATGCAGGGAAAAAAAAGAAGTCTTTGGTATGCTGCAGGTAGCGCAGTACCCGCTTGATACCGTGCCAAGCATTCACACTGGGCTTTGACGCTTCCCTACTTAGCAGATGGTAGCAAAGGCAATGTCTGGTCTGCTCCATTGGGACAGATACAACAGACTACCCAGAGCTGACTGAAAGAGCTCAGCATTCTCAAACTCGGCACTTTCTGCTTGCTGGCTATCTTTCACAAAGTTTGTCTCCATGGGTGTCCGAACTCCTGCACAATTGGACATTCTGAACTTCTCAAGCAACTGCTCAATCTTGCCTTTCTGACTGAGCAAGAAGCTACCATCCTCAGTTCTCGCTATCTGCACGCCCAGGTAAATCTTTACTGCACCCAGGTTCTTGAGCTGAAAACACTTTCCTAGCTCTTTGGCAAACTTCTGCACTTGTTTGTCTGCCTTTCCAACATGGATGATGTCATCAACGTGAAACAACACCAGTTCCTGTGAGTCTCCTGATCCTCTAAGGAACAGGCAACTGTCAGCAAGACTCTTCCTGAAACCTAGCTTCTCCAAAGCTTCATTCAGGCACAAGTTCCAATTTCTGGCCGATTGCTTCAGACCGTAAATTGACTTGTGAAGTTTCCACACAGTACCTTGCTCATTGCCCTCAAACCCTGGAGGAGGAAGCATGTACAGATCCTCCTGGAGGTCTGAGTTCAAGTAGGCAACGTCCACATCAAAGTGGTGCACCAGCAAACCTCTTTGTGCAGCAACGGCCAAGACCAAGCGTAGAGATTCACTCCTAGAGGTGGGAGCATAAACTTCCGTATAATGCAACCCCCTGCGCTGCGTGAATCCTCTTGCCACTAATCTGGCCTTATACTGTGGTTCTCCTGTTGCTGTGGGTTTAAGACGGTAAACCCAGCGGCTACCCACGGCCTGTTTGCCCACCGGCAACTTCGTGAGGGAGAACACGCCTAGAGACTCCATTGAGCTCATTTCCTTCTGCATCGCCTCATGCCATTTTCTGGCTTCTTCCTGAGGCAGTTTCTGAACATCCTCAAAACTCTCGGGTTCACACTGTGCCATTCCGACCCACACGCTAGTGACGGCAAACCTTTCAGGAGGTTTCCCCTTGGTGGTCCAAGCTGAATGGTGCAACACTACTTCAGGAACCCCCTCTGACCCACGGGGACCAGCCAGAATGTCCTTGGCATCAGAGAGCTCCCCCTCTGACTTACTGCGCCTTCTGGACTTCTCAGCCGAACCTGTGGGTGAAGATGGAGCACTGCGTTGCTCAGTCTTCACAGCCTTGGGAGAAGGTCTCCCTTCTGCCTGCACTGGGTCTGGACTCTGGGCCTCAGTAGCAGGTTCAACCTGTTCCTCTTCTTCATCAGCAGAGTCAAGCAGACTCTCTGACAGGATGTCAGGGTTCCCATGTACCCGTGTCCAACCACTCTGCTCACAGAATTCAGCACTGTTGCTGAGCAGAATTCTGGACTGATTACCTGACGGATAAGCAAACCTCCCCCCCTTGGTCCCTGGCTCATACCCACAAAAAATAATCTTTTGGGACTTGGGTTCACCTTTCTTGCGTTTGGCCTTTGGTATGAGGACCCAAGCCTCACAGCCAAAAACGCGGAAGTAGTGCACTTTCGGCTTCTTTCTGTGCAGCAGAAAGTAGGGTGTGTCACCTACCACTGAATTGAATGACCTGTTCAGAATAAAGTTGGACGTTCGCCAAGCCTCCCCCCAAAAGCGCTGTGGGAGCCCGGCATCAAACAAAAGCGCTGCAGGCATCTCCTGCAGCGTCCTGTTCCTGCGTTCCGCGATCCCATTCTGCTGGGGACTGTGTGGCGAAGTCAATCTGTGTTGAATCCCCTTCTTGCGGAAGAAACTTTGCAGCGCAGACCTGGTGAACTCCCCACCGCGATCGCTCTGAAAGTTTTGCACCCGTGTGGAAAACTGCAGTTCCACAGCCGCAATCCAATCTTTGATTAGCGGCGCAGCTTCATTTTTGTGTTGGATCGTAAAGAGCCAGGAGTTGCGTGTGTGGTCATCAATCAGAACCAGCGCATATTTGGCTCCGCCCATACTGGTCACAGACATCGGTCCACACAAATCTGCATGAATTAACTGAAAAGCCCTAGTGGTCACCCTCTCAGACCTAGGGTATGTGCATATTTTCACCTTTGCAGACTTGCACGCTCTGCAATCTAGAAACTTAGCACATGATTTCATTTTGCACCCTTGCGTACACTCTGGGATCTTCTTCACTGACCCCCACGACACGTGAGCCATGCGTCTGTGCCAGAGGTGAGCACACATATCATGGACTGGAACGTTGGCACACTGTGCTTGAGCCACCTCCGTGTCATCTGGACCTGCAAAAGAAGCATTCAGTACAAACAACCTGTCTTTACATTCAACACTAACTAGTTGCTGTCCATTCTTAGAAATATAACACATATTGTCCTCAAAACACACTCTGTAGTTCTCAGCAAGAAGTGCACTGACAGACAGCAACGCGCAGGACAGTCCTGGAACAACAAAAGCCTGGATTGAATCCTGTAAGAAAGAACAAAACAGTGAGCCAGTCTGCGTGAGTGGGTGTTTAGTCCCATCTGCTAAACAGTCTTCCCAGAAGTTACAGAGGCTCAGTTCTCCAGGAATCCTGCAGATGGCACTAGGTGATGGGACGCTCCACTGTCAATGTCAAAAGCCAGCACAGCATCCTGTTGACAACTCTTGACTGCAGCCATAGAGACTGCTAAATGTTTATGTTCAGTGTCTCTGCCAACTGCCTTCGGCTTGCCTTTCCCACGCTTTGAAGAAGAGCTCTTTATCTGGTTGCTACGGGAGACGGCCTTCGGCTGTTCCTGTGCCTCCTCTGGACATTCTCTCACAAGATGGGAAGGGGAGCCACAGCGATAACAGCGATGGGAAGCAAAAGCTCTCACAGTCTCCCCTCCGGCTCTTCCTGCATTCTCTGCACCCCCACTCCTGTGAGCACAGCCTGGGCCTGGAGCTCTCCCCCCAGCTCTCTGTCTGTGGGATTCTTCGTCGCAGAGGTGGCCCGCCACGTAATCAAGATTTAATTGGTCGGCCGGCATCGCTTCCAAAGTCAAACACAACGTCTCATAGCTCTTGTCCAATGAGCTCAAAAGAATGTACACATTGAGCTCCTCAGAGAGAGGGACCTGTAGCTGCCGGAGCCTGTTGAACGCTGCCAGCATCTGGGTTATATGCTCCTGCATTGACACCCCCCCCCCAGCTGCAGCTTCAACTCAAAAAGGCTCCTAGTGGTATGGATTTTGGCCCCAGCCATCGTTCTCTGGTGGACACGCTCCAAAGCGTCCCAGACAGCTTTCGCAGTGGTCAAACCATCAACATGAGGGAGCTGGGATGAATCCAAGGCAAGGATTAAAAGCCCATAAGTCCTCTGGTCCTTTCTCAGTGCTGTAGCTGCCTGCAGCCTGGCTGCATCATCAGCACCAGCAGCTGCTGGGGTAAGTTCACGTTGAACACAGCCCCACAGGCCTTTCCCTGTGAGCCACGCCCGTGCTCTTCTTGACCAGTCCTGCCAGTTTTGCTGATTTAATCTTTCAAAGGGGACGTTTAAACTCTCCTGGAGTTCTGCCATCTCCTCCCCCGGTCCCCCCTTGGGGCTTTGGAGTACTCACGCGTACCAACCGGCTCCGAGGATAGGCCTCCGGCGACTCTTTGCAGCACACAGCTTCCCTGCTTTCTCCCAGTCAAAGCAGGTCCGGCAGTAAAAGACAGCAGCTTCTCAGCTTTCACAGTCTTTTTAAGCACACAGCACTTCAAAGCAGGCTTTCCCTAATTGCCGTAACTGTCGTCCATAACCTGAAGAAGATTTATTGCTCAGATAAATCTTGGCGTCCAGCACGCCCCGTCTGCGTAGCTTCTGCTGGGTCCCGGCACTTCAAGGATCACATTCCAAATCTCTGAGCAAACGTAGAGATCAGCAGCGGTAAGGAAAAAAGCTGCAAAACTCAGTGCTTTCTTCCAGTGTGCTTAAATAAAGTCCACTCAGGATATTAGCAGCTAGAAGCAGTTTTTTATTTACAGCAAACTATCCATTGTCGAACAGCATCGTGAAAACACGTCCAGTCTCCTCAAAAGCGAAAGTAGAGAGACAGAACAAAGGGGTTAGACTCTCGGATATGACACAGAATCTCCCCCCTCCCCATAGTAGGCAGGGCGTACACTCTGAGCTGTTTAACCCTGTAAGCTCAGGTTCTCCTCACACCTCCAGACTTCTGATTGTTAAATCTCAGTCTGTAGTGCATAGTGCCTTTCAAATAGTGTCCTATGCGTTTTAGAGCTTTCCAATCCTTAACAGTAGGATTGTTGACTTGTCTGCTTAGCAAATTACAGCTAACTGCAATGTCCGGTCTTGAACATCTGGCAATGAAGTTTAGTTTGCCTAGTACACTTCTGTACAGTGTAGTGTCAGAAAATGCTTCTTCAGTATCATCTACCTGATAACCTGTTGTCATTGGTGTGTCTACAGGGTTAGCATCCATGTGCTGGGCCTGGTGGCTAACCGAGAGGCGAGGTCCGAGTCCAGTCCGAGGTCAATGGAGGCTGTCCATCAAAGCTGTAGCTGGGTCCAAGGCAGGGAGTTAGGTGGGGTCAGGAACTCTGGCAGAAGAGCAGGACAGGGTGCAGGCAGGCAGGAACAGACTAGCAACAATGCTGCTCCCGCAACCTGGGGCTGGGGCTGACTGGCTTTTATCTGCCCCGAGGAATAGGGCGGCCCCGGTCCACAGGTGACTCACCTTTCCTGGCCTGGAGGCGAGCACTCCTCCTGCAGGAACTTAGTTCCCTCCACCTCTCTGCCCTGACCCTCTGTAGCTCAGGAGAGGCTGGAGGGTTACCGGACCCAGAGGCAACCTCCTCTTCCCCTGATGGGTGTTGGTTTCTATTTCCCTCACTGAGCAGAAAATGCATGTCACAAGACATTGCTTACATTCCACAGTTCAAGTTACTGTTGGGTTCCCACGGGAAAAGGAGCCTGGATGTGACGTACACTGGTTTCCTGTTTCTGTGTTCTGTCGTTTCTTTGTTGGAGAGAGAGTTGCTCTCTGCTCTCACAGAGGCAAGATGTACTTTTGTGTGTTCTCGGTATAGTTTAGAAATAAAAATTAGCATGTAGCACGATACCTGCTTATCCGTTTGTCTGCGAACTACACTCTGCTGTATCAGCTCCAGATGGGCCGGAGCTGATCAAACTAACATTTTTGGTTCCGGGCCCAGAAGTCGGAATCGGAATGGCGGCCGGCAGAGGAACAGAACGGTGTTATCTGCTCTGCGTGTCAAGAAGACTGATGAGAGGTATGTGCTCTTGCCCCGGGAAGCCTGCCAGCTCCTAATTAATGGCTTTAAGGCTGGACTTTGAACTTTTAAGCCAAAGCAGCCGTTTGCTGCGGCAGAGGCTCGAGAGGCTTGGAATCGAAAGTGCTTTTTGAAAGCAGTTGTAAACAGATGCAGCTTGCTTTAAAGCAGCAGAGATGGCTAATGCAAAGCTAGCTGACGCTTTTGGGATTCCTAAGCTCAATAATTACGCGGAATGGGTGTTGTATGCAGAAGCACTGCTATGAAAAGAGGGTCTGTTCAATGTCATTACAGTCGCCCCCACAGCTCCGGTGACGGATGAATGGAAGGCTAAGAATTCCAAAGCAAGGGGAACTCTTACGTTGATTGTATCCCCTGAAGAGCTATGTCTTTTGCTTGACAAGGCCTTAGCCAAAGAAATTTGGGACACTTTAAGAGACATTCATTTGAGAACAGAGGCTGGTGCTTCTTTGTTCTACTATGCCAAGCTGCATGATATGGCACTTGTTGAAGGTGCAGATGTGCATGCTCATCTGATGGAGATGCAGAATCTCAGGCATGAGCTGCAACAGAGAGGAATCACCTTTCCAGAGGCTGTGTATTCCTTCATGATACTACATTCTTTGGGTTCAAGTTGGGAATCCATTGCCACTCAGATTGCTTTTCTGCCAACTGCTCAGCTCATGGTAGCGCATATTACTGCTGTTGTTCAGAATGAAGCGGATCACTGGAGTGCTAGCTGCATCGGTAAGGGGGAGTCTTCACAGACGTCATCCCAGAATGCAGTGGAACCACTAGATGGCACCAAAGCTTTGAAAGCAGTGAAATGCTAGTCGTCTGGATGTCTAGGCCACATGAAGAGGGAATGCAGATATCCCAACAAGGCCAAGACAGAGCAGCGCAGCGAAAGCTCATCACGTGGAAAAGGCAAAGGCAAAGGTCTGGTGTCCAGGACAACGCAGCACAAGGCGATGGTCTCACGCTTCACTCCAAAGGTTGAAAAGGTCCAGAAGACGTCTAGATCGTTCTTCGTGGTAGATTCAGGAGCGACGAGGCACATTTGCAACGACAAAAGACTGTTCGTGTCTTTTACACCACAGGAAGGTGCGATTCACCAGGCGGATGACCACACGATCTCCAGTCAAGGCTACGGAACTGTTGTTCTTCACAGTTTGGACTTGTCGATACACGACGTTCTCTATGTTCCAGATGCTGCACACAATCTACTCAGCGTCGCGCAGCTGAATGAACGGAACATTGACGTTTCCTTCAAGAACAAGAAGTGCACCATCACAAAGAAAAACGATTATGTATTGCATGCTGAATATGTTGATCGTTTGTTTTGTATTATGATGATGTTGTGCAGGATGAAACTTGTTGCATTGCAGGTTCAAACAAGGTTTTACATGCAGGATGTATTCATGATTTTCACAGGAAATTTGGTCATTTACACTTTGAGGCAGTATCCAAAATGCCTGCCTTGGTTGAAGGTATGACTGTTAAACCCTGCAGGTACCACATGAAGTGCAAGGCATGCGCAGCAAACAAGGTGAAAGTGGCTGTGAAAGGTAAGGTGTCTAGCAGACAAGCTACAAAACCATACCAGGTAATGCATGCTGATTTAGTTGGTCCACTATCACCCTTTTTGGGTGGAAACAGGTACTTCATGGTTCTCATTGATTCATTTTCCAGGTATATTTATGTGTTCAATCTCAAGCAGAAATCAGAGGCTTTTCCTAGGTTCAAGGAATTCTGTGCTTGGTTGGAAAATGTGCATGGTAAAAAGGTAAAAGGTCTTTTCACTGATCGAGGGGGGAATTCACTTCTCAGCAGTTTGAAGCTTTTCTGACAGAGAAAGGAATTCAACACGATTTGTCTAGTCCTCGTTCTCCATGGCAGAATGGACTTTGTGAGAGAGCAAATCAAACATTGCTTCAAGGGTTGAAAACCTTGCTGCATGGTGCCAATCTTCCAGAGAGTTAATGGGCAGAATCTTTGAGCTGTTTTGTTTACAGTTACAATCACAGATTATCATCATCGATTGGTTGTACCCCCTATGAAAAGATGTTTGGCAAGAAACCATGCCTCAAACACATGAGAATTTTTGGTTCTGACATGTGGGTTCACACACCACAAAGCTCCAAGTTAGGCAAGTGTGGATTGCATGGTATCTTTCTAGGGTATCAAAGGTTCTTACAGAGTAATGATGACTGACTCTAAGACAATTAGGCTCACAAGAAGTGTTGAGTACAATGCCAAGTGGGGGGAGAATGTGGGAATTTTCCAATGTTATCCTGATGACAATGAAGAGACTGAGGACAGGCAACAGCAACAGCAACAGCAACAGCCACAGCTGCCACAACAACCCACACCCACTGATGAAGGTCCTGATTCTGAATCTGAGACTGAATCAGATGGTTCAGAGGATTTCAAGAGTGCTACGGCCTCTATGAGACCCTCTGAAGGCTCTGATCGAGAATTGGAGGAACCATTGTTCACTATAGGTCACTATTCTAAGAAGGAAGAGGAGAGTGTTGAAGACTTACGGCTAATTCGCAGGTCTGAAAGAGCCACTAAAGGTAGACCTCCAAAGAGATTTGCTGATGAATATGCTAAGACAGCAGTTGCAGCTGTTAAAAGCTCCAAGAAGGTATTTGAACCTTCAAGTTTCAAAGAGATCCAGGCTTTGGATTCAAAGGATGCTGAGCTATGGTTAAAAGCCATGAAGGCTGAGCTTGATTCCTTAGAGAGGAACAAAACATGGGAGCTAGTTCCAGTAGTTCCAGGAATGAAACTGCTTGGAAGCAAATGGGTCTTCAAAGCGAAGACAGATCAAAATTGCAAGATAGTCAGACACAAAGCCAGATTGGTAGCCAGAGGTTTTTCACAGGTACCAGGTGAAGACTATCATGAGACCTACTCACCCACCGTGAGGTATGAGAGCATTAGGCTTATGCTCAAGCTTGCTGCAGAAGAGAATCTTCACGTTTCTCATCACGATGTGAATACAGCATTTTTGTACAGATCTCTAGGTGAATCACTTTATATGCTTTCACCTGATGGCGTACAGGTAAAACAGGGATTTGTTTGTTCTCTGAAGAAGTCTCTTTATGGTCTCAAACAGAGTGCACGATGCTGGCATTCTAAACTCACTGAAGTATTGTTTTCTCTAAGTTTTCAGCAAGGGAAAGCTGATCCATGTGTGTTTGTCAAAGAGGAAGGGCAAAAGAAGCTGTATTGCTTGTTTTATGTTGATGATCTTCTTTTCTTTTGGAAAGATGTCAAAATGTACAATACCGCCCTAGCTCAACTGAAAGAGCACTTTGACATGAAAGATCTTGGTGAGGTAAACAACTACCTATCTCTGGAAATAGAGAGAGATCAAGATGGTAACATTCTAGTACACCAGTCACGGAAAATTGCTGATGTGTTAAGCAAACTAAACCTGATGGATGCTAACCCTGTAGACACACCAATGACAACAGGTTATCAGGTAGATGACACTGAAGGAACATTTTCTGACACTACACTGTACAGAAGTGTACTAGGCACACTAAACTTCATTGCCAGATGTTCAAGACCTGACATTGCTGTTAGCTGTAATTTGCTAAGCAGACAAGTCAACAATCCTACTCTTAAGGATTGGAAAGCTCTGAAACGCATAGCTCGCTATTTGAAAGGCACTATGCATTACAGACTTAGATTTAACAATCAGAAGTCTGGTGGTCTTGAGATATTTGCAGATGCAAGTTTTGGAAGTGACACTACAGACAGGAAAAGCATGTCTGGAGTTTGCTACATGTACAATCAGGGTCTATTTGATTGGTCATGCAAGAAATAAACAACAGTTAGCTTAAGTACTTGTGAAGCTGAACTGAATGCACTGTCTTATTCACTTAAAGATTGTGAATGGTTGTTACAATTGTGCAAAGACATAAAAATTCCTGTCAAATGTCCAATCCAGGTTTATCAGGACAACAAAGCATGTTTGGCTTTGCTGAATTCTGAAGGTTGTAAGCAAAGCACGAAGCACTTGCAACTGAAACTGCAACATGCTAGGGAATGTGTTCAGAAGGGACTCGTAACGGTGTCCTATATGCCAGGTAATGAAATTCCTGCTGATGTATTGTCCAAGATAGTATCAAGGGATCAACACTGTACCTATGTACAAAAGTTGGGTTTGTACTGATATTGTACGAACACGCTGCCCAGTGATGTACACAGAAAGTGGGAGGATGTTGGTTTCTATTTCCCTCACTGAGCAGCAAATGCATGTCACAAGACATTGTTTACATTCCACAGTTCAAGTTACTGTTGGGTTCCCACGGGAAAGGAGACTGGATGTGACGTACACTGGTTTCCTGTATCTGTGTTTTGTTGTTTCTTTGTTTGAGAGAGAGTTGCTCTCTGCTCTCACAGAGGCAAGATGTACTTTTGTGTGTTCTCGGTATAGTTTAGAAATAAAAATTAGCATGTAGCATGATACCTGCTTATCCTTTCGTCTGCAAACTACACTCTGCTGTTTCAGCTCCAGATGGGCCAGAGCTGATCAAACTAACAATGGGGCTGAGAGTGGAGTACCGGCAGGCAATGGGTCCTCCATCATCTCAGACCCCAGCCCCGGCTCAGCTGGTTCTGGAGGCGGGGACTCCTGTGCAGGCTATGATTCCTCAGGCCATCACACCCTCCCCCCTCCCAGCCCCCTCCTCAACTGAGGGACCGGACCAGGCTTGCTGGGGTACGCCGCATGGAAATCACGGAGGCAGGCAGGCGCTTGGACATTGGCCGCGGTTTCCCAGGAACGATCCTCGGGCCCATACCCCTTCCAGTCGATGAGATATTGGAGCTTCACCTTGCGGTATCATGAGTCAAGGATGCGCTCCACCTCATACTCGGGCTCCCCCTGAAACAAAACTGGCTGCAGTCATGGACAGTTCGAGTGGAACTCATCTGGCAGGGCCACCGGACTCAGTAGGGACCGGTGGAATACCGGGTGAACCTTCAGGGTTGAGGGTAACTGGAGACAGAATGCCACAGGCGAGACCTGGTCCATGATAGGAAACAGGCCAGTGAAACGGGCATCTAGCTTCCGTGAAGGCCGAGAGGGGTGAAGGTGGCGAGTGGAGAGCCATACCAGGTCGCCGACGTGGAGTTCCAGCCCCACCTGGTGGGGGCGGTCAGCCTGGGCCTTGTATGCATCCTTGGCCTGGCACAGTTGCTCCATCAATAGTTGTTGCTGAGACTGGAGCTCCTGGAGCCAGTCTGCCACTGCAGGGACTGCGGATGCCGGCAGCACATCTGGGAACAACCGCAGATGGTAACTGTAATTGGCCTGGAACGGGGTCTGTTGGGTGGAGGCGTTCACCGCGTTGTTGTAAGCGAACTCCGCCAACGCTAGGTGGTCGACCCAGTCGTCCTGCTGGAGGCTGCAGTAACACCAGAGGTACTGCTCCAGCACTGCATTCACCCGTTCCGTCTGGCCATCGGTCTGCGGGTGATAGGCTGAAGACAGACAGACCTCTGTCCCAAGGGCCTGGTGCAATGCTCGCCAGAAGCGGGATGTGAACTGGACGCCTCGGTCGGAAACCACACGCTCGGGCATGCCATGCAGGTGGAAGATGTGCTGAAGGTATAGCTGAGCAGTTTCCTTAGCCGTGGGTACGGATGGGCAGGGGGCATAGTGCACCATCTCAGTGAAATGGTCTGTGAAAACCAGGAGGCAGGTACAGTGACGAGACGGGGGTAAGTCCACCACAAAGTCCAGTGAGACCGTGTGCCAAGGACGTGGTGGGACTGGCAACGGCTGGAGTAGGCCGGGGGTTCGCCTGGTAGGGCCCTTGGCCTGCCGGCAGACGTCGCAACCGGCAACATAGCGAGCCACGTCAGCCTTCAGGCGGGGCCACCAAAACTCCCGGATTACCAGATGGGTGGTCCGATACCACCCGAAGTGCCCCGCTGCTGGGGCATCATGGGACTGTCGGAATTCAAGCCTATATCAGTAGTAACTGGCAACTCTCCAGGCACCCAGCTTGATCTCCTGTTGACCTCCCTGTCTGCATTCCCCAGCAAGATCCAGGCTAGGTCGCGATAGGCGATTCTTCTCAGCGTGAGAAGAACACCCCCCTCTTTCCTGCCCCCCCCGGCAGGGGAAAGAGATAGACAGAAACGTATTTACATGCCTTTATTTCTGTCTTTGCAGCATTACAGAAAACATGACTTCTCTCTTCAAGCTCCAGCAGTCGATAGACAAACACCTCCTGTACTTCCTGTACAAGAGCAAGAGGAAGAGCTCATATTACACTCTGAGCTAATTCCGGTGCTTCGCACTGTGAATTGACTGTCCCTCTGTTTCCCACGGAACAGTCCCAATATTCCATCATGTGATTTTTTCAAGCTAGCAGCTCGCAGCTGCATTGCTTCTATATCGTAACAGGGACATCCAGAGAACCTCAGCCCGCAGTGGTCCTGGTGGGATGTACAGACGACCGTGGTGCAGCAGTAGGCCCTGGTGCAAGACCAGCCCTGGATACTGAGGGCATGACCCTTCGGCCAGTTCCCGGAGTCGTTCTCGAGCCCAAGTGTTGACCCGTTGCTGTTCCCGCACCCGAGCCTGCAGTGGCTCAGCCTCCTGAGTGGACAGGAACGTGGCCGGTGGTAAGATCGTTGTTGGTACTGCTTGCTGTACCGTGTCTGCGACGTCTTCGGGTTTTTGGGATAGGGCATCCGCCTTCTGGTTTTGGGGGCTAGGGATGTAGCGGATCTGGAACTGGAACCGGCAGAAGAACAGCGTCCAACAGATCTGCCTTTGGTTCAACTTGCGGGTAGTCTGGAGGCATTCCAGGTTCCAGTGGTCGGTTCTCACTTCCACCGGGTGTTGTGCCCCCTCAAGATGATGGCGCCAGACCTCAAAGGCCACCTTGATGGCCAGTAGTTCCCGTTCCCACACGGTATAGTTACGCTCTGCCAGAAGGAGTTAGTGGGAATAGTAGGCACAGGGTAACAGTGGCGCATCAGGTCCGTGCTGCTGGGACAAGACGGCACCGAGAGCCGTGCTGGAGGTGTTGGTCTCCACCATGAATGGTCAAGAGTGATCAGGATGCTGTAAAATCAGCGCCCTCTGGAAACAGCCTTTCAACCCCTGAAACGCCACCTCTGCCTCCTTGTCCCAGGAAAATGGCGTCTTGGGGCGCAGCAGTCGGGTCAACGGGGTGATGCGATGAGCATAGTCTGCAATGAAGGTCCAGTAATAGTTGGCGAACCCCAGGAACCCGTAGGTCCTTGTGGTTCCAGGGTGCCGCCCACTCCCGAACCGCAGCCACCATCCCAGAATCAATCTGCACCCCATCTGGAGAGAGTCGGTGACCGAGGAAGTCTACTGACCGCTGATGGAACTCACACTTGCTGAGCTTAGCATACAGGCGGTGCTCCCGCAAGCGCTGCAGCACGGTCTGGACATGACCCTCTTAGTGAGCCAGGTCGCGGGAGAAAATCAGCATGTCATCTAGGCACACCACCACATACTTGTCTAGCAAGTCCTGGAACACGTGGTTGATGTACCGTTGGAACGCGGCGGGCGGGTTGCACAGTCCGAAAGGCATTACCAGGTATTCAAACTGCCCATACCAGGTCCCAAATGCTGTCTTCCACTCATCCCTGGCTAGGATCCAAATCAAATTTAGGCCCCCCAGAGGTCTAGCTTGGTGAACACCTGCGCCCCTTGCACCAGCTTCAGCAACTCCAAGATAAGGGGCAAGGGGTGCTGGAATATAATGGCGTCCGGCACGCTTCTCCCTGTGCTGATAGACGTCTGTGCCAAGAGAAATCCCGAGCTCTCCAGCTCATAGCAGAGTACCGCAGCAGCAGAAAAAAAGTGCATTGTGTGTGGATAATAAAGCAGACTGTATGCAGGTTTCTTGCTAATCTCTAACAGTCTTTAATGAGAAGAAAAACATCATAAACCAGTCCAGGCGAGAGAGCGGACATCCTCACAGCTCTCAGCCAAAAACGAAAGTAACTCACACACAAAGAAAGATTCCCGTAAGTGAACATAACCACGCCTCAGAATGTGAGACGTCACACAGAACTGTTTAACCCTGTAAGTTCTGATTCTCCGCACACACCCTCTCGTCTCGCATCCTGAGGAAAACTGTAAGTACAACTCACCCTAAACACAACCCCTCATAGAACTTCCCATGTCGCTGGAAGCTCAAGGGTTTAGTAAACCCATCAGCTAGGTTCTCCTGGCTCGAACAATACTTGAGCCGTATCCAACCTGCCTGGACACTCTGACATACATTCTGGAACCGTATGTCCAAATGCTTGTTTCTGGACTTAAATTGTCCAGATTCTGCCAACCTAAGACAAGGTTGATTATCTTCCCAAATAGTGATGGGTAAGCAACAATCCCCACAGATCTCTTGGATCAAGCACTGGTAGAAGTCCAACTCCCTGCACAAATCCGACAACGCACTGAACTTGGCTTCAGTGGAAGAAAGTGCAATAAGACTTTGCTTCCGGGACTTCCACCCAACCAGGGATTCCCCAAACTTTACCACCAGCCCACTTCCTGTCTCCAAGAGATGCCCAATCGCTGTCACTCCAGCACGTAAGCCGTGCGTCACCTTCAGCTGACAACATGAGGCAAAAATATTTGGTATCCTGCAAATACCTCAACACTCTCTTGATGCCTTGCCAGGCATTCACACTGGGCAGATTCACAGCAAACGCTATGTCCGGTCTGCTCCACTGAGAGAGATACAACAGAC
The DNA here is from genome assembly GCF_965113315.1 of Podarcis vaucheri. Classification (NCBI taxonomy): domain Eukaryota; kingdom Metazoa; phylum Chordata; class Lepidosauria; order Squamata; family Lacertidae; genus Podarcis; species Podarcis vaucheri. Next base: position 7,006,314 of record NC_138757.1, read on the forward strand.
TCCCTAGTGCTGACTGAAACACCTCAGGGTTTTGGAACTCAGAACACTCCCCAAGCTGGCTGTCCTTCACGTAGCTTGTCTCCATGGGCGTTCTGACCCCTGCACAGTCAGGCATCTGGAACTTCTCAAGCAACTGCTCAATCTTGCCTTTCTGACTGAGCAAAAAACTTCCGTTCTCAGACCTGTCTATCCTGACTCCTAGATAAACCTGAACGGGACCAAGGTTTTTGAGCTTAAACTGCTTACCAAGCTCTTTGCCAAAACCTTGCACCTGTCTACCTGTCTGTGCCGTGTACAGAAGATCGTCTACGAACACCAGGATTGCATACTGTGTCTCTCCTGACCCCTTCAGGTACAAGCAACAGTCTGCAAGACTCCTCTGGAAACCCAAACTTTCCAGAGCTTCATTCAGGCACATGTTCCAATTTTTGGCCGACTGCTTCAAACCATAAATTGACTTGTGTAGCTTCCAAACAACACCTGGCTCATTGACCTCAAACCCTGGAGGAGGTAGCATGTACAGATCCTCCTTCAGATCCGAGTTCAAATAAGCCACAACCACATCAAAGTGGTGCCCTCTTTGAGCAGCTACTGCTAAAAGCACGGACAGAGTTTCACTCCGGGAAGTAGGAGCAAACACTTCGGTGTAATGCAGCCCCTTCCGCTGTGTGAACCCTCTGGCTACTAGCCTAGCCTTGTACTGTGGTTCTCCAGATGCTGTGGGCTTAATCCTGTAAAACCAATGACAGCTCACGGCCTGCTTGCCCGCTGGCAGCTTCGTGGTGGAGAACACACCTAAGGGCTTCATTGAGTTCAACTCCTTTCCCATTGCCTCTTGCCACTTCCTGGCTTCTGCTTCAGGCAACTGTTGAACCTCCTCAAAACTCAAAACTCTCTGGTTCGCACTGCACTAAACCCACCCACACGCTGGTAACCTCAAACCTCTCAGGTGGTACCCCCTTTGTAGTGTGTGTGGAACGTCTGAGCACTGTCTCAGGTGCTCCCTCTGACCCACTGGGGCCAGCTAGTGTGTCCTTGGCATCAGAAGACTCCCCCTCTGACTTACTGCGTCTTCTAGCCTTCTGCACTTGACTAACGGGAGGCGAAGGCTCACTTTTGGGCTCTCTTTTAACAGCCTGCGGAGATGCCCTTCCCTGTTCCTGACCCTGGTCAGAGACCTGATCCTCAGCAACAGGTTCAGCTTCTATCTCTCCCTCCTCTGCAGAATCAGACAGACACTCTGAGAGAACGTCAGGATTCCCATGGATCCACCCACTCTGCTCACAGAACTCAGCACTCCTGCTGACTAGAATCCTGGACTGATCACCTTCTGGATAGGCAAACCTCCACCCTTTTGTCCCAGGCTCATACCCACAAAAGATCATTTTCCGGGACCTCGGGTCACCTTTCTTGCGTTGGGCCTTTGGCACAAGCACCCAAGCTTCGCAACCAAACACACGGAAGAAATGTACCTTGGGCTTCTTACCGTGCAGCAGAAAATAGGGCGTGTCCCCTACAACAGAGCTATAGGACCTGTTCAAAGTGAAGCTGGCAGCTTTCCAAGCTTCGGCCCAAAAGCGCTGAGGCAAGCCAGCATCAAACATTAGCGCTTCAGCTGCCTCTTGAAGCGTTCTGTTCCTACGCTGCGGAACGCCATTCTCCTGAGGATAAAAAGCAACCGTCAACCTGTGACATATCCCCTTCTGGCGGAAGAAACTCTGCAAAGCAGACCCGGTGAATTCCCCTCCCTGGTTGCTCTGAAAGCTCTGTACCTTGGTGGAAAACTGTAGTTCCACTGCCGCAACCCAGTCTTTGATCAGCGGCGCTGCCTCACTCCTGTGTTTCAGCGAGAAAATCCATCCGTGTCTCGAGAAATCATCTATCAGCGTGAGCGCAAACCTGGCTCCGCCCAGACTCAGCACTGGCATGGGTCCACAAAGGTCTGCATGCACGAGCTCAAAAGGCCTCGTGGTTACCCTGTCCGATCTCTGATAACTGCACCTTTTTACCTTTGCTCTTTTGCATGCCCTGCAATCCAATAACTTATCACATGCCTTTATCTTGCACCCCTCAGTGTACTCTGGCAGCTTCTGGATATATTTCCAACAGCTGTGCCACAAGTGGGCACACGAATCATGTGTGGGAACGTTAGCACACTGCGCCTGCGCTGTCTCAGCGTCCCCCTTACCTTCCAGAGGTGTCTCCAGAACATAGAGCCTGTTCTGACATTCAACACTGACCAGTTGCTTCCCACCCCTGGAAATGGAACAGACATCATTTTCAAAGCAAACCTTATAGCCCTCCTTTACAAGAGCAGAAACAGATAAAAGACAACACTGCATTCCTGGCACAACGTAGGCTTCCAGCTCTGCCTGTAAAAAAGAAACAAACACATTTCCAACAGTGGTTAATTGTCTCTGTGTGCCATCAGCAAGAGTGACTGTTTTCCCAATTGAAACCGCCCTGCAGTTCCACATTTCGCCACTAGATGGCATCAGATGGTGGCTGGCTCCTGAGTCCATGACCCAATGCAGCATGCTGCCCTCACTGGAGTTGTCCTTAACGGTTGCTATGGAGGCAGCAGCAAGCTGATAAGAGGAACCGTCCTCAATGTCAGGAAAAAGCAGCAATGCAAGAGCGAGCTGCAGGTGTCTGGAATGCAAAACAGGATGTTGATGTTTGGGACTGTACTATGGGAACAAAGGGGCAGTCTATTCACTGTACTGAGCACCGGATGTTAGCTCAGAGTGTCATCTGACCTGTACTGGAAGTACAGGGGTGGAGTTTCTCTACCCTACTGTTGGAGGCTGGAGAGTGCAGACGTGTTTCTCTGTACTGCTGGAATGACAGAAATAAAGACATGTAAATAGATTTCTGTCTGTCTCTTTCCCCTCCCTGAGGGAAGCAGGGAGGAGGGAGGAGAGGTGTGTCCCTCTCACGCTGAGTGGGATCGCCGATAGTGACCTTGCCTGTATCCTGCCGGGAGACGCAGACGGGGAGGTCAACAAGGATCTCAAGCCGAATGCCTGGAGTGTGGCCAGTTACCTCTGACTGCGGCCTGAGAATCCGACACTCACTTCCTCTGTCACGTCCTCTCTTCGCGTTCCCACGCTGGCCTCCTCTCCTAGACTGGCTGCCATGGAAACCTGGCTGGCTGCCACGAGGACTTGGCTGACTGCCATGGGAAGCGACCTTGGAGAGATCCTGCCCAGCCTCTCTGGCTCTCCTCAGACAGGACCAATGCAGGTGTTCAACAGACCCGCAGACAAAGCAACGATGAGTGGAAAAAGCCTAAACCGTGCCTTCTGGCTTGGCCCCCCCTCTGCTACCGGCAGGGAACCCTGAGCCAGCTCGGCCCTCTCTGAGACGGCTTTCTTCCTCATCACACAAACGACCAGTCACATACTGCAGCGTAAGATCTGCTGGATTCATAGATTCCAAAGTTAGACACAAATTGTCATAGCTTTTGTCCAGAGAGCTGAGCAAAATACAAACTTTCAATTCCTCAGTAAGGTTGACTTGCAACAGTCTCAGCTTGTTGAAAACAGAGAGCATCTTAGTCACATGCTGTCTGATGCTATCACCAGGATGCAGCTTCAGCTCAAACAAGCTTCTGGTGGTGTAGATCTTTGCCCCAGCTGTGGTCCTGTGGTGCACTCTCTCTAGTGTCTGGTAGGCCTCCTGGGCAGTCTCAAGACCCTCCACCAAAGGTAGCTGTGAGCCCTCCAAACTGAGCACTATAGCTCCCAGGGCTTTCCGGACCCTCCTCTGTGAGGCATGAGCAGCTGCAACGACCGCTGCTGCAGCTCTGGCTGGGGCGTGTTGTGGGGGGCCTTGCGTCACCTCCCACAGACCCTTGGCTACCAGCCAGGCCCTTAGCTTCGTGGAACACTCTTCCCAGTTGCTCCCATTTAACTTCTCAAAAGGGACAGTGAAAGATTCCTGGCCATCTGCCATCTTCTCCCCTGGGGCTGAGCCTACTCACGTACCGGCAGCTCCTCTTGGCACCCGGTCCTAAAGATGAGGTCTTCCCAGCGAACTTTGCTGCCTCAAACGTTAGGCAGGAGCTCCAGCTGGCTTCTCCCACACACACAGGCACGACGTGGCAACAGCTTCCACAGCTTGAGCCAAAAGGGCTGACCCATAACCTGCTGTAATATAATGGCGTCCGGCACGCTTCTCCCTGTGCCGATAGACGTCTGTGCCAAGAGAAATCTCGAGCTCTCCAGCTCATAGCAGAGTACCGCAGCAGCAGAAAAAAGGTGCCTTGTGTGTGGATAATAAAGCAGACTGTACGCAGGCTTCTTGCTAATCTCTAACAGTCTTTAATGAGAAGAAAAACATCATCCGGGTGAGAGAGCGGACGTCCTCATGGCTCTCTCTCTGTTTTTTTTTAATATAATTTTTATTCATTTTAAAAACATTTATATTGTCATACATTTTACAAATTTCCAACTCTTATACAATCTTTTAGACTTCCCTCAGCTCCTCTGATGATCTCCCATCTTCAAGATTTCTCCTGCATTTCTTAAATTTTTATTACCTTTAACCTCATAACCAATATAGTCCCTTCATTCAATAAGGCAATAATTCAAATTATTCCCCTACAAAACTTCCTGCAAACCTACAAATGTAATTAAATCATCAAAATTACTTTTCATATAGTCTGTAAATTTACGCCAATCTTCTGTAAGTCTCTGGTCCCGCCGGTTTCGAATTCTTCCCGTTAATTTATCCAGTTCTGCATAGTCCATGAATTTCATCCTCCACTCTTCTTTCGTCGGTAATTCTTCTTGTTTCCATTTTTTGTGCCAATAAAATTCGTGCTGCCGTCATTGCATACAAAAACAGCTTACAATCACTTCTATTTATATCATTTCCTACAATGCCTAATAAAAATGCTTCTGGTTTTTTAATAAATGTATATTTCAACATTTTCTTCATTTCATTATATATCATTTCCCAGAAGTTTTTAACCTTTTTACATTCCCACCACATATGGTAAAATGTTCCTTCTTTTTCTTTACATTTCCAACATTTATTGTTTACCTTATACATTTTTGCAAGTTTAACGGGTGTAATATACCACCTATAAAACATTTTTATCACATTTTCTTTTAAGGCATTGCATGCAGTAAATTTTAAACCTTCTTTCCATAGTTTTCCCCAGTCATTCAGTTGTATATTGTACCCAAAGTCTTTAGCCCAATTAATCATAACCGACTTTACCTCTTCATCCTGTAAATGCCATTCAAGCAGCAATTTATACATTTTTGACAAAATTTTACATTTATTACTTAATATCTCAACTTCAAACTTTGACTTATTTTCATCAAATCCTTTCTCTTTATAATCCTTTTTAAACATTTCATTTATCTGGTGATAGTGTAACCAATCTCTAACATATTGTTTAACTTCTTCGTATGGTTTCATTTTCCATTTACTTCCTTCTTTCTGTAATAACCTTTCATAAGTTATCCAATTCTTCTGCATATTGATCTTTTTCACACTCATCACTTCTAATGGAGATAACCAGTGTGGTATTTTTCTTTCCAATAGGTTTTTGTACCTATCCCACACTTCTAATAAAGATCTTCGGAATATATGGTTTCCAAATCCTTTATGAATTTTTGCTTTGTTATACCATAAATATGTGTGCCAACCAAATCTATTATCATAACCTTCTAAGTCTAACAATTCCGTATCTTCTAATACCATCCATTCCTTTAACCAACAGAGACACGATGCTTCGTAGTACAATTTCAAATCTGGCAGAGCGAAGCCTCCTCTTTCTTTCACATCTGTTAATAATTTATACTGTATTCTCGGCTTCTTCCCCTGCCAGATATATCTTGAAATTGTTTTTTGCCAATCTTTAAAAATTGATGCCCCTTTGATTATTGGAATTGACTGAAACAGAAATAACATCTTTGGTAGCACGTTCATTTTAATAGCAGAAATCCTTCCCCAAAATGACAATTTCATTCTTCCCCATATATCCAAATCTCTTTTAATTCCATTCTATACTGGTATATAATTATTTTGAAAGAGATCTATATTTTTAGAGGTTAACCAAATTCCTAAATATGTAACTTTTTTTTACTGCTTCTATACCAATTTGTTGCTGTAACACTTCCACCAGATCTTGTTTCATATTTTTCACAATCATCTTAGTTTTCTTTTTGTTTAATTTAAAACCAGCTACCTGCCCAAACTGTTCTATTTCTTCTAGTACTTCTTTAGCACTTATGACTGGATTTTCTATTGTCAGTACCAAGTCATCGGCAAAGGCTTTAACTTTATATTCATTCTGACCTATTGAAATTCCCTTTATTGTCTCATTATTCCTTATTGTCCTTAAAAAACACCTCCAGTACCGATATGAATAACAGCGGCGATAATGGACACCCTTGTCTTGTACCTTTCGTAATATCTATATTTTCTGTTACTATATTACAATGGTGCCTCGCAAGACGAAAAGAATCTGTTCTGTGATTCTCTTCGTCTAGCGGTTTTTTCGTCTTGCGAAGCAAGCCCATTGACGGATTAGCGGATTAGCGCTATTAGCGGCTTTTAGTGGCTTATCTGCTGATCGGATCAGCTGATAAGCGGCATAGGGGCTTAGAAAAAGGGGGGGGAGAAAAAAACTAGCAGGAACTCGCAAGACTTTGTCGTCTTGCGAAGCAAGCCCATAGGAAATTCGTTTTGCGAAGCACCTCCAAAATGGAAAACTCTTTCGTCTAGCGAGTTTTCCGTCTTGCGAGGCATTCGGCTTGCAGGGCACCACTGTATTCACAATCAATTTTGCTCTTTGTTCTGATATATAGCTTCAATTCCTTTTAAAAAGGATTGTCCAATATTCATTAATTCTAAATTTTTCAACATAAATTCCCAAGATACATTATCAAAGGCCTTTTCCGCGTCTACAAAAATCAACATCGCTTGTTTTTCATTTCTGGCAGTCAGATATTCAGTTATATTAATTATATTTCTTATATTATCTTTCATCTGTCTGCCAGGTAGAAAACCTGCTTGGTCTTTATGAATTGTTTCATTCAATATCTTTTTCAGTCTCGTAGCCAATATACTTGCAAATAACTTATAATCATTATTTAATAGCGAAATCGGTCTATAGTTCTTTACTTGCATTAAATCTGGATCTTGTTTTGGAATTAATGTAATATAACGCCTCTTTCCATGTTTCTGGCAATTCTCCTTTTCTTTATATATTATTCATAACTTCTTTCAATGGTATAAGTAGGGTGTGTTTCAATTCTTTATAGTATTTTGCTGTAAACCCATCCGGACCCGGTGATTTCCCACTTTTCAATTCTTTTATAACCTCTTTAATTTCTTCTATTTCAATTGGTTCATTCAATCGGTCTTTCTTTTCCGTCGGAATTTGTTGCACCCCTTTCTGTCTCAAGAAGTCCTCTATCTTTTTTTCGTCATTTCCCCCAGCAGTTTTATATAATTGTCTATAGAATTTCACAAATTCTCTCCTAATTTCTTTCGGATTAGCTATTTCTTTTCCTTCCACTGTGATCTTATTAATTGTGCTCTGTTCTTTCCTTTTTTTTATTTGCCATGCCAGCCATTTTCCTGATTTATTAGCATACTCAAAGTTTTTCTGTCTCAGTCTTTTAATATTCCATTCAACTTCTTGATTTATAATCATTGCAAATTGACTTTGTAAAATTTTTATATTCTGATTTTTTTTCACATTTTTTAGCTTTTTAATTAATTTCTTCTCATTTTCCATAATTTGTTTTAGTATTTCCTTCTTTCCTTTCTCTTGAAATTTATTTTTGATACTATTTCGTTGTATAAAAAAGCCTCGCGTGACTGCTTTACTTGCATCCCAAACCACACTCATTTTTGTACCTTTATTACTGTTGATCACAAAGTATTCCTTCAACATCTCCTGTGCTTTCTCCTTTACTTTTTGATCATCCAGTAAACTTTCATTCAATCTCCATCGAAAGGTTTTTTTCCTCCATTTCTTTTATCTCATATCTAATTGCATTATGATCCGAAAGTACTTTTGGTTGTATTTCTATTTTTGTCACTCTTGGTGTTAAATCGCTGGAAATCCAAACATGGTCTATTCTTGACAGTGATTTATTAGGCTCAGAAAAATAAGTAAATTGTTTTTCTAATGGGTGTCTTAGTCTCCAAATGTCTACTAAGTTACAGTTTTCAATAATAGAAAAGAAGGTTTTCGGTAGTTTCCCTTCTACTGCTTTCCCTCTTGTTCTCAACCTGTCCATTTCCATCGATACCACTCCATTCATGTCACCCATTATTATAATTTTCTGATCTACAAATTCAAATAGTTCTTCTTCTAAGTCCTTATAAAATTCCGCCTTGCTGCCATTTGGTGCATACACTCCGACAATAATCATTTTTTCACCTTGCCATGTGACTTGTACCGTTATTACTCTAACTTCCTCATCCTTGAAGATTCGCCGAGCCTCCAATTTACTTTTTATATACAAAACCACTCCTCTCTTCTTGCTTTTATCTGATGAAATAAATTCATTTCCTATTTTTTTTAATCAATACTCTTCTATGTTTCCAAGCCACATGAGTTTCTTGTAAACAAATAATGTCCAAATTCTTCTTTTCCAAAAAGTGTCCAATTTTATTTCTTTTCTTTTTCTCATTTATGCCATTCACATTCCATGTCCATAATTTAAGTGCCATTATGAAAAGAAAAAAGAAAGCAAGAAAGTCTTAAACTTGTCCTTCCTCCTCCTCCTCCTCCTCTTCTTCTTCTTCTTCTTCTTCTTCTTCTTCTTCTTCTTCTTCTTCTTCTTCTTCTTCTTCTTCTTCACTACTGTTTTTATCTCTTTCTTCCACTCCTGCTGGTCCTACTGCTCCTGCTTCTCCTTCCTCTTCTGCTTTTCCCAACTCTTTATATCTTCTCACAAATTTATGCGTCTCATCAACATTTGTGAATTTAATTTTTTTCTCCTTGTAATAAATGGAAATCCCTTCTGGGAATTCCCACTTAAATTCTATTCCATTTTTCCATAATATTTATGCCAGAGGTTTGTATTTATCATGCTTTTTCAACAATCTTAACGGGACGTCCTTAAAAATTATCGCAAATGAACCATCAATGCAGAGCCTTTTTTCTCTATTTTTTTGCAAAATCAAATTTCTCATCTCTCTGTCTTTAAATATAATCAAACAGTCACCTGGAATTTTCTTAGCTTTAGCAGATCTTGTTTTTATTCTAAAAGCATTCTGTATTGTATTCATCCTCACAGCTCTCAGCCAAAAACGAAAGTAACTCACACACAAAGAAAGATTCCCATATGTGAACATTGTTGGGATACTGCCAGGGAGACAAAGGCCATCACGCACTCCGGACGATCCATCAATCTCCCGTAGAAACGCAGTATCAGTCAATTAGCGACACAAGCCTCAGAAACAGCTGTCCACATTCCGAGGACTGGTGCACGCCCTTTCACAGAGTTTGCACAACGAAAGATGCACTCAGGAGAGCATATTTACAACTTTATTCAGCGTTGGTCAGAACAAAGGAAAAAAATGACTGACTGCCTGCGTGTCGAGGCACAGAGAAAGAAACAACAGCTATATACAAAAACAGAAACTTCCTGTGAGCAGGAAGTGCGCAGGCCGTGACTCACAACAGCCTGTCCCCTTTTTAAGGTGGAACGGAAATATCCTAACTCCTCAGAATGTGAAACGTCACACAGAACTGTTTAACCCTGTAAGTTCTGATTCTCCTCACAAGGGGTACCCGTCTGGGATGGTAATCTTGTTCAGGGCCCGGTAATCATGGCAAGGACGAAGCTCCCCACACTTCTTAACGAAGAGCACTGGAGTGGCGGTGGGCGAGGTATAAGGCCGAATGAAACCACGCTCCAGGTTCTTGCAAAGGAAGTCCGGCAAAGCTTCATGCTCTGGCTCCGTAAGAGAGTATAGGCGACTCACAGGCAGGGGCACCCCGGGCTGGAGATTTATGCCACAGTCGAAAGACCAATGAGGTGGCAGCTGGTCTGCCCCCCGTTCCTCGAACACGTCTTGGTAGTCCTGGTAAACAGCAAGGAGCGTTGACGCAGCCTCCGCTGTGGGGGTGGCCGCTAGCATCTCGGACCGAGCATGGGGACATGGGTCTGGGAAGTGCACAGTCTGTTTGACCCAGCTGATCTGAACATTGTGAGTCTCCAGCCAGTCCATCCCGAGCACCAGGGGAAACCGGGGCATGGTAGCAATGTCCAAAGTTCGCACCTCCCAGTGCTGCTGGTGACACAGAACCAAGGGCTGGGTCTCCTGAGTAACGGCGCCTGAGCGCAGGAGCCGTCCGTCAATTGCCTCCACCTGTACCAGTTCTGGCTTATCCTGGAGTGGCACCTGATGATGGGTGGCAAAGGAAGAGTTCATATAGGAGCGGGTTGCCCCTGAATCCACCAGAGCGTGGGTGAGAATCCAGGGCCCGCCAGGGGGGTATAGACGCACTGGGACCATGAGGTGCTGCAGTTCCACCAGTGAGGGCCCATCATGTGTTGTTTGGGACCCCAAGTAGCCTGGGCCATTGGCTACTGGGGTTGGCGGTTTTTCCTGCAGCCGGCATTTTTCAGGACATGATCGGGCATAGTGTCCACTCCTGCCGCAGTATAGACACAGGTTCCCCTCCCAGCGCCGCGTCTTCTCCGAGGGGGAGAGGTGAGGCTGCGCTGCCCCGTGCTGCATTGCCTCCTCCGGAAACTCCGCTGTGGCCGTGGAACTGCTGGAAGAGACTGGAGCCGATAGCTGGGAGTGCTCGCTGCGCCGGGCCTGGCGATGGTCCTCCAACCGATCGATGTTCTGCAGGTTCCGTTGAATGAAGGCGTCCAGCGTGACGGGGCAATCCACCGTGGCCAGCTGGTCCAGTATCTTTTCTGAAAGCCCCTCGAGCTACCAATCCTGAAGTGCAGTTATTCCAGGACCAGTCCTGTGCCAACAGCCGAAATTCTGTGGTGTAGGCGGCCACTGTGGACTTGTCCTGTTTCAACCGACGAATCGCCCAATTGGCTTGACTCTCCTTCTGAGGGTTGCCGAACGTGGTTTCCAGATGGTTGCAAAACACCGTATAGTTTGTCAGCAGGGGATAGTCTTGCCGGAGCAGCGGCAAAGCCTACTTGGCCGCCTCGTCCTTCAGCAAGCTGATCAAGAAGTGCACCTTGGTGCGGTCGTTGGGGAAATTCCGGGCTGGCCCCTGAATATACAACTTGGCCTGGGCGAGAAACATGGGAAAGCTGGCCAGGGTCCCATTGAATTTCTCTGGCAGGGCCACTGGGTACTTGCCAGAAGCCAGGGCGTCAGCACCAGGAGCTGGTAAGGCTTCCAATTGCTGCTGAAGCACCGTAACTGCATTGCTTAGCTGCTGAATGGTGTGGGTCAAGGCCTGGTTTTCCTGGGCCAATGCCACCAGAGCAGCCGCCTGGTCAGCCATGGCTTCTGATTCTTCCTGAACACACCCCAACGAAGTGGGAGTGCGGGTGTGGCGGGAGCAAACTGTGCTGGTCCTGGGGGCTAACTGAGAGGCGAGATCTGAGTCCAGTCCGAGGTCGATGGTTCGGTATGGAGGCTGTCCATCAAAGCTGTAGCCGGGTCCAAGGCTGGGAGTTGGGTGGGGTCAGGAACTCTGGCAGAAGAGCAGGACAGGGTGCCAATAGGAACAGGCTAGCAACAATGTTGCTCCCGCAACCTGGGACTGGGGCTGACTGGCTTTTATCTGCCCCGAAGCATAGGTTGGCCCCGGTCCACAGGTGACTCGCCTTTCCTGGCCCGGAGGCGAGCACTCCTGCAGGAACTTAGTTCCCTCCGCTTCTCTGCCCTGAGCCTCTGAAGCTCAGGAGAGGCTGGAGGGTTACCGGACCCAGAGGCAACCTCCTCTTCCCCTGATGGGGCTGAGAGTGGAGCACCTGCAGGCAATGGGTCCTCCATCACCTCAGGAGCCAGAGCAGACTCAGCTGGTGCCTGCACCTGAGGATCCAGCACAGGTGAGGACCCTTCAGGCTCAGGCCCCAGCCCCGGTTCAGCTGGTTCTGGAGGCGGGGACTCCTGTGCAGGCTGGGATTCCTCAGGTTCAACCTCTGAGTCCGAATCCCAGGCCATCACAAGCCATCAAGTTCAGTTTGGTTAACACATCAGCAATTTTCTGTGTCTGGTGTATTAAAAGATTACCATCTTGGTCTCTCTCTATTTCCAAAGATAGGTAGTTGGTTACCTCACCAAGATCTTTCATGTCAAAGTGCTCCTTCAGTTGAACTAGGGCGCTATTGTACATAATAATAGTAATAATTTATTATTTATACCCCGCCCATCTGGCTGAGTTTCCCAAGCCACTCTGGGCGGCTCCCAATCAAGTGTTAAAAACATAAACATAAACATAATACATAAGGATCAAGCTGGATTTCTTCCAAACAGATTTCTTAAAGATAACGTAAGACACACCATAAACATCATTGAGTACTTGGAGTGCAAGAATGAGATACCCGCAGCGCTAATTTTTATAGACGCTGAAAAGGCATTTGATAACGTCTCTTGGAAGTTCCTTTTGAAGAGTATGGAGAAAGCAGGGCTAAGGGGCGAGTTTATGGACGGAATAAAAGCAATATATTCGAAGCAATCTGCAAAATTGATTATAAATAATAACCTAACAAATTCCTTTAAAATTGAAAAAGGAACAAGACAGGGATGTCCGTTATCCCCGCTGTTATTTATCATGGCATTAGAGATAATCACGAATAAAATAAGAGTAACATCAGAGATCCGAGGGATCAAAATAGGAACAAAAGAATTTAAACTCAAAGCGTATGCGGATGATTTAATGTTATCTCTGGAAAACCCGCAGAAAAGCGTTGGTGTAGCTTTAGAGATGTTAGAAGAATTCGGAAAACTATCCGGATTTAAACTGAACAAATTAAAGACAAAAATGTTGACTAAAAATATGAGAAAAGAGGAAAGTGAAAGACTGGAGATGCAGCATGGAATTAAGGTGGCAAAAAAATAAGATATCTGGGAATCTGGCTAACCACAAAAAATATAAACCTAATTCAGGATAATTACTTTACAACATGGAAGGAGATTAAGAAAGATCTAGAAATGTGGAACAGAGTGAAGCTCTCATGGAGGGGAAGAATGGCGGCGATAAAAATGAACTTACTTCCAAGAATGCTGTTCCTGTTTCAAAACATCCCAGTGATCAGAGGTTCTAAAATATTTACGGAATGGCAAAGAACCCTTTCGAAATTTATATGGCAGGGTAAAAGACCAAGAATTAGTTTTAAAATCCTTACGGATCGGAAAGAAAGAGGGGGCTTCTCGGTACCTAATTTAAAACTATATTACGAGGCTGTTAGCCTTTGTTGGATCAAAGATTGGATTAATCTAAAAAATACCGACTTGTTGGACCTAGAGGGGTTCGACAATAGGTTTGGCTGGCATGCCTATTTATGGCGAGATAAGGGAAAGGTACATAGAGGTTTCTCAAATCATATTATAAGAGGACCCCTTTACGAGGTGTGGGAGAGGAATAAAAAACTCCTAGAATGGAAAACACCCTGGTGGTTATCGACATTGGACATTCTAGTAATAAAAAAAATAAATATGGAGGGAGAAAGGTTAACCTATGAAGACCTATTAATAAGATCAGAAAGTGGTTGGAAATTGAGAACCTATGAGGATTTGAAAGATAAATTAACTAGTTGGATGCAATTTCATCAAATAAATGCAGTATGGATGGACGATAAAAAAATAGGGATGAACGAAAAGAAATCCAAGTTCCAGATAGAGATAATTGAAGGAAAATCCAAATCACTATCCAAAATGTATAACATATTATTAGAGTGGGATACCAAAGATGAAGAAATAAAGGGGGTAATGACAAGGTGGGCAATGGATCTGGGATATAATATAGAGTATGATAAATGGCGGAAATTATGGACTAGTGGAATGAAATTTACGGCATGTGTAACACTCAGGGAAAATTTAGAAAAGATGATGTATAGGTGGTACATTACACCAGCAAAGCTAAGGAAAATGTATAAAACAGGAAATAAGAACTGCTGGAAGTGTAAAACTAAAGAGGGTAACTTTTTCCACATGTGGTGGACATGCGACGAAATGAAGAAATATTGGGAAGACATCTATAATGAGTTAAAAAAAATATTTAAATATACATTCCCCAAAAGACCAGAAGCATTCCTACTAGGAATAATCAGGGACGAAATTAAAAAAGAAGATAAGACACTATTTCAGTACGCCACAACCGCCGCCAGATTATTAATCGCCCAAAATTGGAAAAACCAAAATACCCCTTCAATTAGAGACTGGCAAACAAAATTATTTGAATTTGTTGAACTTGCGAAATTGACACAAAAAATCAGAAACCAAAAAAATACAAAGTTTATTGACGATTGGAACAAATTTATGATATACATCGAAGGGAATTATGGGAACCTAAAAACTATAGCAGGTTTGATATAAATCCTACGATGTGCAAATCATTAACACTTACTAGCTGCAGGAAAAATAAACTATGTATATTAAGAAGCCTGAAAACGGGAGGGATGGAAGTCGCTAGGGCATAGAAGAATGATCTAAGCTTTTAAAGATATAATGAGATAAATGTGAAGAGATTTAACTGTAACGGTAACGGGTAATACTTTTTTGTTATGTTTAGACGTTGGTTATTTTCTTTTATTTTTTGTAAGTGTTGATCAGTTTTCTTTTTCTCTGGATATTCACATGAAACTTAATAAAAAGAGATTTAAAATAATAATAATAATAAAAACAGTGCAGCGTTAAATATTAAAAACTTCCCTGAACAGGGCTGCCTTAAGATGTCTTCTGAATGTCAGGTAGTTGTTTATCTCTTTGACATCTGATGGGAGGGCGTTCCACAGGGCGGGCACCACTACCGAGAAGGTCCTCTGTCTGGTTCCCTGTAGCCTCACTTCTCGCAATGAGGGAACCGCCAGAAGGCCCTCGGCGCTGGATCTCAGTGCCCGGGCTGAACGATGGGGGTGGAGATGCTCCTTAAGGTATACAGGACCGAGGCTGTTTAGGGCTTTAAAGGTCAGCACCAACACTTTGAATCCTGCTCGGAAACGTACTGGGAGCCAATGCAGATCTCTCAGAACCGGTGTTATGTGGTCCAGGCGGCCACTCCCAGTCACCAGTCTAGCTGCCGCATTCTGGATTAATTGCAGTCACCTTCAAAGGTAGCCCCACGTAGAGCGCGTTGCAGTAGTCCAAGTGGGAGATAACTAGAGCATGCACCACTCTGGTGAGACAGTCCGTGGGCAGGTAGGCTCTTAGCCTGCGTACCAGGTGGAGCTGATAGACAGCTGCCCTGGACACAGAGTTAACCTGCGCCTCCATGGACAGCTGTGAGTCCAAAATGACTCCCAGGCTACGCACCTGGTCCTTCAGGGGCACAGTTACCCCATTTAGGACCAGGGAATCCCCCACACCACCCGCTCCCTGTCCCCCCAAAACAGTACTTCTGTCTTATTTAACCTCAATCTGTTAGCCACCATCCATCCTCCAACCGCCTCCAGGCACTCACACAGGACCTTCACCGCCTTCACTGGTTCTGATTTAAAGAAGAGGTAGAGCTGGGCGTCATCTGCAGACTGATGAACACCCAGCCCAAACCCCCTGATGATCTCTCCCAGCGGCTTCATATAGATATTAAAAAGCATGGGGGAGAGGACAGAACCCTGAGGCACCCCACAAGTGAGAGCCCAGGGGTCTGAACACTCATCCCCCACCACCACTTTCTGGACACAGCCCAGGACAAAGGAGCGGAACCACCGTATAACAGTGCCCCCAGCTCCCAGCCCCTCTAGACGGTCCAGAAGGATGTTATGGTCGATGGTGTCAAAGGCTGCTGAGAGATCCAGCAGAACTAGGAAACTGCTCTCACCTTTGTCCCTAGCCCGCCGGAGATCATCAACCAGCATGACCAAGGCAGTTTCAGCCCCATGGTGAGGCCTGAATCCCGATTGGAAGGGATCCAAATTGGAAGGGTCTTCCGGAGGTGGCGCCATCAGCAATGGCGGTCTCCTTCTAGCTTGGAGGGAGAAGCTCCGCGGAAATCGGGTCTTGCCGCTACGGCGAAGCGGGGACCCTATCGAAAACCACAGGCGGACGAAGCCTGTGACCGTGGGACTCTGTGGGCACCTAAAGCGCCCCCCCAACTTGCAAGGGAATCCCGCGAGGGGCTCCGGAGCGGAACGGGGGATGGCGCGGTGCTGAGAGTCAATCGCTACTTCCGTGGAGTGAAACCGCGCAGCTGTTGCCGGAGAGCGCTGACCTTTTTTCCTGTGACAATTTGGCAGCTAAACAACAACCCGTGAGTAGGTCAAGACTTAAGATTGGAAACTAAAGGGGAAATAAGGCAAAATTTGGCACTGAAGCAGAAAGGTGTAAACAGGAAGTCCACCTTCCGTTTTGTATAAAGATCAAAGCAAAGACTGTTCAAGCTAAGACCGTGCGAGGTGTGTTAAAAAGACTCAAAATCCAAACGTCAAACTAAAGGAATTCCCTCCCTGAATTGAAGGAGAGGGAGGGAAGAAGAGAAAGTATTTTCTGCTTATATAAAAAAATTGAAAGGAGAAAGAAGAGAAGGACAAAAATTGGAAATATAAAACTAACACTCAATCCTTGAGAACGGACTGCCAAGATTAAACAGAACTGTTGTATTGAGAGTCGCACTTTTTATGGACAATGTATCTTGCTGATAGTTAACTCAGCAAGTGAGATACTTTGAAACTGTTGAAGCTGTTATTTATTCTGTTGAAGGGGGCTGTTGAAAAGTTGGCAAGACACTCTGTTGCATTATTATTGACTGTTACTGTGTCCCCCTAGAGGCTTATTGAAACTGTTACAACTGGTTGGGGAATTTTCCATTTCTGACTAGCCTGAGAAAGCTTCTCTGCAAAATAAGTCTGACTGTGGGAGTGACCTTGACTTGCAGATAAAGTGTTATGGATGAAAAGACAACAAGATCTGGTAAGGTTAGATACCAACAGACCAGTGCAATACTGCAGCAACGCAGAGCATCTGCATCCGGTCCTCCAGTACCACAAGGGGAAGACCCAGCACAAGCTGGGGCGAAAGGGGTGATATCAGAAGAGGGATTTACTTCAGTTCTAAGTAAGATTTATGAAACTTTGGATAAATTAAGTAAACAAGTTACAGAAGCAACAAATAAAATTGACCAAAATACTACAAGCATTAACAATTTGAGCCAGAAGGTGAATTCAAATACAGAATCAATTGAAAAACTGCTGCAAGATTCAGCTTCAAATCAAAAGATAGCCCAGGAAGCAAAAGATAAAGCAGTGGCAGTAGAAGAAAAGATAACACCGATAAGTAAACAACTTGGGGACCATCAGTCACAGCTTGGGGCCCACCAGGCACTTTTGTCTATGATTGAATTGAAGGAGAAGCAGACCAATTTGAGGGTCAGGGCGGTACCTGAACTGGAGAAAGAGAATTTAAGTGACTTTTTGACACAGGAATTTGCAGACTTTTGGAAACTGGATGATAAGCAAGACTTCAAGATATTAAATGCCTTCAGACTTGGAAGAGGAGGGAGAAAGAACAGGGTGAGAGACTGTTTAATCACCCTTTGATCAAAAGAGGAGAGAGACAAAATATTGAGCCTGCATTACCAGAATACTTTGACAATACAAGAATCAAGAGTGGAGATATTTAAGGATATTCCGAAACATCTTTTGGACCTTAGGTCCAACTATGGAGATCTGGTGACCCTGCTGAAAGGTAATAGAATCATCTTTAGGTGGGAAATCCCTCAAGGCCTATCTTTTACCTTTAAGGGTAAAAAATTTAAAATAAGATCAGTGGAGGAGAAAGAAAAATTTCTGAGAGATCACGAAGAAGACCTGCAAAAAGAAGTTGAAGGAGAGCCAGGAGCCTTACGACCAGGAACATCAGGTAAAGCACTACCACCTTTGGGATTGGACAAATTATAGAAAGTGATACCACCGTCAGGACAAGAGGACTTATTGGGAGCAGTTGGAGGAAAAATAATTTAAATACATCATGTCTCTGCAACTATTAAGCTGGAACATTCACTGACTGAATTCCCCAGAGAAAAGGAAGAAAGTTTTTCATTTCTTGAAAAAGGAACAATTGGACCTAATTTGTTTGCAGGAAACACATGTGATAAGGCTACATAGGAAAATACTGATTAATAAGAGACTGGGTCAAGAATTTATTTCATCAGACAAGGTTAAAAAGCGAGGAGTAGTCATTTATGCAAAAGAGAGCCTCTCACCGAAATTTGTTTTTAAAGATGATCAAGGAAGATTTATTGCAATTGAAATCCAAACACAAGGAGAAAAATTTCTGATAATTGGAGTATATGCACCGAATGAGGGGAAATCTGAATTTTATAAAAAGTTGCATGAGACTTTGTTGGACTATATGGACTATAACATTATTTTGATGGGAGACATGAATGGAGTGGTATCCACAAACATGGATAAGTCGCAGAGACAGGTAGTTACTAAAGATGGTAGACTACCAAAAACTTTTTTTGAATTGACTGACAATATGGATTTGACTGACATTTGGAGAATTAGGAATCCCTTGGGTAGAGAGGGAACCTTCTTTTCTGAAGCTCAAAAGACATGGACAAGAATTGACCAAATTTGGATAACTAGAGGACTGGCACCTAAGATTAGGAAAGTTGAGATCTGCCCTAAGACGTGCTCCAACCATAATGCCGTGAAAATGGAGATGAAATTAACACCAACTGGTTCCTTCAGATGGAGGATAAATGACACCTTGTTTAAAGACCAAGAGGTGATTAAGAAGGCCCAAAAAACTCTGAAAGACTATTTTGAGATAAATTTGAAAACTACTGTGGAAAAAAGAGTAATCTGGGATGCAAGTAAAGCAGTTATGAGGGGGTTTCTGATTCAACAGAATTCATTAAAGAAGAGAGCCCAAAATGAGAAGAAATAATTTTTTTGGAAAAAATAAAAGAGGGCGAGAAGAAACTGAGAGTGAAACCCAATTCACAAGAGATTCTGAGAGAAATAAAGTTACATCAAGTGCAATATATGAAGATGATGAATCAGGAAATTGAATGGAAAATTAAACAAATGAGACAAAGGACTTTTGAATTGGCAAATAAATGTGGGAAACTGTTGGCTTGGCAGATGAAGAAAAGACAAAAACTTAATACCATTACTAACTTGGAAGTGGAAGGAAAAAACATTCAGAATCCAATGGAAATTAGAAAATGCTTCCAGAGGTATTTTAAACAATTGTATACACAAGGGCCCCAGAAAGAGTTTGATATAGACCAGTTCTTGAAAACAAACGGATTGCAAAAAATCTCTCAAGAAAATAAGATAATGTTGAATCATAAAACTACGGAACAGGACGTAGAAGGTGCCATTCAGAATATGCAATTGGGAAAATCTCCAGGGCCGGATGGCTTAATCTCAAAATACTATAGGACTTTGAAGGACTGGATAATTCAACCACTAAAGGAGGTTTGCAATGAAATTTTGGAGGGGGGGAAAGCGCCAGAGTCGTGGAAAGAAGCATATATTACACTTATACCAAAAACTGAATCTGAAAAGACACAACTTAAGAACTACCGACCCATATCCCTGCTAAATGTGGATTACAAAATATTTGCTGACATTTTGGCTAAAAGGCTAAAAAAAGTACTAGGGGAAGAGATACACAAGGACTAAGCTGGCTTTCTCTCAGGCAGACACTTGTCTGATAACACGAGGAATATAATTAACATTTTGGAGAAGTTACAAGAGGATATTAACACTAAAGCAGTTTTAATCTTTGTGGACGCCGAGAAAGTTTTTGATAATATTTCTTGGAGTTGTTGTTTTTTAATGATATTTATTGAAACAAAAGAATTTTTTTAAAAATACACAAAAAAGACAAGATTACAAAAAAGAAAGAAAAACAAAAACATAAGAAGAAAAAGAAAAAATAAAACCATCCTTTTCAAATTCTCCAATTTCCATTACCTTCTTTCCATGACCTCCTCCTCCTCCCATCTCTTGTATCTTAGTTAGTAATTGTCACAGCAAATCCTTTCCATAATTCATAATATTTTATCATTACATTACCTTACTCTATTCTCATCTTATCTTATAAAAACGACCTTAGAGCTTAAAACTTAAATCTTTTTTACCAACTTCTCATAACCATTACCTTTTTACCAAATTCTTTAAACATTTTAACAAGAGCCAAGTAATTTCATTTCAACATTTTCCCAACATTCCTAAAACATTTCTAGTAATAATAATACAAAAAAATACAATAGAATAAAAACAATCCAATCTTCTTCCAGCGTCCCCTCCCCCCGGTCCCGGGGTTGTCAGTCTTTCCCCCCCCCATTAGTCTGGCACATTAACCTGGTGCCCTTACATCCGAGGCCTTCAAATCTCTTCCATGTCCCTTTCGCAGCTCGTCTTCATATTTTCCTTTCACTCGCGGGAACTCCAGCTTTGTAGTGTTTTTGACCCTTTTCAACAAATCAGCCCCTTTCTCATAGTCCAGACTAAGCTCCATGTGGTGTTTTAAAGCATATTTCAAATTCCCTCCAAAATTAGAAGTCCCAACAGCTCCAAACCTCTGGCGGCCCATTTCCAGATTCGGAAAGCCCAAACATCCCTGCATAGGGGGGTCAATCCAACCCCCCATTTCCAGTTCCTTGGAAACAATAGCAACAGAGTTTCTTCTTTAAGATATTTTGTCCATATTTGTTCTTTTTTAAAAAGCGAAAGGAAACAATGGAATCACGATGTTTCCCTCCTTTTAACTATCTGTCAAAGCATTTATTTCTGGTCAATGAGCTTCAAACGTCAAATCTGACACCCCGCTCCAGGGTCAGGACAGTGGAAAATTACTTTACTTTAACTTTATTTCCGTAGCTTTAAACAACTCAATAAAAAATCCCCCTTCTTTTCCTGCTTCCGAAGGGGGGTTCCGCAATTTTGAATGATGAAAGACGATCCTTTAAAAGTGATTTTTAAGGCTCTAGTTTACGTTGTCTTTGCTTTGTTGTAACCACAAGAAAACGAAAGGGTGACTTCCTGTTTAGCCCTTTCCGTTTCAGTACCAAATTAGGGTAAATTTTAGAGTCCAAGTTCTTTTTGTTTCGCCAATGCTTGTTTAAAATCCAGGTATTTAGCGTTCCAGTACTCACGGTTAGTTATTTTCAATGCCAAATTGTCCCAGGAAAAAGGCAGCGCTCTCCGGCAACGGCTGTGCGGCTTCGCTCCACAGAAAAAGCAATCGACTCACAGCACCGCACCACTTCCCCCTCTTCACTTCGGAGCCCGTTTCTGGGTTCCTTAGTGGGTTGGGGGGCGCTAAAGGTGCCCGCTGAGTCCCACGGTCACAGGCTTCATCCGCCTGTGGTTTTCAGGAGGGTCCCCGCTACGCCGCAGCGGAAAAGACCCGTTTCTTGCAGAGCTTGTCCCTCCAGTTCAGAGGGAGTCCGCCATCACCGGAGGCGCCACCCTGGAAGTCCAATATTTCTTGGAGTTTTATGAAGAAAAATCTTCAGGGGATGGGGGTCGGTCAAGAGTTTGAAAATGGTATAAGTGCAATTTATTCAGAACAAAAGGCTAAACTAATAGTTAATAATGTGGTGACGGAGGAATTTAAGATAGAGAAAGGGACACGACAAGGTTGCCCAATTTCCCCATTACTTTTTATTTCGGTCCTGGAGGTTCTGCTAAATATGATTAGAAGGGACCATTTGATTAAAGGTATAATGGTCGGAGCTAAACAATACAAATTGAAAGCCTTTGCAGATGACTTAGTATTGACATTACAGGAGCCAGAATCTAGTACTAAAAGAGTATTAGAACTGATTCAAGAGTTTGGTCATGTGGCAGGATTTAAGTTGAATAAGCTAAAAACTAAAGTCCTTGAGAAAAATTTAACAATGACTGAGAAAGAGAGATTTCAGAATGAGACAGGTTTAACAGTGGTTAAGAAGGTGAAATACTTGGGGATTAATATGACAGCTAAAAATGGGAACTTATTTAAAGACAACTATGAAAAATGTTGGTCGGAGGTTAAAAAGGATTTAGAAATATGGTCAAATCTGAAGCTTTCCTTGTTGGGTCGAATTGCTGTTATAAAGATGAATGTATTGCCAAGAATGTTGTTTCTGTTCCAATCATTACAAATTCTAGACAAGATAGACTGTTTCAAGGAGTGGCAGAGAGACATTTCTAGATTCGTCTGGCAGGGCAAGAAGCCCAGAATAAAATTTAAAATACTAACCGATGCAAAAGAAAGAGGGGGGTTTGCCCTGCCAGACCTTAAACTCTATTATGAATCAGCAGCTTTCTGCTGGTTGAAAGACTGGCTGCTTCTTGAGAACACAGACATTTTGGATTTAGAAGGCTTTAATAATGTTTTTGGGTGGCATGCATACTTGTGGTACGACAAGGTTAAAGCACATAAAGCATTTAAAAACCATATTGTCAGGAAAGCATTGTTTAATGTCTGGACAAGATATAAAGACTTACTTGAAAACAAAACCCCAAGGTGGTTGTCACCGATGGAGGCGAAGGCTCAGAAAAAGCTCAATATGGAGGCCAAGTGGCCGAAATATTGGGAAATTTTGGAGCAGGAAGGAGATAATCTGAAATTGCAGAGTTTTGAGAAACTAAAATATAAAGTGTGAGACTGGCTTCACTATTACCAGATAAGAGAGACCTTTAATCTAGATAAAAAAATTGGCTTCCAGGTGGAAAAATCGAAAGTTGGAAATAGAACTGTGAGATCCTAAAACAAAGATACTTTCAAGAATGTATAACTTGCTGTTAAAATGGAACACTCAGGATGAGACGGTTAAATCTGCTATGATTAAATGGGCACAAGATGTTGGACATAACATTATGTTTGCTGACTGGGAACAGTTGTGGACCACAGGTATAAAATTTACGTCATGTAATGCCCTAAGAGAGAATATTCTGAAAATGATTTATAGGTGGTACATGACCCTAGTCAAGCTTGCAAAAATCTATCATTTGCCCGATAATAAATGTTGGAAATGTAAAGAAACTGAAGGCACATTCTTTCACCTTTGGTGGACGTGCCCAAAGATTAAGGCTTTCTGGGAGATGATCTATAATGAAATGAAAAAGGTATTTAAATATACCTTCCGGAAGAAACCAGAAGCTTTTCTCTTGGGTATGGCCGGCCAATTGGTGCCAAAGAAGGACAGAACTTTTTTTATGTATGCAACAACAGCAGCAAGAATATTGATTGCAAAGTATTGGAAGACACAAGATTTACCCACACTGGAAGAATGGCAGATGAAGGTGATGGATTACATGGAACTGGCAGAAATGACCGGCAGAATCCGAGATCAGGGAGAAGAGGTGGTGGAAGAAGACTGGAAGAAATTTAAAGACTATTTGCAGAAATACTGTAAAATTAATGAAAGTTAAAGGGATGTTGGATTGAAAATAAGCGGTATTGGTAAAAAGATTAACAAGAATATGTAAATATGGATTGACAATGATTGGAAATAGTTATAATAGGTTAAGATATTAAGTGAAGATAAATGATAGAGGGTAAGGATTTGCTGAATTAACCACGTGAACTGGAATACAAAAAAGGGGTGTGTGAGGAGGTCAGGAAACAAGTAAATGAAATATAAGATATGAAAATATGGACTTTTTTCTAACTTTTTTCTTTTTTTACTTTTTATGTATTTTGTCTTTGTATTTTTGTACTTCTTTTTCTTTTATTATTGTTACTTTTTTCTATTTCCTATTTTTAATTTTGTAACCTTATATGGTCTGTAAAATTTAATAAATACTACTTTTAAAAAAACACAACAAAAAACCAAATGGTCTGCATCCTCCAGGCGTGCTTGGAGTTGTTCGGCAACCACCTGCTCAATCACCTTGCCCAAGAATGGTAAATTTGAGACTGGGCGATAGTTGGTCAAATTGGCCAGGTCTAAATATGTTTTTTTTAAGAAGCAGTTTAATGACCGCCTCTTTCAGTGGGTCTGGGAAGGCTCCCTCACAGAGGGAAGCATTCACCACCCTGCAGAGCCCATCACCCAGCCCTTCCTGGCTCGCTTTTATCAGCCAGGATGGGCAAGGATCAAGGAGACAGGTAGTTGGTTTCACTTGTCCAAGCAGCCTGTCCACATCCTCGGAGGTAACAGATTGGAATTGATCCCATATAACAGGACTAGACAGAACTCTAGCACTCTCCCGCCCTGGCCCTGCTCCCACGGTGGAGTCTACCTCCTTCTGAATCTGAGCGACTTTATCTGCAAAAAAACTTATCAAAAGCATTGCAGGAGAACTTGGGGTCCCTACCAGGCCCCGGTGGTGCAGTGCTTCTGATAGATTGCGAACCACCTGAAAAAGTCTCCTGCGGCTGTTTTCTGCAGATGCCATGGAGGCGGAGAAGAAGGCCCTCTTCGCCGTCGCCATTGCCACTCAACGTTGAGCTCTAGCCCGTGTCCGGTCTGATTCAGAATGAGTTTTTTGCCACCGACGCTCTAGCCGTCTCAACGATTGTTTCATCGCCCTCACCTCCGGGGAAAACCACGGGGCTGTCCGGGCTCCATGCAATCGGAGAGGGAGCTTCGGAGCCAGACAGTCAAATAGCCCTGGTTAACTCCGCATTCCAGCAGGCCACCAGGGAATCAGCTGAAAGGCCATCAACTTGGGATAAAACATCCCCTACCACTCTCTGGAAGCCAATTGGATCCATTAAGTGGGGGGGGCGGACCATCCGAATCAGTCCCACCTCCCTGCAGAGGGGAAGGGTCGCGGAAAAGTCCATTTTGACATCCTTCCAAAAGAAAAGAATATCATCAACATAAAATAAGCAATACAGCTTCTTTTGCCCTTCCTCTTTGACAAACACACATGGATCAGCTTTATCTTACTGAAAACCTAGAGAAAATAACACTTCAGTGAGTTTAGAGTGCCAGTATCGTGCACTTTGCTTGAGACCATATAGGGACTTCTTCAGAGAACAAACAAATCCCTGTTTTACCTGTACGCCATCAGGTGGAAGCATATAAAGTGATTCGCCTAAGGTTCTGTACAAAAATGCTGTATTCACATTGTGATGAGAAACGTGTAGATTCTCTTCTGCAGCAAGTTTGCACATAAGCATAATGCTCTCATATCGCACGGTGGGTGAGTAGGTCTCATGATAGTCTTCTCCTGGTACCTGTGAAAAACCTCTGGGCTACCAGTCTGGCTTTGTGTCTGACTACCTTGCCATTTTGGTCTGTCTTCGCTTTGAAGACCTATTTGCTGTCAAGCAGTTTCATCCCTGGAACTGTTGGAACTAGCTCCCATGTTTTGTTCCTCTCTAAGGAATCAAGCTCAGCCTTCATGGCAGTTAACCATGGCTCAGCATCCTTTGAGTCCAAAGCCTGGATCTTCTGGAAGCTTGAAGGTTCAAATACCTTCTTGGAGCTATTAACAGCATTTACGGCTTT
Organism: Podarcis vaucheri; assembly: GCF_965113315.1. NCBI lineage: Eukaryota > Metazoa > Chordata > Lepidosauria > Squamata > Lacertidae > Podarcis > Podarcis vaucheri. Next base: position 7,031,851 of record NC_138757.1, read on the forward strand.
TGCTGCTTTAGCAAATTCATCAGCAAATCTCTTGGGAGGTCTACCTTTTGTGGCTCTTTTAGACCTGCGAATTAGACTTAAGTCTTCAATGCGCTCCTCTTCTTTCTTAGGAGAAAAGTGGCCTATAGTGAACAGTGGTTCCTCCGGTTCTCGATCAGAGCCTTCAGAGGGTTGCAGAGAGGCCTTAGCACTCTTGAATCATCTGATCCACTTCATTTAACATCACAGCAGTAACATGTGCTACCGTTGGCTGAGCTGTAGGCAAAACAGCAAGCTGCCTGGCAATCGCTTCCCAGCTTGAACCCAAAGAATGTAGAATCATGAAGGAATACACAGCCTCTGGAAAGGTGATTCCACGCTGTTGCAACTGATGCCTTAGAGTCTGCATTTCCATGAGGTGAGCACGTACATCTGCTCCTTCAACAAGTGCCATATCATGCAACTTGGCATAAAAGAACAAAGAAGCACCCCCTTCTGTTCTTAAATGTGACTCTTGGAGACTGTCCCACATCTTTCTGGCTGAGGGCTTGTTATGCAAAAGACGTAACTCTTCAGGGGACACAATAAGCGTCAGAGTTCCCCTTACTTTGGAATCCTTAGCCTTCCATTCTTCGGTTACTGGAGCTGGGGGGGGCTTTTGTTTTCACATTATACAGACCCTCTTTTCTTAGCAGAGCTTCTGCATACTGCACCCAGTTCTGATAATTGTTTTTTTGGAGCTTTGGAATTCCCAACACAAATTCAAGAGCCTCTGTTACTCTTGGACTGGCCATGTCTGTGCCTTTAAAGCAGACTCTGTCTGTTTACCAGGAGCTGCATTCCAAAAGCACACTACTTGAGACCTTTGCTTTCTTCTGCCGCTGCCGGTAAGTGCTTTGGCTAGAAGTTCAAAGTCCACCCCTTATTGCCTTTAATTGGGGAGTGGCAGGCTTCCCAGGGCAATGAGCACATACCTCTCATCAATCTTCTTGACACGCAGAGAAGATAAGAGCTGTATTCCGTTCTCCTGCCATTCTTCTGGGCCCAGGACCAAAAAATGTCGGGATCTCCACTCGGCCAAGCTGATAAAGCTCATCTTCTTCTGGCCGAGCCTTTGGAATTGCCTCCCGACGAATAATTAACGACCTGAGCCTTTGATGAGGCTCCAAGGCACGTTCCCCCATTCAGCAGAGAATCCAAAACAGCACACGGAAGTGATGAGATTTATGGCTACATTGCTATGCTTTATTACTAAGCTACGCAGACAGCAAAATACAACCTCTCTCTATGAGAGCAGAGATTAACTGAAACAACGGAACAAAGGAAACAGGAAACCAGTAAACATCACATCCGTCTCCTGCCTCCGTGAGACTTCCAACAGCCTGGAAGGTCTCTGGACTGTAAACAGAGTCCTGTGACTCCAAGCAGCTGCTCAGTGGCAAACAGAAACTAACACACCAGATGCTGGGGCAGCTCTATAAAGCCTGCCTGCCCTGTGGGAGGGGTCACCAGCAAAGGGGGTTGTCCTTTTGGGAGCTGGCACTCCGGGGGTGGCATGAAGGTGTGGGCCAACCCCCTTGTGCCAAAGTTACTGTTTTAATGAGGATGGGGTTTTAACTTTGGGGTGTTTTAAAGTGTATTAGCTTGGGAAAGAGTTATTTTAATTTTAATTTGTATTTTAGATTACCTTTTTACATTATGTTAGTTATTTTGTTTTAAGGGCAGAGGGACAGGGTGGGGCAGGTTCCAGAGGGGGGAAGGGTGTGTGCATTGGGATACCCAATCTCAGTGATCACAGGTAGGAGGAGTAATGTTAGGATCAGAACATGCCATTACTGAGGAGGGAGGTCTAGTCGTCATTTGAAAACCACCCCTGCCGCTGGGTCTGATCCTGACTGGAAGGGATACTGGTATCCACATGACCTTAAGGTGCTGCTGCGCAATGCCAGGACAATGATTCACAAGACAATCATTCACAGGATTACTGCCATCAATAACTTGATTGTGGATGGAGGAATTGACCTGCCATGTCTAACAGAGACTTGGTTGAACATGGCAGATGGGCCTGTGGTGGGGGATGAGTGTTCGGACCCCTGGGAGCTCACTTGTGGGGTGCCTCAGGGCAGTGGCAGAGAGCAGGCGGGAGTGGGGTTGGTGCGCCACCCGCAGGGGCATGGCGCCCAGCGCGGGGGGCAGCCGCGATGGCACCTCACCAGAATTGCGCTGCCGGGGGTGATGCCCCCCCGCACTCCTCTTCCTCTGCCAGTGCCTCAGGGCTCCATCCTCTCCTTCATGCTTTTTAATACCTATATGAAGCCACTGTGAGAGATCATCATGGGGGTTGGACCGGGTGTTCACCAGTATGTGGATGGTACTGTCATAAGAAAATATGTATTAATAAATTTCAATAAAGGTCAATCCCTTCCTTTCTCTCACCCATGTTTCTATCCTGTACCAAACTATAAAATGTCGATCTTTTCTGAACTTGAATAATGTATGTGTATATGTAAAGGTAAAGGTAAAGGTACCCCTGCCCGAACGGGCCAGTCTTGACAGACTCTGGGGTTTGTGCGCCCATCTCACATCTATTGGCCGGGGGCCAGCGCTGTCCGGGGACACTTCCGGGTCACGTGACCAGCGTGACAACGCTGCTCTGGCGAGCCAGAGCCGCACACGGAACGCCGTTTACCTTCCCGCTGGTAAGCGGTACCTATTTATCTACTTGCCCCCGGGGGTGCTTTCGAACTGCTAGGTGGGCAGGCGCTGGGACCGAGCAGCGGGAGCGCACCCCGCCGCGGGGATTCGAACCGCCGACCTTTCGATCGGCAAGCCCTAGGCGTTGAGGCTTTAGCCCACAGCGCCACCCGCGTCCCTTCTATGTGTATATGTACTTTGTACCAACTTGTATCTTTTCTGAAAATGCAGCTATGCGTAAGTCTTTTAAACATTTTCATAAATGTATCCACACTTTTTTTGATATATCTGTATAAATGAAAGCTAAGTGTAACTCCCTGAACCTGCACAATGACAGCTCAAGCACTAATACAGTGCCACAGCTCCACCTACAGGGTCTGCAATGATATGACACCAATTCACAAATGCAACTGTTTATTTCAATGAGTCATTCACAAACTGTCACAGAAACATGTTACGTTTCATTCATAAGGTGCCAGGGAACATCAACATAAGCTCCGGAATCACCCAAAGCCCAGCCATTCTTCCCTGCAAGCAAGCACTTCTGGCAGAACCATCAAACTTCACCCTGCAATCATAAAATCACAATAGACGGATGTCAGGGAAGTGGAAATGGCTAGAGAGCCGAGGGGGGAGACAAGCAATTATAGAGAGCCAAAAGAGCTCATCAGCAGCCTCTCATCTGACTCAGAGGAGGAAATAGGGAGGGGGGAATCAGTGCCCGGAACGAGCTACTCACAGAACAGAGGAAGTAGGAGGTGTGCATTGCGGCAATGGGCCTGCTGGGGGAGGAGGAGTAAAAGATTGTCATTCGAGGCATCTGACTGAGATAGGCATGGATGTGCCTTTTAAATTCTTGTAACCGTTTTGAACTTTTGGCAATAAATCTTCAGGACAGAAATGGCTGTGTGCCTGGAGCGTTATCTCTGCTAGTTTTGGCAGCATTAACTCCTCACAACGGACATCAGTAAGACGGATGGGATGGGCTGAGAAATACGATAACAGTCACCCAAAACCTTCCTCTCTTCGTCAACACCACTTAAGAACTTTGCATGTAAACACTGAAGTGTTAATAACGACCATAACAACAATACTTCACCAAAATGCTTCCCACAACTGCTCACCTGTAATCTCCGAAATTGCCCCTCCTGTGACGTCTTCCACTGTGTTGTAAGAAAGTATAAAAATCTGTGTCTTCTTTTGTTTGGGGTTCTCCTTCCTTCGTACCACATTGGGCGACTGGGAGCGGGAACCCCTGTTGCAACTGTGCTCTATATTTTGCAATAAAGGATCAGGCGTAATCGCCGCTTTGCTTTGAATTACATCTGGTTGCTCTCTGTCATTTTATCTCTGACCGGGGAACCTCATTGGACCTTATACGCTTCCTGGACCCTTACAGGCCAGAGAATTAACGGGAAATTAATTGCTCTTAACAGTACCCAGCTCTTCTTCTCCTTTAAATCGGAACCAGTGAAGGTACTGTGTGAGTGTCTGGAGGCGGTTGGAGGATGGATAGCAGTAAACAGATTGAAGTTGAATCCCAACAAGACAGAAGTACTGTTCTGGAGGGATGGGTGTGTGAGAGGGGTTCCTGGTCCTGAATGGGGTAACTGTGCCATTGAAGGACCAGAGGCACAGCCTGGAAGTCATTTTTTTTTTGTTTTTTTGCAAAAAAATTATTAGTTTTTACAATATCAACGACAAACAAAAACATAAAACAAACAAGACATAACAAACATAAATCATAACCTTATTGAAAATAACAGTTATTTACTTTGTAAAACGACTTCCTCGTTTCCCCTTAGTTGAATTTCATTGCATATGCTTATAATGGTTTTCCAAATCCCAATTTTAATACCCTTTAAATTAAACATTAACATCTTTAAATCTTCTCCTTCTTGTATTAAACATATTATTTTATCAGTTAACATAAATACAATCCTAAGCCCATTAAGTATCTGGACGCTATTTCCAGTTATTTTAGCTTAACAAATTTAGCTAAATAATCATTAACTTTCTTCCATTCTTCGTGGGCGTTCCTCCTCCTTCTAGTCGCAGACTCTTCCGGTTAGATCGGCTAGCTCCATAAAATCCATCATCTTCATCTGCCATTCTTCTACTGTTGGTAATTCTTGAGTTTTCCACTTTTTAGCTAACAAAATACGAGCCGCAGTTGTGGCATACAAAAATAGATTAACATCTTTCTTGGGCAATTCCGAACCTGTTATTCCAAGAAGAAAGGCCTCTGGTTTCTTTATAAACGTCCAATACTCCGGTGGTTCTATAGTTATCATTCTGTTGTGGCCATTGAGTCTATTATCAATCTCTGCCTCCGGTTCTTTAATCTCTTTCAATGTCTGGCTCATAAGATCAAGCCTCTTGATAACTGTTTGTTGCTCTTCCTGAGGGAGATTCCTAAAGGAGCTGAGAAAATCCTCTTCCAAAGGATTTACAGAGTGCTCAGATTCCTGAAGATGATTGTCTAGAGGAATCGGCTGTTCCTTTTGGCTCACCTGGTTATTTTGATGTTGGGCATGATCCTGCGAATTCAACTCAGGCATGTCTGTTTCCTCCCCACCTGTCAAGTTTTTGTGTGATGTCATTACTTCCATTGGGGGTCCAGGCTTTGGTTTTGTGAGCACCTCTGAAGCACCAGTCCTCATCTTACATAAGGGTGCAACAATAGGATTGCAAAATACCCGGGTTGGAAAAACTCCTCTGCTTGACAATCTGAATTTCAGCTTGTGAACCAGGGAGGGCAGTCTAGTAGAGGAAACATATTTTTTTGGATTTGGTTTGTGGTATTCAAGGGTTCAGTCCCAACTAAGTCGATCTTTGTAAGTCCAATGCCAAGTAAATCTGATAAATGTTGTTTGGAACGCTGGGCACCTTTCCAGCTAGGAGTTTGATCTGGCCTTCCACAAATTGTCATGCAGATCTTTTTTGGTTGGAAGATTAAATAAGAAGAGTTTGTTTTAAGAGCCTCTGCGTGTTCTATGTTGAACTTAGGGGTCTGCTCTTGTTGTCGCCAATTTCCTTTGGTACTATGGTGTTCTGTTGATGCCTGCTTGTTATTAACTGATAAACTGTGGACCTCTTTGGATAATTGGGTTATTTGAGAGGCAATACCTCTAATTTGCTGGAAGATATGCTCAACCGTTCTTGCAATTAGAGTTAATTGGGTGCTCTCCCTACTTGTTATTCCTTCCTCTCTGAGGAGCACAGGATCAGTTTGCCCCATTGCTGTATCCAGTTCCACGCTCTCACCTTGAATACTCTCCCCACACTCACAATCATCTTCAAGAGGAGAAAACTGGTTTTTTGTTGGAACTATAAAAGCAGATTTGTTTTTAAAAGTCCTCTATTTTAGATTGTTTGGGAACCGGTGAGAGAGCTACATCCTCTGGGTCCCTGTGGCGTTTACTAGCAGGCATAGTGTCACTGTGGGGAGTAAACAAGGAGAGGTTTTCACCAAGCAAAAAAGAGAGAAAAAATAGAAAGTGCTCAGTTTGTTCAATTTAAGAGCTTCTCTGTGTGGAGACTGCCATAAAGGGAAGTCTTCTTTCTGCACCTAACTGTTAGTCTCTTTCTGCACAAAACTGCTCCATTTTGGGGAAGCCTTGCTCCTCTTTTCTCTTGCTTTCTGAGAAGTCTTGCTTGTAGGCTTTCCCCTGCTTTTGCACACACTGTACAAACCTGCTCTTCATGCCTAGCTGATCACAACTACAGAACCTGATTGTTATATTGTTATATGCCATGATCAATCATTAGTAACAGACATTCTAAGCTCATGAAAAACAAACTGTACCTGCTCTCCATGCCTAGCTGACCACACCTACAGAACTTGATTGTTATATTGTTTGTGCCATATTAATCTCTAGTTACAATTCAATTAGGAGGCTTCATGCCTGTCTAGTTCTAGCTCCGATTCCCAGCCTTTACTCCATCAATGATAAATGATCACATGTAATCCCCACCTCTCACATGTAATTCCCGCCTTAGTACTTTTACCACAGCTAGTGTGATAAAAAACAAAAAGTTTAAGAGACAGACTTGGTTTGATAAGGAATGTCAGAGTAGCAAAAAATACCTAGCTAGGGTACTTAGAAAATTGAAGTTAAAACAAGATAAGCACAATCTTGCTCTACAAGCTGAGGTAGTCCAGTTATGAAACAATTATAAATTATTACTTAAAAGCAAGAAACAAATATATTATTGTCAGGGGTACAGGGACAGAGGCACAGGGAAGCCAGGAAATGGAGAGCGATGGAGAGGAATCCCAGGACAGCGAGGAAGAGGATGGCAATGACGCAAGGGATTCCATGAGTCTCTCCAGTGAATCAGAGGATTCCCAGAAGGGAGCGCCTGTGGTCAGGGCAAGGGGAGCCCCAGGGGGAAAGTGTCAGGAGCGGGGGGTCAGCAGGGGACCCCAAAGCGGCAGCGGGGAATCAGGGCCAGCTTCCCCACCAGAGCGCAGCGAAGGGGGGGGGGAGTTTCCAACGTGTCAGGGGAAACAGCTCTGGCAGCAGAGAAGGAGGAGGGGTCAGAGCAAGCCATTCTCCCGGAAGGGGAGGAGGGCAGTGAGGGGAGTAGCATAACTGTCAAGAGGAAGGCTAGAGGTTGGGCGCGCGCGCCAAGTTCAAATGAGGAGGCGCGCGGAAGAACAGGGAGCCCGGAGGAGGAGCCAGGTCCCAAAGCCCGCAGGAGGGGGGAAGAGCAGTCTGGAGATTCCGCGTCAGGAGAATCTAGGAGGGGCGGAACCCCGGCGGGCAGAAAGACCCTGCGGAAAAGGAAGGAGAGAAAAAGGTGGAGCAGCGTAAGCCTATTAAGCTGGTGTAGGGGAGGGACCGATTCAGAGGGGACTTCTACCGTCTAAGGTTAACAGACGTGGGGGCTGCGCGCCTCGGTTGTGGAACTTACTATGAACTGCAATAAACGTACTTGTATATAAGAAGAACTTGGCGTTGGTCTTTCGTGAGCTGAGACCTGAGGCAGCCCTGACAGTAAGTCCCCTCCCAAAAGAACGCTTTTTTTTTTTTTTGCAAAGCTCACGAAGTTTGGCGGCCATGAATATGGAGGAGCAGATAACAGCCCTGCGCAACGCAGTCTCCGAGCTTTCCACTGCGGTAGTGGTCTCCCAGAAGAAGGGGGAAGAAGCAGAAAAGCGATGCCAGGATCTGCAAGCCAGGTGGGATCATGCATGCCAAGTGGGGTTCCCGGGGTCCAGATCTGCAGGAATAGGACTGGGCCGAAGGGGGGGCAGTTTAGTAGCCCACTTCGATGGGAACCTGAAGCAGTACCCCAGTTTTAGAGCAGACGTCGTATATGCGCTGCACTTGCTTCTCGAGGACTTTAAAGATGAGGAGGAAAAAGTGGGTTTCCTTGTATCCCACTTGCATGGGGAAGCGAGAGCTTGGCTGCGCAATTTGTGGCGCGAAGATGGTCCTGCTCGAAGGGACTCTGATGAATTTATCAAAGCCATGGACGCTTGCTTCCAATCTACCGTGGATGTGGATGTGGCACGCAGGGAGATGCATGGATTACGGCAGGGCAAGGCTACAGTGCGTCAGTACCATTCTTGCTTTTTCGCATTGCTGAATGTGCTGGGGTGGGAGAAAGACTCCCTGGCAATAAGAGACTTGTTCTGGGAGGGGCTCTCTGGCTCTGTAAAAGATGAATTGGCTAGGGGGGACAGACCTCAAACCCTAGCAGAAGTTGTGCAGTGGGCGCTCGCAATAGGAGTGCGCCACGAAGAACGCCCTTGGCGCAATGAGGAGGGTCGCCAGGTCCGCGCACCAGCTAGAGTGCCTCCTTTTATTCCCCGGGACCTGGGACGTACGCATCCCTCACCTCAGCTGAAAGAGGGGGAGGAACCGATGGAACTTGGTGGTGCAAAGGCTCAGGCAGCTGACGGAGCCCCAGCGTCCGGAGCAGTCAAGGCGAAGCCTCCTAGAGGGAGCAGGAAGTGTTACATCTGTGACAGTGCAAAGCACATGGCCAGAGAGTGTCCCCAGAGGCTCCAGAAGCACACTGCAGCCTTAGCAACAGTAACAGGAACAGCGATCCACGAAGAGCAGTTTCAGGGAAACGACAATGCCTGGCTGGAAGCAGAGATGCTGGGGTTCCGCCAGGCGAATCAGTAGAGCAATCCCCAGCACTTTTGCAGCCTACAGATCCTTTACCACCCAAGCCAGTGGTGCAGCTTACTGCAACTCTCCGGCTACCCAATGGACACACCCTGGAAGTCCCCATTACAATTGACAGTGGGAGCAACGCTGACTTCGTGGGGGTGCAGTTTGTCAAGCAGCATCGCATACAGCTTCTACCAGCCACGCTGCCCCTGAACGTCGTCACGGTAGATGGCAGGAAGTTGCTGGGTGGGCAAGTGGTACAGCAGACGCCGCCCATGATGATGCAGATTGGGAATCATCGCGAGGTCATCAGTTTTAACGTCACCCGCCTGTCAGACACGCCTATAGTGTTAGGCATGAGTTGGCTGGATAGGCACAGCCCGGCCATGGCGTGGTACCAGCAGCAGCTCACCTTTTGCTCGTCCTACTGCGCGCAGCATTGCATCCAGACCGGTCAGGAGGAGGAGGGCCAAGAGGAGGGGCAGCAGCTACATCTCAGCATGGCGCAAGCAGTACCCCTCAAGTACAAGGGGTTTTTGGAGGTCTTTTGCGAAAAGGAGGCTGACCAGTTGCCACCCCACCGGCCTTACGACTGCGCAATTGATCTCTTGCCAGGGACAATGCTGCCAACTGCGAAGCTGTATTCCATGTCCGAGGATGAGATGCAGGAGCTCAGGGAGTTCATTGATCACAACCTGCAGCGGGGATTCATCCGGGAATCCAAGGCAGTAGGGGGCAGTCCTGTGTTTTTCGTGAAGAAGAAGGACACGCCCCAAAAAAGACTGATTGTAGACTATAGGTTCATAAACTCGAAGACAAAGCCCACGGCCTTTCCCATGCCCAGGATTGACGACCTGCTCGCGACGGTGAGGAAAGGGAGGATCTTCACCAAGTTGGATCTGCGCGGAGCATACAATCTCATACGCATGCGAGAGGGTGATGAGTGGAAGACGGCCATGTTCACGCCGTTGGGCACCTATGAATACAGAGTTATGCCGTTTGGTCTCCAAAATGGCTCCCACTGTTTCCAAGCATTCATGCACCACGTGCTAGCGGGACTCCTCTACAAGAAGTGCGTATGCTTCCTCGACGACATCCTGATCTTCTCGGAATCGCAGGAGGCTCACGAGAGTGACGTTAAGGAAGTCCTGCAGAGGCTACGGGAGCACAGGCTCTACGCCAAGCTAGAGAAGTGCCAATTCGACGTGACGGAGGTGGATTTCCTGGGCTATAGGCTGTCCGACAAGGGACTAGCCATGGACAGCGCCAAGGTCCGCGCGGTGTTGGACTGGAAGAGCCCGCGAAATCGGAAGGAGGTCCAGAGGTTCATCGGCTTCACCAACTTTTACCGCAAGTTCATCATGGGTTTCGCCAAGGAGACAGCAGCTATCACGGACACCCTCAGTTCCAAGAAGAAGAAGTTCACCTGGACAGACCAGGCGGAGCAGTCCTTCAGGAGGCTCAAGAGCCTCTTTGCGTCCGAAGAACAGCTGCTTCACGTGTATCCCGGCAGGCCCATGAGGGTTGAGACTGACGCGTCTGACAGAGCGGTGGGGGCCGTCCTCTTGCAGGAAGACCCGCAGGGGAACTGGAGGCCCTGCGCTTTCTACTCCCGGAAGCTCAGCAAGTTGGAACAGAACTACACCATCTGGGACAGGGAGTTGTTGGCCATCCACGCAGCTTTCAAGGCGTGGAGGCACTTTCTCATCGGAGCCAAGCACACCGTGCAGGTCCGCACGGACCACAAGAACCTAGAGTATTGGCGCACAGCGAAGCTCCAGAGCCAGAGGCACATACGCTGGGCGGAGTTCTTTGCAGATTTCGATTTCAGGATAGAGTACATCCCAGGCGACAACAATGTCATAGCAGATGCGCTCTCCAGGAAACCGCAGTATCTCGAGGAAGCGGCACCTGTGGCAGCCAAGCACATTTTCGCACCGCAGGCGTGGGCATGCGCTTCAGCCGCTGTGGACCTGGAGGCGGTGCGTCGCGCACTGCAGACGGATCCGTTCGCACAGTCCAAGATGGAAGAGGTGCAAAGAGGCACGGCGAAGGACGACGAGTTCCAGATACGCGACGGCCTACTAACCCGTAGAGGTGCTCTATACGTTCCGGGGGACGATCTCCGTGCGAAGGTTCTGCAGCAGTTGCAAGACGCACCCAGCGCAGGTCACTTCGGCAAGGAAAAGACGGCGGAATTAGTAGCCAGAGACTTTTGGTGGCCCCAGATGCGAGGAGAGGTCGCGGATTACGTCGCCAGGTGTGACACTTGCCAGAGGTCCAAGCCAGTGCACAAGAAGCCAGCGGGACTGCTGGAACCGTTGGAGACGCCACTACAACCGTGGGAGAGGGTGGCGCCGGACTTTGTTACTGATCTGCCCAGTTCGCGCGGCAAGACGGCGGTGCTTGTGGTTGTAGACCTGTTCACCAAGATGGCGCATTTCATTCCTTGCGCGAAGGTGGCGACAGCGGAGTAGACCGCCAAGCTGTTCATCGACCACGTGTTCAGAGTGCACGGCTTGCCACGGTCCATCCTGTCCGACCGCGGTCGGCAGTTCGTTTCCAGTTTCTGGCAGAAGCTCCTGGGTATTCTGAACGTCAAGATCAACTTAGCGTCGGCGAGACACCCGCAGACCAACGGCCAAGCGGAGAGGGTCAACGCCATCATGCAGCAGTACCTGCGATGTTACGCCAATCAGCAGCCTGCAACTTGGGTGGACTACTTACCAATGGCCGAGTTTGCATACAACAACACGAAGCACGCGTCCACGGGGGTGACACCGTTCTTCGCCAACAATGGGCGGCATCCCAGAACCTTTCCGGGATTGGAGACGACGGCGCAGGGAGAGACGCAGGGAGCTGAGCATTTGGCGGCAGAATTGCAGGAGGTCCACAAGGAACTCCGACGGCACTTAGAGCTAGCCAAACACGCATACAAAGTGCAGGCAGACAGGCACAGGAGGGCAGGAGAAGACATACAGGTGGGGGACTGGGTATGGTTAGCAGCCCAGGCAGTGCCGGCTAAGTCATTAGCTAAGAAGAAGCTAGGACACAAACAGCTGGGGCCATACCAAGTCGAGGCCCAAATCAATCCCGTAGCCTATCGGTTGACCCTCCCAGAAGGTTCCAGGATGCACCCGGTCTTTCATAGGTCGGTGCTTACGCCCTACAAAGCCCCACACAGGTTTCAGGAGCCAGGGACGGCACCAGACCCACGCAGGGAGTCACCAAGGGGGGGAAGTCACCGAGGGCCGCGACACTCAACGAGGTCACGGAAATTCTGGACTCGAGATGGGGGGAGGAGGGAGTGGAATACCTCCTCGCCAGAGAGGGTACCCCGGCCAGTGCCAATAGTTGGGTGCCGGACTATGCTCTGGAGGAACCTCTTCTTAAGGACGAGTTCCATGCACTCTTCCCACACAGGCCCATGCCAGCGGAGTATTTCGACGACTGGCTTTTTACGCCCACACTTTCAGGCAGCACTTTCCGGGGGTTCTCCTCCGCAGAGGAGACCACGCCAGAATCGAGCCCTCCAAGGGGATCGTGCTCGGGGGTGGACACGGATTGTTCTTACTGGTGGGACGACCAACCAGAAGAGGACTGGCGCAGGAGATGGCTGAGAGGGCCTTGGCAAACAGCATCGTCCGAAGTAACAGGGGGAGGGGAGGACATGGATGTGTTGGGAGAGGACCTCGGTTTCGAGCACACATACACTGAACTGGAAGCAGAGGAGATCGACGTCGACGAACTGTATCCAACATCTACCCCGGCAACTGCGGAACTCCCGGAACCTGCACCCGAGCAGCGGGAGGGGGGAAGGGGGGGCTTCGAGGGGGGGATGGATATCAGGGGTACAGGGACAGAGGCACAGGGAAGCCAGGAAATGGAGAGCGATGGAGAGGAATCCCAGGACAGCGAGGAAGAGGATGGCAATGACACAAGGGATTCCATGAGTCTCTCCAGTGAATCAGAGGATTCCCAGAAGGGAGCGCCTGTGGTCAGGGCAAGGGGAGCCCCAGGGGGAAAGTGTCAGGAGCGGGGGGTCAGCAGGGGACCCCAAAGCGGCAGCGGGGAATCAGGGCCAGCTTCCCCACCAGAGCGCAGCGAAGGGGGGGGGGAGTTTCCAACGTGTCAGGGGAAACAGCTCCGGCAGCAGAGAAGGAGGAGGGGTCAGAGCAAGCCATTCTCCCGGAAGGGGAGGAGGGCAGTGAGGGGAGTAGCATAACTGTCAAAAGGAAGGCTAGAGGTTGGGCGCGCGCGCCAAGTTCAAATGAGGAGGCGCGCGGAAGAACAGGGAGCCCGGAGGAGGAGCCAGGTCCCAAAGCCCGCAGGAGGGGGGAAGAGCAGTCTGGAGATTCCGCGTCAGGAGAATCTAGGAGGGGCGGAACCCCGGCGGGCAGAAAGACCCTGCGGAAAAGGAAGGAGAGAAAAAGGTGGAGCAGCGTAAGCCTATTAAGCTGGTGTAGGGGAGGGACCGATTCAGAGGGGACTTCTACCGTCTAAGGTTAACAGACGTGGGGGCTGCGCGCCTCGGTTGTGGAACTTACTATGAACTGCAATAAACGTACTTGTATATAAGAAGAACTTGGCGTTGGTCTTTCGTGAGCTGAGACCTGAGGCAGCCCTGACAATTATGAACAACAGTGGAAAGAACTGGGAGATGCAGCACTTCAAAAGGACTCACGGAAAGTAGCCCAAGGCACAAATGGGCTGGGCTACTCGTGAGAAGCATCTGTCCAAGGAAAGGATTGGGTGACATATTTTACAGAAATATATGGCCCCTGTCCTGACCCACCCCCACAAGTTTAGTATACTCAGTTATCAGAACTGCCAGAATGGCCAGACGTCACGCCCAATCAGATTAAGAGGGGAATCGCAAGCCAACTAGCTAATAAAGCTCCAGGAGAAGACATAATCCCAATGGAGATCTATAAGATAAGACCTGATTTCTGGCAACCCATTTTTGCAAAATTGTTTTCATACAGGTCACATACCTGAAAGGTGGAAGTTGAGTATAATTGCCCCAATATATAAAAAGGGTGATAAGAAAAACCCTGCCAATTATAGACCCATTAGTTTGTTAGATGTAGCCTCCAAACTATATGCCAGGCTCCTTCTTGGGAGACTAGAAGAATGGGCAGATACAAATAAGGTGATATCTGAAGTCCAGGCAGGTTTCCAAAGAGGGAAATCCACATTGGACCAGTGCTTTGTGCTGAACTTTCTGCTATGTAAATACATCCATAATTTGAAGCATAAATTATATGTTGCTTTTATCGATCTAAAGTCAGCTTTTGATACGGTCCCAAGACACGCATTGTGGCAAAAATTGGAAAAGACAAATATAGACCTCCGTCTATTATTTCTCATCAAAACATTATATACTGACACATCAGTACAAGTAAAGGTGGATCTGGCTGGCCATCTCACCACTAGAATTAAGACCATTACTGGAGTCAAACAGGGATGCATTTTGGCACCTTTCCTGTTCAATTTTTATATTAATGACATGGTTAAAGAACTGGAGGGCCTACAGTTTGCCCCTGTCACAATTCTCGACCAAAAACTCTCAGTTTTAATGTATGCTGATGACCTAGTACTTGTACCTAGAACCCAGGTGGGCCCGAGACGGCTGCTTGCAAAATTAAGTTCTTATTGCACGAGGAATGCTTTATCTATTAACTATGATAAGACGCAGGTCATTGTATTTGGGAAGCGTTCTAAAAAGCATGTTTGGCAACTGGATGAACACATCATAAACCAAGTAAATACGTTTAAATATCTGGGATTGATTTATTCAGAAACGGCATCTTGGAATACACAGCTATCCAATATTAAATTGCAAGCCTTTAAATCAGCAAAAGCCATTCTGAAATTCACTGCATGTAAAGGTGGAAATCTGGTCAACCCAGCTCTATCTGTGTATAAAGCAAAAACAATGGCCCAGATTTTATATGGTGCAGAGGTTTGGGGTACCTCAAAGGTCTCTGGTCTGGAACCCCCACAGAATTATTTTTTAAGAGTTCTTTTAGGTTTATCCAAAGACGTGCAATCTGCCATGGTCAGGTTGGAAACTCGCACGTTGAGCATAGAGAGCCAAATAGATAAAAGAATTCTCTGTTACTGGTTTAGAGTTCAACAGATGGACAACACTAGGCTACCAAAAAAATGCCTGATTGAGCTCTCAAATGGATAACTCCTTAAAAACTGGGTACATCATGCTGCCCAACTGATGGGCAACTATGACCTCTCAGTGACTGAGATTAAAGAACTCCCCTTATATTCACAGAAAAATATTTTTAAACGAACCATAAGGGCAGTGGCAACTAAAAACGATCTAAACTCTATGTGCACATCTACATGCGCCCCATTGTATTTTAAATTTAGAGAGGTCAATGAACACATATCTTATTTTAATGAATTGACTTTTGCACAGCTTCGAAAAGCTTTTACAGAGCTACGACTAAATACAATAAGCTCTGCTTATAGATATGGGAGACACAGAGGCATACCAAAAAACGAACGTGTTTGCATTAGGGGATGTTCTGAAGTAGAGGACCTTATGCATTATATTTGCACTGTCCGTTATATAATAATGCAAGAAAAAGATTTTTGGTACCTATAATGACAGGGTCCCCTGACCAGAACCCCCTTGACATGATGTTATATCTCCTTGCAGACACAGATAAGTATGTGACCTGGCGGGTAGCACTTTTTGCAACTGCTGCTAGGAAAATTAGAGCAAATTATATAGCCAAGGTAGCCATTAACTGTAAAGGAGATGAATTTATTTGATCCCATCTATCTACCTCAGGCTATGCTCTATCTTTGTCACCAAACTCTGAGTATAAATTGCACACTGTATTAATTGATACTGTTTTTAACATTAGTGACCATGTGATGATTTTAGCTTATGAATTTTATTGTTTAATGCTTTTATATGTACATTGGGATACTTTTATAGCTTTGTTTAGAGTACGTAATGTTTTAATAATACAAATGTTTTAAGTCTTTTTTTACCAATTCAGTATATTTTCTTTTATTGTCAAATAATTCTGTGTACATTGTGGCAGCCTTTGGCTATGTGCAATAAACTGACTGAGACTGAGACTTTATAAATGTATATTTCAATTTTTTTTCAATTCATTATAAATCTTTTCCCAGAAGTCTTTCACCTTGGAGCAGGTCCACCACATATGAAAGAATGTTCCTTCCTTTTCTTTACATTTCCAGCCTGGGAGTCATTTTGGACTTATAGCTGTCCATGGAGGCACAGATCAATTCTGTGTGCAGGGCAGCCATCTACCATCTCCATCTGGTACACAGGATGAGACCCTACCTGCCCATGCACTGTCTTGCCAGAGTGATACATGCTCTGGTTATCTTAGGCTTGGATTACTGCAATGCACTCTATGTGGGGCTATCTTTTAAGGTAACTTGGAAAGTATAACTACTCCATAATGCGGCAGCTAGACTGGTGACTGGGAGTGGTCGCCAGGATCATATAACACTGGTCCTAAAGGATCTACACTGGCTCCCTGTACATTTCCAAGCACAATTTAAAATGTTGGTGCTAACCTTTAAAGTCCTAAATGGCCTCAGCCCTGTATACCTAAAAGAGAATCTCCACCCCCATCGTTCGACCCAGACACTGAGGTCCTCCTTCGGGGGTCTTCTGGTGGTTCCCTCATTGTGAGAAGTGAGGTTACAGGGAACCAGGCAGAAGGCCTTCTCGGCAGTACCGCCCTCCTTGTGGAACGCCTACACAACTTTTAGAAGACATCTGTTGTGAGGTTTGGAGTTTACAGGGTTAACACCTCTGTGTGTCCTGCATCTGGGGAGGAGCCTTCCCTACATCTGGGAAAGCTGAGTTATTTGCCTGTGAGTTACTTTCACTTTTCTGCGGAGAGAAGCAGAGACATCATGTCAGCTGTCTCTGATGGATTGTTTGTTGTTTTATCTGTCTGATGTAAATAAAGCTGCTAGTTTAGAAGAACGACAGCATGTGGACTCTCTCATCACTCACACGTCAAGCACTTGCTGTGCCGCTCTGCTACAAGTCCAGGAATTCTGTTGCTGTGGAAGCGTACTGGACTGGTCATCTGAAGGCAGCCCTGTATTGAGAAGTTTCTAATGTTTGATTGAGTTTTAAAATGTGTTTGAAGCTGCCTAGAGTGGCTGGGGCAACCCAGCCAGAGGGTCAAGGTAGAAATAATAACACTGTTGTTGTTGTTGTTCACATTCTCAGTTGAAACATTAGCTATTGAACCAACAGCATGGAGATAAAAGGAACAAAAATAAAAAGGAAATGTACAAAGTAATGCCTTTTTGCAGATGATATAGCAATTATGCTATCCAATCCAAAAGATGCAATGCCTGTAAGTAATTATGGTAAAACACTGGATTAAAATCAACAAATCCAAATCATAAATAATGTACTTTATATATTCAAGTATAAGCCAACCCAAATATAAGCCAAGGCACCTAATTTTACCACAAAAAACTGGGAAATTTTATTGACTCAAGTATAAGCCAGTTCACCACACTACAAACCTCCTGGTGGGCCAGAGTGCGTGTGCTTGCATGCACACATGGCAGAGGGGGCTTCTCTCTCCCCCTGCCTACCTAGGGTGCCAAATAAGAAAAAGTCAAGCAGAAATAAGAACTGGGAGCTAACAGTAGAGACTTAAGAGCTGAGTCTTAAAAATATTAATATCATCGTTTCTGACTTCATGGGACTTTCAGATCCTTAATGATTGCAAGCACACAGACAGTCCTCCCAGTTTAATTATTATACTATTTCTGTACACTCTTTCCCTTCTTTAGACTTTCTTTGGGTAAAGGGAAAAATACAGTGGAAAGCGGAAATAAACTTTCCCCTTTTTGGACCCCCCCCCCCCTTCTCTCTTTATATTAAATTTAATATTGGATTTGAAGTGCATCAAGTTTGAGTGCTTTATTTTTGGATTTCTGGAACTACAGTGACTCAGTGACTATTTCTGGAACTACAGTGACTCAGGACTTGGGGGCCATTTTCTCATCCTTTTTCTGGAACTACAGTGACTCAGGAATTGGGGGCCATTTTCTTCTCCTTTTTGTTTTTGCTGCCTCCCTCTTAAGCTTCATGGTTCGGTTACAATTTGGATTACAATATTAGAACACTTCAGCAAGAAGATTGGAAGGGAAAAAAGGGGGGGAGAGGCGTTTTGGATTACAAATACTTTATCTTTGGTCCTTCAAAACTTTTAAATCAATTTGCCCCAATTTGGATTAGGCCTACAAGTGGCTGAAGAGTATTCAAGTCAAATGGGATTAGGCCGGCAAGTGGCTGAAAATTAGAGACTCAATTGAATTAATATCTCAAACATAAGAAATCGGGGGGGGGGGAGAAAACATCAACTTAACAAAGGATAAATGAACTAATTTAATCAGTGTTTTTTTAAAAAAATATCCCCACAGTTGAAAGTTATTAACTGCATTAATTAGACGGAATGTATTGAATTGCATTAATTGGACTGAGCGTATTACCGGTAATTGGACTGAACGTGTATTGAAATGCATCAACTGGACAGAGTGTATTAATTGGACTGAATGTTTTGAAGTTGAATTATTGGATTTACTGGAATAATTGAACTGATTGTTTCCAAAATGTGTTAATGCAAATGTTTTACTGGTATTATTATGTTTAAAAATAAGAATTGGTTAATTGGAGAAAACAATTAAGGAGGTTGAGAAAAGGGGTCTAAATTAATATATAGAGTGTTGGGGAAAGTGGTTGAAGAGGGACACCTAGTGGCGTATTTGATAATAGACGGTTTGCTGGTTAGAAATTAAAGGAGACTTTGCTGAATCTCCTTATATTTAGAAATTATTTGAAGGGGATTGTACGTCCCCTAGGGGTAAAATTGTTTATTACATTAGAAATTTTAGAAATAGTTTGAAAAATTTTGTAATACTCTAAAAGCTGACTCAAAATGTCTGGGGAAAATGGTAAAAAAATAGGAGGTACGCCGGTGGAAAGGAGAGTATCACGACAAGAAGAAATTAAAGATCTGGACGTTCTGTGGTTGAAGATAAAAGAAGAATTCAAGCAAAGCAAGCAGCACATGGAAAAGAAGTTAGGAGAGGTGCAGGAAATGCTAGATAAAAAAATAGAGGGGGCAGTTGGAGAACTCTCAAATAAAATAAAAGATCTGACAGTTAGATCAAAAACAATAGAAGAATCAACTAAGAGAATTCAAAAGGAAGTGAAAGAGAATAAGAAGGAGACAGAATTAAAGAAGAACTAGGAGATTTGAGCAAAAGTCAGGACCAAGTTTGGGATAGTCTAGCCATGCTGGAGATGAGGCAGAGGCAATTGAACCTGAAATTCAGAGGAGTAGGTGAAGAGATAAACGAAAATATTAAGGTTAAAATGATTAAAGAGCTAGCAAAGTGGCTTGATATGAAAGAAGAAGAGGTTGAATTTACCGTGGAAAATGCGTTCAGAATAAAAGCTAAATCAAAGAGATTACTGGGAGATTGTTTAGTGATATTCAACGCCTTAGATATGAGGAATGCAATATTAAAGACAAGTTACCAAAAAAAGTTGATAATTAACGGTAGACCGATCATTATATTCAAAGAAATTCCTACTAGATTTCTACGAAAAAGAGAGGGTTACAAACAGCTAGTGAGTGTCCTGAAAAGAAACGGCATACAGCACAGGTAGGAGTTCCCGGAAGGGATCTCCTTCTACTACAAAAATAAAAGATTTAGATTGACAGATACACAAGAAGTGAGGAAATTTTCAAGGAGATATGAGAAGGAGCTTGGAAAGATGGAGGAGAAATTTGGAGAAAGGGAGTCAGAAGTAGAGGAGAGAAGAAGGAAGAGGGACAGAGAGGAGGAGAAAGAAGGAAGAGGAAAAGAAGAGGATGAGGAGGAAATAGAAGAAGGAGCAGAGGGAGAAGAAGAAGAGGAGGAGGAGGACTTGGAAGACAAGACTACTTGAATTTAAATTTAGTTCATTTTTACAGTTAATTTGATTAGATAACAATGGCATTGAAATTAATAACATGGAATGTGAATGGTCTAAATGAGAAATCTAAGAGGAATAAAATTGAAAATGTATTGAAGAAAAAAAATATTGATGTGATTTGTTTGCAAGAAACCCACATTGCTAAAAAACATAAACATATTTTGAAAAATAAAAGATTAAGGGAGGAGTTTATTAATTCTGATGTGTGTGAAAAAGAGGGGTTGTTCTTTATGTCACAGAAAAATGGGAACCTAAATTAATCTGTAAGGATGAGGAAGGGAGAATATTGGGAGTACAAATCAATTTTCAAGGTGAAAAACCTAATGTGGTCACTATCTATGCCCCAAATACAAATAAGGCAGAGTTTTATAGAAAATTGGAAGAGAGATTGATTGAGTTAGAAGATCAAAAAACAATTGTATTAGGAGATTTTAATGGAGTGGTAAAGACAGAACTGGATAGATCATCAAAGAAAAAGAAAGGCAACCAAGGGAAACTACCAAAATCCTGGTTCAACTTGGTAGAGAATTGTCAGCATCGCCCTAGAGCCAGTGCACCAACTGGACTCTTGCACCTCAACCCCGACTGGGCTAGGCGAGCTGGGTAGCACTGCCAGAGACCTCCTTTCTCACAGGAACAGGTCACAGTGCTGTGAACTCACAGCTTAGAGCTGAGAGCACCGGATTCACTGTCTCAATAATACAGTCGTTGCGCAGCAGAGTTTTGCAGAGTCTTGCAGAGTATAAACCACTCGGAGAGCAGCTCTGTAGAATATCTTCCTTTTATTCTGTAACTACAACTATGATACAAAACTATATACAGAGCTGAATATTCTAAGCATAAATCAATGCTACACTGAGAGTCTGCAGCTGCTCTTAGCAGCAATCTTATCTCTAGGATCTCTAACACTCTCACTTTCTCTCCAATACACTGACTGACTGACTCTCTTTCTCACACACAGATATGTTGCTGGGCAGAATAAGTAGATAGGCAGGACACGCCTCCTTCTCTCTGGAGAGTCAGCAGAGACCATCAGGAGATCATCAGGAGATTCTTGGGTATGGGAGGGGTGAAATCTCCTCAAGAATATGGACTTAATAGATGTTTGGAGAGATAAAAATCCAAATACAAAGCAATTCTCTTTTCCCCCCGGAACCACACCAGAGTTGGGCGAGGATAGATCAGGTCTGGGTTTCAAGATACTTAACCCCAAGAATTTCAAAATGTGAAATACAGCCAAGAACTTTGTCAGATCATAACCCCATAGGTTTAGAAATAAAAGGTAAAGTACAAAGCGTATATAGATGGAGGATGAATGAAAATCTTTTTGAGAATCCTGAAGTAATTGAAAAAGCAAAAGATACCCTGAAAGATTACTTTAAATGGAATTTAAACAAAGATACTAATATTGATACAGTCTGGGACGCAAGCAAAGCCGTCATGAGGGGTCATCTAATACAGCAAAATAGCTATAGAAGAAAATTAAGAGAAAAAAAGAAAGAAGATATCCTAAATCAATTAAGAGAATGCGAGAGAAATTTAACGATAAAACCTAAAGATGAACAGAATAAACAAGCAATTAAGATGTTACAAACCCAATATTCAATATTGGTTAATCAGGAGGTAGAAGGGAGAATAAAATCAATAAAGCAGAGATTTTTTGAATCAGCCAACAGAACAGGAAAACTTTTGGCATGGCAGTTACGGAAAAGACAAAAACAAAGTGTAATAAATAAGATCAAAGTTGAAGGACGCCAAATAGAAAATTCGGATGAAATTATGAGAATATTCCATAAATATTATGAAAAATTATATAAAAGAGAAAATGAAGAAACAGATAAAATAGGAAAATACTTAGAAGACTACAAAGGAAAACATATAGTTGAAGAAGAAAAGGCACTATTGAACAATCCAATTACGAAAGAAGAAATAAAAGAGGCGATAAATAAAATGAAATTAGGCAAAGCTCCAGGTCCAGATGGATTATTGGCCAAATATTATAAAATCTTGGTGGACCAACTAACCCCACCATGTGATGTGATGAACAGCATTCTGCAAGGAGGGAACCTACCAGGCACGTGGAAGGAAGCGTATATAACCCTGATTCCCAAACCAGACACTGATAGATTGAGTATGAAAAACTATAGACCCATTTCATTGTTGAAAAATTATTATAAAATCTTTGCAGAAATACTGGCAAATAGATTTAAAAACTGTTTAAAAGATTTCATACATAAAGATCAAGCTGGATTTCTCCCAAATAGACAGCTTAAGGATAATGTTAGACATATCATAAACATCATAGAATATCTGGAAGTCAAAAATGAAATACCGGTGGCCTTAATATGTATAGACGCTGAAAAAGTGTTTGATAACGTTTCATGGCCGTTTCTGTTAAAGAGTATGGAGAAAATGGGGATAGAGGGCACCTTTATGAAAGGCATAAAGGCGATTTATTCTAACCAAACAGCTAAATTGACTGTTAACAATAATTTGACAGATACATTCAATATCATGAAAGGAACAAGACAAGGTTGCCCTCTCTCTCCTTTATTATTCATATTTATTATTCATATTAGAGGTTATAGCAAACAAGGTGAGAACTATGCCAGAGATACGGGGAATTAAAATTGGCACTAAGGAATACAAGTTGAAAGCTTATGCGGATGACTTGGTGTTATCATTAGAAGAACCACAAACAAGCGTCGGTAAAGTTTTGGAACAATTAGAAGAATTCGGCAAAGTATCAGGTTTTAAACTAAATAAAACAAAGACTAAAATGCTGGTTAAAAATATGGATAGGAATATAAAGGAGCAATTAGAACAGAAATTTGGAATCAAGGTCGTAAAAAAAAGTAAAATATCTAGGTATCTGGTTAACATCGAAAAACATTAACTTAATCAGTGATAATTATACACCCACGTGGAAAGAGATTAAAAAGGATTTGGATATATGGAACAGGTTAAAACTTTCATGGTCCGGAAAGATGGCGGCAATCAAGATGAATATTCTCCCGAAAATGCTGTTCTTATTTCAGACTATTCCGGTAATTAGGGGATCTTCGATTTTTAAGGAATGGCAAAAAATAAAATAAAATAAAAAAATTATATGGCAGGCAAAGAGGCCGAGAATTAAGTTCCAACTACTAACGGACCGGAGAGAAAGAGGCGAGTTTTCCGTGCCAAATCTAAGATTATATTACGAGGCATCCTGCTTGTGTTGGCTTAAAGAGTGGATTACTTTAGAGAATTTGGACTTGTTGGATTTAGAAGGCTTTAATAATAGATATGGCTGGCATGCTTACTTGTGGCTCAACAAAGGAAAGGTTCACAAAGGGTTTTCAAATCATATTTTTAGAGGAGCATTGCATGAAGTTTGGGGAAAAAATAAGAAACTTTTAGAAAAGAACACCCCCTGGTGGTTATCCCCGACAGATATCCTAACAATAAAAAAACTGAATATGGAGGGGAAAAGGTTAACATATGAAGACATATTGGTGAAAACAGAAAAAGGTTGGAAGATCAAAACATATGACGAACTGAAAGATAGATTGACAGGCTGGTTACAATACCATCAGATAAATGCACTTTGGAATGAAGACAAAAAAATGGGGATGAATGAGAAAAAATCTAGATATCAGATAGAAATTATAGAAGGGAAAACCAAACTTTTAGCCAAGATGTATAATTTTTTGTTAGAATGGGACACAAAAGACGAATTGATAAAGGAGGTAATGGTAAAATGGGCAATTGACTTTGGATATAATATAGAGTATGACAAGTGGGTGAGGCTATGGAATAGAGGAATGAAATTTACGGTTTGTGTCACATTAAGGGAAAATTTGGAGAAAATGATGTACCGATGGTACATCACACCGGTAAAATTGGATAAGATGTATAAAAGTGGAAATAAAGCATGTTGGAGATGTAAGCAGAAGGAGGGGGACTTATACCATATATGGTGGGTGTGTGACAAAATGAAAAAAAATTGGGAGCTTATATACAACGAATTAAAAAAAATCTTTAGATATACTTTTTTTAAAAAACCAGAGGCATTCCTCCTAGGAATAATAGGTGATGAAATTAAAAAGGAAGACCAGAGTTTGTTCCATTATACAACGACGGCAGCCAGGATATTGATAGCTCAAAAATGGAAATCAGCAGAGATTCCCACAATTATGGATTGGCAAGTAAAATTATTTGAATATGCAGAATTAGCAAGAATGACATATAAAATTAGACACCAAAAAGAAACAAAGTTTATTGAAGAATGGAGTAAATTTGTGACATATATTGAAAGGAACTGTAACAAATTAAAAACTACAGTAGGTCTAACATAAACCTTGCGACGTGTATATAATAGATATAGAAACTGTAGGAGAAGAAGTATACCAAGAAAACCGTAACAGGATAGGAAGGAGGTCGAGGCGTGATTTAATGCAGTGTAAATAAGAGGATGGTACTCAACAATGATTGTCAAGAGTGTTTATTTTTATTTCTGTTTGTCTGTTTTCCTTTGTTTCTTGTTCTTTGTGTAACTGAAAATTTCAATAAAAAAAAGAAAAGAAAGAAATTTGCCATGAAGTAATAAAATATTTGGGAGTGCAGATAAATAATAATCTATCAGCTGTAAAGAAAGACCGCTTTACATAATTATTTTTACAGATATGATGGGATTGTAGATCTTGGAAAGATGTAAATTTATCAGTCAGAACGCGTAGCTGCTTTAAAGATGGTTATCGTTTGAATTTTTTGTTTCCCATTCAAGTGCTGCCAATTATGATTGCAGTGCTCAATAAACAAGTTTATTTAATAAATTAAAACAGAGGGATAGCTCAAAAAGGGACATTTCTGTGAAAATTATAATAATAGTTATTGTTCATATCCTACCTTTTTTTCCTGACAGGGACCATCCTGCTGAAAAGGAAACGGGAAAAGCATAAAACACGCATGCACACTATTTATTTAAAACATACAGATCATTACAGTAAAAACTACACAGCACCAGCCCTTTCCTTAAAAACATACCCTGTTTTCCCGAATTGTCTAATTGTGAGTCAGCCAGACTCCATCAGGGCAGAGCGAGCAGCAGGTGGCAGCTTGTCCTGGCGGCGGCGCAGGCTCTCTGATTTAAAGAGACCTCGCACTGCCTGAACAGCTCCGGCTGTGCTGCGGCCAATCAGTGAGCTGTGCGGTGTCGCCCGCCGCTACGGTCCAAAGGAGTCAGACGCCTTACAGTAGCTTTGGCGGCCTTATATTCCGGGGAGGCCTTATGTTCGGGGAGGTCTTATTTTCGGGGGATGCCTTATATTACAGCGAGAGGCAAAACTGGAAGTAGGTATTATTTTCAGGGGATGTGAAAATAATGTTTCAGAGGCAGACTTATCAGGAAAACGGAATCAGAAACAAATAAGGTGCAGGTTCTTGAACTATACATACCAAGCCTACTAAACTTTTAAAAAAGCCCGATGAAGCAAAGAAAAAGAAAGAAAAAAGCCTTGTTATGGACAAAGTTACAAGCAGATCAAAGAATGAGGTCTGGTTGTGGTATGAAAATGAATCCACAGAAGGGGCAACAGGTATAATAAATCCTATCACACTGTCTTTTGTTGCAACAAAGCGTGTTCTCCCTAGCAGAGAGCACGTGTTGCGGTTGGGAACAGGCCACCCTCCAGTGACTAGGCAAATTTAGTTGAATCCCGACCATTTAAATGGTTAAACTGGGTTGCTGGGGTGTTTTGATTGTTGCCAATTCAGAGGAGGGGTCAGAGTCTATATATACAGGGGCCAGACGTTGGCACGGCCTCTTGGCCGTTTTGCATCGGATCACATGGAGCACTTGGACAATCTTCTCATTGTCTGGTTACATTTCTTTATTTCTTTATTTTCCCCTTCTTTTTAATCCTCTCTAGTCCCTTAAATAATTTAATTACCCCCCTTTCCTGTTCAATTTCCCACCCCACCCCTTACCCTGCCCCGTAGGAAGATTCTCCCTGTATCTGTGGCTTGCCTTTCCCAATAGGGAGAGAGCCCCCGTTAGGGGCTTTCTTTCGCAAAAAGGTTTCCCCCGTTTCTCTTGTTGAAATTGTGGGGCTAGTCAGGGCTGTTCCCAGCTTAGCTGGTATCACTTTCGTTTATAGTATCCCCAAAGGTTGGCTTTATGGCTCCCTGTGCCTCCAAGGACTATGAGCACTCTGTATATGCTCTTGAACTATGCTGTTTCTGAACAAGTTTATTTTCTTTAAGTTTGTTTTGCCCTGATAGTGGCGACTGCCATTTTAGAGATGCGCCATTGTGGATTAGTGGCTAAAGTGTAGGACTAGGACCTGGGAGACAGGGTTCATATACCCCTCTTAGCCATTGTTATAACAAAACAAAACAAACTGCTCCTTATGGGCTATTCTGTTGCTGGGTAGTTCGGCCCATTTGTGATAAAAGAACTTTGGGTTTCTTGAAGGGGTGCTTCCCTCTAAAAGGGCAAGCAGGGGTACCTGGACAAGCTGTGGGCTACCTCAACTCTGCTATTTCACTGGAAACATTTATGCCTGGCCTAGCAGGTGACCCTAGGGCTTTACCCTAGAATTCGATGGCCTGTAAGTGTTTCCGGCCTCAATAGTGTCCCCATGTGGTCCATGAAGAATTGGTTTCACTGGGTCAGCGGATAGTGCCGGTAATGCCTAGGTTGCAGGATTGGTCCCTGTATGGGACAGCTGCATGCTCCCCTATTGCTCTACCTGGACACTTAAGTCCTTTTGGTGGTTACCTCACTGCGAGGGATGTAACGGGCGCCATGTTTGCAATATGCAACTGGGAGAAAGCACCTTTGCGTGCGTTGCAGAGCACGGCGCTGCACGGGCTGCAATTGCATTGCATTGCTAGGAGATTTGCAGTTGCATTGCACAGAGGGTGTGTGCATTGCACGGAGGGTGTAGTTGCATTGCACGGAGTTTGTTGTCGCATTGAACAGAGGGTGTGCAGTGCACGGAGTGTGTAGTTGCATTGCATGGAGTGTAGTTGCATTGCAGGGAGTGTGTAGCTGCATTGCATGGAGGGTGTAGTTGTATTGCACAGAGTGTGTTGTTTTGTTTTTGCATTGCACGGAGTGTGTGTGCATGGCACGGAATATGTAGTTGCATTGAACAGAGGGTGTGCAGTGCACGGAGTGTGTAGTTGCATTGCATGGAGTGTAGTTGCATTGCATGGAGGGTGTGTGCATTGCAGGGAGTGTGTAGCTGCATTGCATGGAGGGTGTAGTTGTATTGCACAGAGTGTGTTGTTTTGTTTTGTTTTTGCATTGCACGGAGTGTGTGTGCATGGCACGGAATATGTAGTTGCATTGAACAGAGGGTGTGCAGTGCACGGAGTGTGTAGTTGCATTGCATGGAGTGTAGTTGCATTGCATGAAGGGTGTGTGCATTGCAGGGAGTGTGTTTTGCATTGCACGGGGTGTGTAGTTGCATTGCACGGAGGGTTTGTGTGTGCATTGCATGTAGTGTGTAGTTGCATTGCACAGAGTGTGCTTTTTTTTTTGCATTGCACGGAGTGTGTAGTTGCATTGCATGGAGAGTGTGTGCACTGCACGGAGTATGTTTTTGCATTGCACAGAGTGTGTGTCTGAAAAGGAAGCTGGCTTGGCGGCAGCTTGGTTGGGACTTCTTTAGGGGTTCAGGCCAGCATCGGCCCTGTAAATTTACATATCATGATGGCAGCACAAGATGCCCCCTGCCCAAGCGGGGGCTGGAAGCTGGCAAGCAATAGCTCAATACCATTTGCCCATATTCCCATTTTATTTAGGGATCCAGTTGGATATCGTTGCTAAAACATACCACTTGGCTATGGAGAAGCTGTCTGCCTTGAAGGAAGTTAATTTGTAATACTTCCTCTGTAGCAAGTGATGCTTCACCAGATCCGATCTTGCTGGGTCACTTAACTAATCTTCCCACTAGGCCAGGCTGCCTAGATTTCACCCCTCCCATATCCAAGAATCTCCTGAGGAGTCTGCTGATTCTCCAGAAAGGAGGAGGCGTGTTCTGGTCTCTACTTATTCTGCTCCAGCACCAAGTCAGTCAGTCAGTCAGTCAGTGTCGGAGAGGGAGACAGACTGAGTGTTAGAGATCATGTGTAGAGATAAGGTTGCTGCTAAGGGCAGCTGCAGACACTCAGTGCAGTGCAGCATTTATTTATACTTAGACCTATTAAGCTCTGTATATAGTTTGTATAGTTGTAGATAGAATAAAGAAGATATTCTACAGAGCTGCTCTCTGAGTTGTTTATATACTCTGCTAGACTCTGCGGTACTCTGCTGTGCGACGACTGTCTTTTGTTGGAGTGAATCCGGTGCTCACAACTCTAAGCTGTGAGTCCACAGCACTTTGAGCTGTTCCTGTGCAGAAGGTGGTCTCTGGAAGTGCTACCCACCCAGCTCGCCTAGCCCAGTTGGGGCTGAAGTGGATGAGTCCAGTTGGTGGCACTGGCTCAAGGGCGATGCTGACAGAGGTCCCCTTACCTTTGTGTATGCCTACCAAGTGTGGTGAAGGCAGATATCAGGCGATGGTAGCAATTCCTGAATGTATGCAATAGTAGTTCGCCATGGCAGGATACCTTGAACCCGCTCAGGGATTTTCAGGTTCATGCTGGTGCTGCTGGATCTTTGCCCTTTGGTTTTTATTTCAAGGGCTGCTGGTGTGCAAAGCTATGGCCTCAAGCCTGGTGTGGTGAGGCAATCATGTGACATAACTTTTCTTGAGTTTTCCCCATTGTAGTAGCAGTTCATGTGGCCCGAGGAGTTCAGTGACCATCGGATCTGCTTTTGGTCTGATAACCAGGTGGTGGTGAGCGTCTTGGCAAAACAGTCCTCATGCTGTAACACAGTCTCTGCCCCTCCGCTCATGCTTTCGAGCTGCGCCACTTAAGGTTTAATATTGTGCTTTCTACTCTCCAAATTACGCTGACACTATCCGATTTTCAGATGAAGCGCTTCAGATCCTGGGCTCCAGACTCAGCTATTGCCAGACTTTTCCAGTCTTGTGGCATTTTGACAACAATTAGTAATTTCAGAGAGCGGCAGCTTCCATTTCCCCTTCTGCTTTTACCTCTTATGGGAAGGCCTGGATGGTTTTCTTAGCCTTAAGCTGGCAGTTCTTGGCCATTCGGAAGAATTTGCCCCCATCCTCTGAGCAGATCCTGCAGTATTTGGTCCACCTGCTGCAGATTGGGCATGCGGTTATAACTATCCGAATTCAGTCCGCTGCAATGTCTGTTACATTGAAGCTTTATTTTTTCAGAGACCCTTGTATAAAGTTTGCAGCGCGCAGGGCCTTGGAAGGTTGGAATAGGCTCCAACCTCATAGGACAGTGGGCAGGGAGTCGGTCAATTTTACCTATGCAGTATCTGCAACAAGTTAAAACTTGTCTGCGGGTTAAAGATCAAGGTGAGACTCCTTTCAGTAGTCCATTGCATTTTCGCACTGAGGGTTGGGGAAATGGTTGTTGGAGCCAGCACGGGGCTGAGAGTCTGGAGGCTTATTGCTTCAGGACTTTTCCTTATCCTTTGGAGCTTGTCATTAGAGCTGGTAACTCTAAAACAGACTTAGTGGGCAGGAGTGCCACAATCAGGCTTCCCGCCACAGGTGAAAATGGGTTCCCGTTAGCCTGGCATCAATGTGCTTTCGTCGTGCACCAGTTATTACAGCCTGCGGCTTGCTTACCGCTGAACACTCCTCATTCCTTACGATTAGGTGCTGCTGCAAAGGCTGCACACTGGGGGCCTGTCAGTAGACAGGATTGTGAATACGGGTCATTGGAAGTCTGACGCTGACAAGGGTTATATCAGGAAGTGTCACAGTGATGTCTGTGCTGATGCTTGTCTGTTGTTTCCTTTTTTCATAGGAGCAGCTGTGCACATTTGGGCCACAGCATTGTACACTAGGCTGGCAAGCATGTTGACGGGTTTGGACTGGGGCGTCATCTCAGTCTTCCTGCCCATGTGAACATATACTGGATGTCCAGATGGGGAATGCTTTGGGAGGAGATCCTTCCTTTGGTGCGGTCGAGTGTGACCTGTGCAGGTCCTCCCGCAGTGCTGGTGGTACAGCTGGGCGAGAATGTTTGCTGTCTTCCTCCAGCATAAGTTTGCATTCCTGCATGCAAGAGGGCTTGGATTGAGTTGATGGCAGCTCTCCCTGGACTCAAAATAATTTAAGGCATTGGTTCAAGGTGGTCTGGAGGGGGGGTTGGAGCACCTGTCCCCTCCAATGCGCAAAGATGTTCCATTAAGGGAATCCAAGGATTTGCCATGATTTTGTCGACCCCTTTTGAGGGGTAGGGCCATGCAAGAGTCCCTGGGAGCATTTGGGGTGAGCTTGAGTCTGATCCTGGTTCATTCCTCCCCCATGCTGTTTACTGGAACTGACGATATGGTGGGGCCCAGTCGTCAGTGCTGCCCTGCTGAGGTCAGGTGCAGCTAGTCGGGAGCCAATGCCTAGACAAACTACCACCGAGCAGGCCAGAAAGCATGTTAATAAGGCGGTGGATAATAGAATAAAATAAATAAAGTAAATAAAATAACAAATAAAATAAAATAGGTCCTTGCTTTAGGTGGTTCTGTAATATTGCACCCTCCTAATTTTCTTCAAGGCTATTGCCCTCTTTAGGGCAGATGGGGTGCATCTTTCCCCTATGGGGAACGACACCTGGCGGGATGCGATTGCCTTGGGATTCATTGCTCCCCCACAATGTTTGCTGGTACTGACGATATGGTGGGGCCGAGTCGTCAGTGCTGCCCTGCTGAGGTCAGGTGCAGCTAGTCGGGAACCAATGCCTAGACAAACGTACCACCAAGAAGGCCGGAAAGCATGTTAATAAGGCAGTGGAAATAAAATACAGGTCGTTGGAAATCGAATGCATTCAAAGATTATGTTCGTTAACATTATTGGTGTCTTACAATTTTTGCTTGTTTCATCTTATTTATCAGGTTTAGCGGTGACCCGTGTTTGGATTGTGGGGCACAGTATCGTCCATTGGGCTGGCATCGCAGCACGGCAATCTGGATTGGGTCCAGATTTCGGCTTTCCTCCACATATTCGCTTGTCTTGGCTGTCCAGACGTGGGATGCGCTGGTCGGAGTTCCTGCCAAGTATCCGGAGGCAGTTGCCCCTGGAGGGGCCGCCAGCTGCTATTGTGGTGCAGATTGGTGAGAACGACCTGGTGCCCATGGACTGTTTGTCACTACGTGCTGCAATTTTGGGTGACCTGGAGACGCTGCGTGCAATGGTGCCGACAGCGAAATTTTTTTTGGTCAAAGCTTTTGCAACGCTGTGTTTGGAAGGGCAGTCGTTGCCCGGCTGCCACTGAAGGCCCGAAAACGCATCAATTCTGCTGTGGTCAAAAAAGCTTTGGAGCTGGTGGCGATGCAATTTCCCACCCCGAGATTCTTTTTGAGAGGCCATCCTTTTTCCAAGCTGATGGCATGCACCTTTCCGCTTCAGGGAATGAGGATTGGATAGGTGCGGTGGTGACCAAGCTGAGGTCTTGGTTGGGGCTGTGAGTGGTTTGGCGGTGAGCTGAGGGCTCCATGGTGGTTAGGCACTGGTTAAATTGGTGCTTGGAGGGGTAAGTGCCTATCCCTCCAAATGATGCGAATGGGAATTCCGTTAAAGGAAATCCAGGGGCTTGCCATTCTTTCGTCCTTGTCCCCGGAGTCGGACTTGGGCCGTGCAAGCCCCACAGGAACATGAGGGTGAGAAGTAATGGTCTGGTGCCCAGCTTTATTTCTCACCCAATACTTGTTTCCCACGCTGGCTTCCGCTGGTATCCGG
This sequence comes from Podarcis vaucheri, assembly GCF_965113315.1. Lineage (NCBI taxonomy): Eukaryota > Metazoa > Chordata > Lepidosauria > Squamata > Lacertidae > Podarcis > Podarcis vaucheri. Next base: position 7,063,491 of record NC_138757.1, read on the forward strand.
AAGGCCAGCACTGTCCCTGAGGGCAAGGACAGATAGTCGGAACCAGTGCCTAAGCAATCACTCACATTTTTGTATTTGAATAAAGTTGTGGCCAAAATTATGCCAAAAACCTTAAACAAAAATTGATGTGTGAAGTGTGAATTATTGGGGGGCTACTGTGACTCAACACGCAAAGCGTGTTCTCCCTAGCAGAGAGCACGTGTTGCGGTTGGGAACAGGCCACCCTCCAGTGACTAGGCAAATTTAGTTGAATCCCGACCATTTAAATGGTTAAACTGGGTTGCTGGGGTGTTTTGATTGTTGCCAATTCAGAGGAGGGGTCAGAGTCTATATATACAGGGGCCAGACGTTGGCACGGCCTCTTGGCCGTTTTGCATCGGATCACCCGCCCTCCCTCCCTTGTTTAAGGGGGGTATTGAAGGATTGCTTGACCTTGCTATGCCTGTCATGGGGTCGTTCGCCTTGGTGCGAGGGCCTGGTAGGAATTTTGCCATCTGGCTGATTGGCTGGTGCCATTTGGTTTTTGCCTACTGCGTAGCAAATCGTCACAACTTGTAAGGTTGGCGGTTAGGCACTGGTTAAATTGGTGCTTGGAGGGGTAAGTGCCTACCCCTCCAAATGATGCGAATGGGAATTCCGTTAAAGGAAATCCAGGGGCTTGCCATTCTTTCGTCCTTGTCCCCGGAGTCGGACTTGGGCCGTGCAAGCCCCACAGGAACATGAGGGTGAGAAGTAATGGTCTGGTGCCCAGCTTTATTTCTCACCCAATACTTGTTTCCCACGCTGGCTTCCGCTGGTATCCGGAAGGCCAGCACTGTCCCTGAGGGCAAGGACAGATAGTCGGAACCAGTGCCTAAGCAACCACTCACATTTTTGTATTTGAATAAAGTTGTGGCCAAAATTATGCCAAAAACCTTAAACAAAAATTGATGTGTGAAGTGTGAATTATTGGGGGGCTCCTGTACATTCTGCTGGGTTCCTCTGACATCTGTTCTTATTTCTGGTGACATTTGCATCACCGTCTCTTCAAAAATTGGTGCTTTGGAGCCTCTTCTGTCTTTAGTTTTACTTTTGTCAGGCTTATCTACACCATTAGCCATAACTATTCCAAAGTGTCAAGGTCAACTCACCCAGACACAGTTCACAGGATTTTCAGTGCACAGGCAACAGCAGACAACTCAGCAGCTCCCCCCTTTCAAAGTCTAATTCTTTTTACTCTTCTTATTCTTTTTGGGAACCATCTAAAATTAATTTGGGCACTTATATCCAATTCAAGAAGGGTAAGAGAAGCAATGTGTACTATTGTAGCAAGCTCAGACAGCAGCAATTACCTTGTAATCCTCAAAGAGGAAAACGAAAGTTGAATGTATCCGCTCCCTTCGTGATGCAATAATGGAGTCTAGCCTTCCCCCGCTGGGAGGTCCGCTTCCAAAAAGCAAGAGTCTATTCCACTGTCAAATCTATCTCATGCAGGGTCTCAATTCAGTCAAATTCACCCCACTACCCCCTGCAGAAAGAGGGGCTTAAAGTGTTTCCTTGGAAGTTTTAACAAATCTTTTAAAGTTACGGCTTCGGTCAGTGATAACTGCTTTCACTTTTACTTCAGCGGAAAGGGATCGACCTCCGTAATTTGTTTTTTTTTAATATAATATTTTATTGCTTTTTTCCAGGTACAAATATATAATCAGATATATAACAAAAGCAACAGAACAGAGAAAGAAAAAGAAAATTAGAAAAAGAAAAAATTCATCTTTCCAAATCGTTTTTTCCATAATCAACTGGACTTCCCCACATCTCCCTCACCCTGCATTCTTTACAATAAAAATATCAGCAAATTGTTACCTTGTTTCATGCGTTTTTTGTACTTTCAAATAATTATACTTATTGTTAAATTACCTTTTTCCTAAAATAAGCATAAAAATTACTTTAAACTTTGGTACTTTCATAATTATAACTTAGTTTCCCTCATCCTCAGATTATATTGCTGAAGCTAGTCTTTCCAGACCTTGCAAAATTCTCAACATTCATATAGCTTATGGTGTTTTTGTAAATAGTCCTTAAATTTTTTCCAGTCCTCTTCTGTTGTTTCTTCTCCCAGATCTCGGATTCTGCCAGTCATTTCAGCCAATTCCATGTAGTCCATCAATTGCATATGCCACTCTTCCAGCGTGGGTAAATCTTGTGTCTTCCAATGTTTGGCGATAAGAATTCTTGCTGCTGTAGTTGCATATAAAAAGAAAGTTCTGTCCTTCTTTAACACTTTCTGGCCGACAATGCCCAGGAGGAAGGCCTCTGGTTTCTTGGGAAAGGTATACTTAAATACCTTTTTTAATTCGTTATAAATCATTTCCCAGAAGGTCTTCACCCTCGGGCATGTCCACCAGAGGTGAAAGAATGTCCCTTCAGCCTCCTTACATTTCCAACATTTATTATCAGACAGATGATATATCTTTGCAAGCTTGACTGGGGTCATGTACCACCTATATATCATTTTCATAATATTTTCTTTCAAGGCATTACATGCCGTGAATTTCATACCAGTGGTCCATAACCTTTCCCAGTCTTCAAACATAATGTTGTACCCAATGTCTTGAGCCCATTTTATCATGGCTGATTTGACTGTCTCTCCTGAGTGTTCCATTTAAGCAGCAAATTATACATTCTTGAAAGAACTTTAGTCTTTGGTTCAAGTAATTCTGTCTCTAACTTTGATTTTTCCACCTGGAAACCTATTTTTTTATCCGTTTTAAAGATCTCTTGAATTTGGGCATAATGTAACCAGTCTTGCACCTTGTTTTTTAATTTATCTAAACTCTGCAACCTCCAATTGTCTCCGATTTTTTCTATTATCTCACAGTATTTTGCCCAACCAACCTCCATATTAAGTCTTTTTCGGGCCTTTGCCTCTATTGGTGATAGCCACCTCAGGGTCTTGTTTTCTAACAAGTCCTTGTATTTAGTCCAGACAGTGAATAAAGCTTTTCTGACAATATGGTTTTTAAACAATTTGTGAACTTTTACCTTGTCGTACCACAAATATGCATGCCATCCAAAAGCATTATTAAACCCTTCCAGATCTAGGACATCAGTGTTTTCTAATAAAAACCAATCTTTCATCCAGCAGAAAGATGCAGCTTCATAGTATAACCTTAAGTCCGGCAGGGCAAATCCCCCTCTTTCTTTCGCATCAGTTAGTATTTTAAATTTTATCCTGGGCTTTTTGCCCTGCCAGACAAACTTCGAAATATCTTTCTGCCACTTTCCAAAACATTCCACTCTGTCCACGATCTGTAGGGTTTGAAACAAAAACAACATCTTTGGCAATACATTCATCTTTACAGCTGCAATTCTTCCCAACAAGGAAAGTTTTAATCTTGACCAAGTTTCTAAATCCTTTTTGATTTCTGACCAACATTTTTCATAATTATCTTTAAATAAGTTCAAATTTTTAACAGACAAATTGACCCCCAGGTATTTCACTTTTTTAACCACATTTAACTCCGTTTCCTTCTGAAACCCATCTATTTCTAAAGGTGTCAGATTTTTCCCCAAAACCTTGGTTTTTTGTTTATTCAGCTTAAATCCCGCCACCTGACCAAACTCATGAATTAGTTCTAAAGCTCTTTTTGTACTAGATTCTGGCTCCTGTAATGTTAAAACCAGATCATCTGCAAAGGCTTTCAGTTTGTATTGTTTCGCTCCGACCTGTATTCCTTCTACCAGCTGGTCCTTCCTAATCAAATTCAAAAGCACCTCCAGGACCGAAATAAATAACAGAGGAGATAAAGGACACCCCTGTCGCGTCCCTTTTTCAATTTTGAACTCTTCTGTCACCACATTATTCACTATCAATTTAGCCTTTTGCTCTGAATAGATTGCTTCTATACTATTTTGGAACGCCCGTCCCACTCCCATCCCTTCCAGGTTTTTCTTCATGAACTTCCAAGAAATGTTGTCAAAGGCTTTCTCTGCATCTATGAAGATTAACGCTGCTTTCGTGTTGATATTGGTCTGCAATAATTCCAAAACGTCAATAATGTTCCTAGTGTTATCAGACAAATGTCTACCTGGGAGAAAGCCTGCCTGGTCTTTATGAATTACTTCATTTAAGACTTTTTAAAATCTACTTGCCAAAATGTCAGCAAAAATTTTGTAATCCACATTAAGGAGTGAGATGGGACGGTAGTTCTTGAGTTGAGTCTTTTCAGATTCCAATTTTGGTATCAATGTGATTAAAGCTGCTTTCCACGATTCTGGTGCCCCTTTCCCCTCCATAATCTGGTTACATACCTCCATTAATGGTTGAGTCAAAAAGTCTTTTAATGTCTTATAATACTTGGAGGTAAGTCCATCTGGACCTGGAGATTTACCTAATTGCATATTCTGAATGGCACCCTCAATTTCCTGTTGTGTTATTCTGTAATTCAGGGTTGTTTGTTTCTCTTGAGCTAATTTTTGTAATCCATTAATTTTTAAAAATTGGTCTATCTCAGTCTCTTCCTGGGGCCCTTGCGTAAACAATTTTTTGAAATATCTCTGGAAACACTTTCTAATTTCTTCTGGTTTCTGAATATTTTCCCCTTCAACCTCCAGATTAATAACAAAGTTCAATTTTTGTCTCTTTTTCAACTGCCATGCTAGCAGCTTCCCACACTTATTCGCTGATTCAAATGATCTTTTTTTCATTTGTTTAATTTTCCATTCAACTTCTTGATTTATCAATTTCGCATATTGTGCTTGATGGAATTTAATTTCTCTTAAAACTTCTTTTGATTTTGGGTTAAGTCTCAACTTCTTCTCACCGTCTCTTATCTTCTCTAATATCTTATCCTTTTTCCCATTCCAGAGTTTTTTCTTAATTGTATTCTGTTGTATCAGAAACCCTCTCATAACCGCTTTACTCGCGTCCCAGATTGTTCTCTTTTCCACCGAAGTGTTCAAATTTATTTCAAAGTAATCCTTCAAGGTTTTTTGGGCCTTCTTCATAATCTCCTGATCTCTAAACAGGGTGTCATTCATTTTCCATCTGAAGGAACCGGCTGGAGTAAGTCTCAATTCCATTTTCAAAGCGTTATGGTCGGAGCAGGTTTTAGGGCAGATTTCTATTTTTTTAGTCTTAGGTGCCAGTCCTCTAGTTGTCCAAATTTGGTCGATTCTTGTCCATGATAGGTGGGCCTCAGAAAAGAATGTTCCTTCTTTACCTAGGGGGTTCTTTGTCCTCCATGTGTCGATCAAGTCCATACTGTCAGTTAGTTCAAAAAAAGTTTTAGGTAGTCTGCCATCTTTAGTTAAATTTTGGTTTTGTGACTTGTCCATATAGGTGGAGACCACCCCATTCATATCTCCCATCATGATGATGTTGGTATAGTCAATATAATCCAGCATTATCTCATGCAGCTTTTTGTAAAATTCCGATTTCCCCTCATTTGGTGCATAAATTCCTACTATCAAAAAATTTTCTCCTTGTGTTTGTATTTCAATCGCCAAGATTCTTCCTTGCTCATCTTTAAACAGAAATTTTGGTGACAGGTTCTCCTTTGCATAGATCACTACACCTCTTTTCTTGACCTTGTCTGATGAAATAAATTCTTGACCTAATCTTTTGTTAATTAATACTTTCCTATGGAACCTAGTCACATGTGTTTCTTGCAAGCAGATAATGTCCAATTGTTCTTTCCTCAATATGTGAAAGATCCTTCTTCTTTTCTCCGGGGAATTTGCGCCATGAATGTTCCAACTAAGTAGCTGCAGAGACATCCTGAATCAATTTGTCAGTCCAATAGGGATGCATCTCCCTTATCGTCCAGATCCGGAGGTGGAGCAGGTGTTGAGCCAGGCGGAGGTGGTGGCCAAACTCCTGCCACTCCTTTCCGAAGGTCCTCCCCGTGGTCTTTCAGGAACTTTTCTTGGTCCTCTGCTGTTCTGATTTTTACTTTTTTCCCTTTGAAGTTAAAAGATAGTCCTTGGGGGAATTCCCACCTATAGGGAATTGTGTTGTTTCTCAGCAATCCTGCTAGATCTTTGTATGTAGTTCTTAAATCCAAAAGTTGTTTCGGTACGTCTCTGTAGATTTCTGCTGTCTTGCCCTGAATCACCAGTGAATTTTTAAAATGTAGGCCGAGTATGTTATCTTTTTCTTGCCTAGATCTCAAAATGATCAGGCAATCTCTCAATTTGTCCTTCCTCACCACTCTTCCCAATCTGAAAGCGGTGACGATTTTAAAGTCCTTATCTTCTGCTATACCCCAGAATTTTGATATTTCTGCTGTCAGAAAGCCAATCAAATCTTCTTTTTCAAGTTCTGGTATATTTCTCAATCTAAGATTGCTTTCCCGATTTTACAATTCCACCATAGACAGGTAGGCTTGCTGTTCGTTGATTTGCCTGCTCAGTGGCCTTACTTCCCTTCTTACTTCCTCAATCTTCTTATTGGCTTGTTCTGCTTTTAAATTTGCTTCTTCAGCCAGTTTGCGATTCTCTGCCGTTGTTGTTTGAATATTCCCAATTGCTTGTGTATTTTGGGAGACTTGATCAGTCAGTTTGTTAATAGTGGCTGTCACTTGATCAAATTTTGTCGCCTGTTCATCAGCTTTCTTATTCAAAGCTGCCAGTTGTTCCAAAATTTCTTTAGAGACTGGATCAAGCCCTCCTGAAGCCATATCCCCTGAAGCTGGCTGTTTAACTTCTCCTTCTTGCAGGCCTATAACAGTTGGGACAGATGATCTACGTGGCTGCACAGTCAAAGTTGATTGCAACAGTTCAGATTGTTTTGCTTTTGATTTGACAGCCCTTGTTTTTGCTGAGCCACTCATTCCACAGCTGTCTATGTGTCAAGGTCAAATTACAAATCCCATGGAAAAGACAGTCCAGAACATAAACATCCAGACAGAAGATTTACAAAACAACAAGCAGTTCTCAGAGACTAAATATTCCACAGTCCTGTAGGGGGAGCTCCCCAAAAGTTAAAAGAAAAGTAAAAACTTTCCACCATTAAGTTCCCAACGGTCCAAAAAAGAAAAAAAAAGGAAAACCCTTCAATATCCCTTTGGACTTGCAGAGCTTCACCCAAGTCAAAAAAGAGGTTCTTAACAATGGTGCATGCAACAGGTCCTTATTTGTATCTCACAGTAAAACTCCAATGTAGCACATTCAGCTTTAGATACAATTACCGCAAATTGATGGTTCTTTTGTATCCTGACAGTCCGCAAACTGGCTTCTCAAAATTTTGTAATCCGCCAAGGAAAGGAAAAGTCCCAGTCCATATCCAAACAATTCACACAAATACAGTCTTTTTTACTTCTGAGTAACGAATTCCGAATTTGCAGAGTGAAAGCCAACTTCTTTTAAAATTCCCCCTCTCAGCGCTTCCGCTTTAAAAAGTCTTTGCTTTAAACTTTAAGCAGAGTCGGAAGACGGACTTCCTTTTGACGTCTCCCGTTTTCAGCCAAATTCCGCAATTTAATTTCCCAAATCTTGTGGTTCTTACTCACGGGTACGTTGTTTAGAATCGAATGTTCAAAGAAGAAAGGTCAGCGCTCATCAGCAGCAGCCGCGCGGCTTCACTTCCGTGGAAAGAGTGATGAACTCACAGCACCGCTACCCCTTTCACGTTCCGGAGCCCCTTACGGGGTCCCTTCTTCGTTTCCGGGGTCGCTCTTGGTGCCCGCCGAGTCCCACGACCACAGGCTCACTCTACCTGTGGGTTTTCTTAACGGGTCTCCGCTTTGCCGCAGCGGACGACCCTTTTCCGCGGAGCCCCTCTTCACAGTGCAAAGAGGGCCGCCATTGCCGTTTTGCGCCGCCTCCGGAAGTCTTCCGACCTCCGTAATTTGAATCCCTTCCAAACCAATTAGCAGCCCAAATTAAAATCCTTTTTTTACTCACGATTATCCAATCTTTTATATTTGGTCAGAGAAATTGGTCGCTAACGATCGCCAGACTTTGGAGCTTTGTGCAATGAAGAAAGCGAGTAGATTCCACAGTACCCATGTCTCCAACCCCGCTCGCTCTCGGGGCTCTTATTAGAGATTACCGGGGAGCAGGGAAGTCACAAGGGGTACCCGCCGGAACACCAGGTCCTCAGAATGCTCAATCTGAGGTTTTTTGGGGGGTTCCGTGACACTCTCATGGTCACCCCAATCTTCAAAGCTCTGGGGCTCTTTCATCCGAAAGAGCTCCTGTCCGCCATTAATCGTGCGGCCAATCGGGCCCTGATCTCTTCTGGCAGAGCGTTCCACCAGGCCGGGGCCACAGCCAAAAAGGCCCTGGCCCTGGTTGAGACCAACCTAATATCCCTGGGGCCTGGAACTTCAGGGTGTTGTTATTTGCAGACCGTAAGGTCCTCTGTGGGACATACCAGGAGAGGCGGTCCCGTAGGTACGAGGGTCCTAGGCCGTATAGGGCTTTAAAGGTTAAAACCAGCACCTTAAACCTGATCCTGTACTCCACCGGAAGCCAGTGCAGCTGGTATAGCACCGGCTGAATGTGATCCCGAGGGCGAGGATCCCGTAAGGAGTCTCGCTGCTGCATTCTGCACCTGCTGGAGCTTCTGAGTCAGTTTCAAGGGCAGCCCCAAGTAGAGTGAGTTACAATAATCAAGCCTGGAGGTGACCATCACATGGATCACAGTGGCGAGATCAAGGCGAGAGAGGTCAATGTACAGAAAATGGAAGTAATCAGAGATAAAGACTTTATTGGCATGCATGAATGAAAATATTATAAAAGAACCAGGGGAGGGGGTGGAGAGCGGTCAGAGGATTCAAGTACTGATTGTGTATATAGTTGTTCTAAATGTTTTATTTTATTTTTTTAAAATAATTTTTTGTGTGAAAAATAAAAAAAAATTACAAAAAAAACAACAACAAAATGGAGAGGACTTTGAGTTGTTGCCAACCATGCTTTACTCAGAATGTTTTACTCAGAATAGCTTTATGGAACTAAGCTAGTCATCATTATTCATTATAATGAATTCACTCTGAGTAGACTAGCACAGGATACTCCACCATTACATTGAACACAGGTACAAGCTGTCTCTGAACATGTACAAGCATTTGTGTGAGAGAGTGTACACTTGTTGATTTGTACTGCTCAGCTATTGTATACACCAACTGCACACTCATTGAATCTTACATGTCAATAACTGTACATGTACACTACTCATCTATCTGCATACACTACTACACTGATTATAGGTTCAATAAATGTAATAGAATCATAGAACTGAAGAGGTGGGGCTCTATTTAGAATAAGCACTTCCTCCTCCAAAGTCCATTGGTGCATATGTGCTACTACACATTGGTAACACACCACACCAAAGGTTTTTTGATAACAACACAGTTGCATCTAGTGGAGGATGGTGTCCATTGGGACTGGTGGGGCAAAAGGCAGGGAGGCCAGCAGTAGGTGGCACCAGACCAGAGCCAAGAACAGGCGGAACCAAGTCATTCAAATTTTGCAACTATCCTCTTCCTCACTGCTAAGTTCTACCAGGGCAACCCTGAAACTGAGGAGGAAGCTGCAGGGTAGCTCATCCCGTTTCACTGCCTGGGGCAAAACGGGAATGTGCCACACTGCTGCACTGCCACTGCCTACCTTACATGGGTTGTGTAGTGGTGCATGCAAAGCAACGGCAGCATCAGGTTCCAATGAGATCTCTCGATATCTCCCCAAAATCTCATGAGATCTCACCAGACACTACTCCTGCCAATGGTGCTGTTTTTCCACTAGCAGCGGAGGCAGTGGGGCAGACAGGGTAGCTGCAGGGATGCTGCCTCTTGGGCTTCTGACACCTGAAGTGACTGCCTCATCCTGCCTCATGGACAGTCGGGCCCTGGGAAGCTGACAGGCTCTGGGCTGGTTGTAAGGAAGGAAGGTGGACAGGTGAGGGCAGAGTGATGCTGGTAGGACAGTACTTGGTTTGCCTTAATGGGTCAACCTCCATGGTTCCCACAGTGATCACTTTTGAGGGGTATTCTAACTATACACTTGGGTATCGCTTAGTGGTCGGACAGGCACAACAGAACTGAAAGACACTCCTTGCTCTGTGTCTTCAGAATAGGACGGGCTATGCATTTTTAAACAGGCCAATTGACAAATTTAAAGAATTCACAAATCAGAGCTGTTTCCAACCCCCCTTTTCCATGCTCTGCTTTCCCAGCCCGCAGTAGCTTTACTTACAAGCAAAGCAGTGACTGCAGAGTCCCCAACAGCAGGTTGCCTTTGTGACTTATTACACTGTCATAACTGTAAATATTACAGCCATATGGATTTTCAATAGCCAAACACCATGCTGCTATTAATATCAAATGCAATAAGATATTTTGTGTGTTTGGATGATTGCATGCAGAAATTGAGGAAGGGGTAGGTGGGCAGAGAAAGCTCCTGATGGCATTGTCTCTTTATTTGCTTGCGACTTCCCACCAGGTAGGATATTACAATGGAATTGGGGCGGATGAGGGATGGGATTCATAATAAATAATGGAACTAATAAAGTTACTAGCCTTTCCTCTTCAGAAGATGTTTGGGAACGGCTTGCTATGAGCCTCACAGTATTTTGAGAAGAGGGATGGCTCACTGCAAATCACTTTGAGGTGATTAAAATATAGGTCATATTGTTGGTGTTGTTTTCTGTTTCCCATCCCACCCCAGAAGTTAATTTGACATATGATCTCTGTCAGTTGACCAGGCAGGATTCTGTTAAATATTTAGCATTTCCTATTGAAAGGATACAACCATCTGGGCAGCTTTTAATGAGTGTTTGTGGTTGGGTGCACAACTGTTCTGATAGGGGGACTGAATGGGGACAGGGCAGGGGTGGAGAATGTAAATCTTACCTTTGCAGGGCAGGCTCATTTCACACCCTTCACACAAACATCCTTCCAGATGTGCCGGAGGCATAATCAGAGTCTAAGGGCACATCTCAGCCAGGCAAAGACACTCCAGGGTGCAAAAGAGGGTCAGTGAGGGAGGTGGTGTGGGTAAGGGGAAGAGTTCCAAGGGACAGATAGACCTTGATGGCTACATTGGCCTCTAGGCCTGAGGGTCCCTTCCCCAGCAGCAGAACATTAACCCTGTTCAGTCAACAGGGCTATCTTAAGCATATGCGGTGCCGGGGTGCAAAGATCTGCCCGGCATGGACCCCCCCCCCCAGGTTGCCCAGTCCCAGACACGAAGGAGGGTGGAGCTAGCCGTCCACCTCTGTGTCTCGCTGGCTTGGTCGCCCCTGAACAGAGCCGCCCACAGCAGAAGAGCCCATCCCGGCGCTCCGACCAATGGGCGGGCTCTTCCCCGGACTCAACTCTCAGGCCCCCAGACTCTCGGCCTGGCGCCCCTGAGAGCCCGGTGCCCAGGTGCCCTGCACCCCTAGCACCTATGGGTAAGACAGCCCTGTCAGTCAACCTGGTCCCTCAAATGGTGGAGGGAGGTGGGGATGAGCAGACTAGTTCTGCCTCGAGACTGAGGAATCTGTCCAGTTCAGCTTTGCATTTAGGAAAAGAAGAGAAGTCTTGCCAGGGCATACTGAAGGCCATATTTGCAGCCAAACCAACAATCCATGTTTTGCCAGATAGGCCCATGAAGGGGCTGAGGCTCACAAGAGCTTTCCTGTAAATTTGCTAGAGAGAACTCTGTGAGGTCACTTCCTTTGTCTGCCTTGGCAGGAAGTTGTAACACTACATACTTCCTTCCTGCTTGGACAGCCTCCTCTTTCTTCATCATGCTTCTAAGCTCAAACATGCATGCGTGGTCAGCTTAGAACACCATTTTAGAACTTTAATTTTGTAGTTCTGTAACATAGTACTTTTAAACCTGCCTTCATTTTGTTCCTGTAAATTTCTGTTTTAAGTCCTAGATTATGTAAATAAATACTTTTTTATTTCTTCATAAAACAATGTTTTGTGATTTTTGTGATTTTTGTTTATAAGGGGGAGAAAAGGGTTAATATCAACGGGGGGGGGGATCCAGTTAGCCTTAAAGCATCCTGGATTGTTGTTTCTAGAAGGTTGAATAAACCTTGTCCTAGCTTCGAAGTTTTAGCTGCAAAGGATGGTACTATGCTGATCTCACAAATGTGAGTGTGGAAGGATAATAACTAAACAAGATATTCTCTCTCATTTTCTAGATCCCTGCCTGCATTTCTTGTCCAGAATTCTGTTCTCACAGTGACAGATCATTATGTTCTGTTCATTAATGTGTAACCCCGAAATTCTGGATCCCCTCCAAACTGATGCCAAAGTTTTGTGTTGGTTGTGACATTTTGTATCACAACCCCCGTGTTTTGTACCACCTGTTGGGATTTCCGCTCAACCGAGCTGATAAAGCTCATCCTCCTCCGGCCAAGCCCTCCGGAGTCGCCTCTGACGTGATTGACGACCTGAGCCCCTGATAAGGCTCCAGGCACATCCCCCATTCAGCAGAGAATCAAAGCAGCACACGGAAGTGATGAGATTTATGGATACATGGCAAAGAGTTTTATTTTCCTAACTATGCAGACAGAAAAGACATCCTCTCTATGTGAGAGCAGAGAGCAACTGGAACAAAGGAACAAAGGAACAGGAAACCAGTACGTCACATCCCTCTCCCGTGAGACTTCCAACAGTATGGAATGTGTGGAATGTAAACAGAGTCATGTGACTCCAAAGCACTGCACAGTGGCACAAACAGAAACCAACATCCTACCCCTTTCTGTGAACACCACTGGGCAGCGTGTTTGTACAATATCAGCTCAAACCCAATTCCTGTACATAGGTACAGTGTTGATCCCTTGGAACAACCTTGGATAATAAATCAGCAGGAATTTCATTACCTGGCATGTAGGACACCGTTACGAGTCCTTTCTTTTTTTTTTTTTAATTTCCCTTCCTCCCCCACAACAAACACTCTGTGAGGTGAGTGGGGCTGAGAGACTTCAAAGAAGTGTGACTGGCCCAAGGTCACCCAGCAGCTGCATGTGGAGGAGCGGAGACGCGAACCCGGTTCCCCAGATTATGAGACTACCGCTCTTAACCACTACACCACACTGGCTCACGTTACGAGTCCTTTCTGAACACATTCTCTAGCATGTTGCAGCTTCAATTGCAAGTGCTTCGTGCTTTGCTTACAACCTTCAGAGGTCAGCAAAGCCAAACATGCTTTGTTGTCCTGATAAACCTGGATTGGACACTTTACAGGAATTCTCATGTCTTTACACAATTGTAACAACCATTCACAATCCATAAGTGAATAAGACAGTGCATTCAGTTCAGCTTCACAAGAACGTAAGCTTACTGTTGTTTGCTTCTTGCATGACCAATCAAATAGACCCTGATTGTACATATAGCAAACTCCAGACGTGCTTTTCCTGTCTGTAGTGTCACTTCCAAAACTTGCATCAGCAAATATCTCAAGACGTCCAGACGTTTGATTGTTAAACCTCAGTCTGTAATGCATAGTGCCTTTCAAATAGCGTGCTATGCGTTTCAGAGCTTTCCAATCCTTAACAGTAGGATTGTTGACTTGTCTGCTTAGCAAATTTGTGCCATCTGCAATGTCAGGTCTTGAACATCTGGCAATGAAGTTTAGTTTGCCTAGTACACTTTTGTACAGTGTAGTGTCAGAAAAAGAGACTGAGGATAAGCAGCAGCAAAGGCCCACACCCTCTGATGAAGATTCTGTTTCTGAATCTGAAACTGAATCAGGTGATTCAGAGGATTTCAGGAGTGCAAAAGCCTCTATGCGACCTTCTGAAGGCTCTGATCGAGAATTGGAGGAACCATTGTTCACTATAGGCCACTTTTCTCCTAAGAAAGAAGAGGAGAGCGTTGAAGACTTATGTTTGATTCGCAGGTCTGAAAGAGCCACAAAAGGTAGACCTCCAAAGAGATTTGCTGATGAATTTGCTAAGACAGCAAAAGCTGTAACTGCTGTTAATAGCTCCAAGAAGGTATTTGAACCTTCAAGTTTCCAAGAGATCCAGGCTTTGGATTCGAAGGATGCTGAGCCATGGTTAAGTGCCATGAAGGCTGAGCTTGATTCCTTAGAGAGGAACAAAACATGGGAGCTAGTTCCAGTAGTTCCAGGAATGAGGCTGGTTAGCAGCAAATGGGTCTTCAAAGCCAAGACAGATCAAAATGGCAAGATAGTCAGATACAAAGCCAGATTGGTAGCCAGAGGTTTTTCACAGGTACCAGGAAAAGACTATCACGAGACCTACTCACCCACCGTGAGGTATGAGAGCATTAGGCTTATGCTCAAACTTGCTGCAGAAGAGAATCTACACGTTTCTCATCACGATGTGAATACAGCATTTTTGTACGGAACCTTAGGTGAATCACTTTATATGCTTCCACCTGATGGCATACAGGTAAAACAGGGATTTGTTTGTTCTCTGAGGAAGTCCCTATATGGTCTCAAGCAAAGTGCACGGTGCTGGCACTCTAAACTCACTGAAGCATTGTTTTCTCTAGGTTTTCAGCAAGGGAAAGCTGATCCATGTGTGTTTGTCAAAGAGGAGGGGCAAAAGAAGCTGTATTGTTTGTTTTATGTTGATGATATTTTATTCTTTTGGAAAGATGTCACGATGTACAATAACGCCCTAGCTCAACTGAAAGAGCACTTTGACATGAAAGATCTTGGTGAGGTAAACAACTACCTATCTCTGGAAATAGAGAAAGATCAAAGTGGTAACATTCTAGTACACCAGTCACGGAAAATTGCTGATGTGTTAAACAAACTAAACCTGATGGATGCAAACCCTGTAGACACACCGATGACAACAGGTTATCAGGTAGAAGACACTGAAGAAGCATTTTCTGACACTACACTGTACAGAAGTGTGCTAGGTAAGCTAAACTTCATTGCCAGATGTTCAAGACCTGACATTGCTGTTAGCTGTAATTTGCTAAGCAGACAAGTCAACAATCCTACTGTTAAGGATTGGAAAGCTCTGAAACGCATAGCACGCTATTTGAAAGGCACTATGCATTACAGACTGAGGTTTAACAATCAAACGTCTGGACGTCTTGAGATTTTTGCAGATGCAAGTTTTGGAAGTGACACTACAGACAGGAAAAGTACGTCTGGAGTTTGCTACGTGTACAATCAGGGTCTATTTGATTGGTCATGCAAGAAGCAAACAACAATTAGCTTAAGTACTTGTGAAGCTGAACTGAATGCACTGTCTTATTCACTTAAGGATTGTGAATGGTTGTTACAATTGTGCAAAGACATGAAAATTCCTACAAAGCCAGATTGGTAGCCAGAGGTTTTTCACAGGTACCAGGAAAAGACTATCACGAGACCTACTCACCCACCGTGAGGTATGAGAGCATTAGGCTCATGCTCAAGCTAGCTGCAGAGGAGAATCTACACATTAGTCACCATGATGTGAATACAGCGTTTTTGTACGGATCTCTAGGTGAATCACTTTATATGCTTCCACCTGATGGCGTACAGGTAAAACAGGGATTTGTTTGTGCTCTAAAGAAGTCCCTTTATGGTCTCAAACAAAGTGCACGGTGCTGGCACACAAAACTCACTGAAGTATTATTTTCTCTGGGTTTTCAGCAAGGTAAAGCTGATCCATGTGTATTTGTCAAAGAGGAAGGGCAAAAGAAGCTGTATTGCTTGTTTTATGTTGATGATATTCTGTTCTTTTGGAAGGATGTCACAATGTACTATAGCGCCCTAGCTCAACTGAAAGAGCACTTTGACATGAAAGATCTTGGTGAGGTATCCAACTACCTATCACTGGAAATAGAGAGAGACCAAGATGGTAATAGTCTAGTACACCAGTCACAGAAAATTGCTGATGCTAACTCTGTAGACACACCAATGACAACAGGTTATCAGGTAGATGACACTGAAGGAGCATTTTCTGACACTACACTGTACAGAAGTGTGCTAGGCAAAATAAACTTCATTGCCAGATGTTCAAGGCCTGACATTGCTGTTAGCTGTAACTTGCTAAGCAGACAAGTCAACAATCCTACGGTTAAGGATTGGAAAGCTCTGAAACGCATAGCACACTATTTGAAAGGCACTATTCATTACAGACTGAGATTTAACAAACAGAAGTCTGGAGGTCTTGAGATATTTGCTGATGCGAGTTTTGGAAGTGACACTACAGACAGGAAAAGCACATCTGGAGTTTGCTACATCAAATGTCCAATCCAGGTTTATCAGGACAACAAAGCATGTTTGGCTTTGCTGACTTCTGAAGGTTGTAAGCAAACCACAAAGCACTTGCAATTGAAGCTGCAACATGCTAGAGAATGTGTTCAGAAAGGACTTGTAACTGTGTCCTACATGCCAGGTAATGAAATTCCTGCTGATTTATTGTCCAAGGTTGTTCCAAGGGATCAACACTGTACCTATGTACAGAAATTGGGTTTGTACTGATATTGTACGAACACGCTGCCCAGTGGTGTTCACAGAAAGGGGGAGGATGTTAGTTTCTGTTTCCTCACTGAGCAGCTGCTTGCAGTCACAGGACTGTTTACATTCCACAGAGTCCAGACACTGTTGGATTCTCACGGGAAAGGGAGACGGGATGTGACGTTACTGGTTTCCTGTTTCCTTTGTTCTGTTGTTTCCTTTGTTCAGTTGCTCTCTGCTCTCAGAGAGAGAACATGTATACCGTATTTTTCGCTCTATAACACGCACCAGACCATAACACGCACGTAGTTTTTAGAGGAGGAAAACAAGAAAAAAAATATTCTAAACGAAATAGTGGATATATGATTTTTGTGGTTCATGCTGTGGCCACAGACATGTGATCTGGCAGTGAGTTTGGAGTAGCCCAGTGCAAAAATCCTGAGGATCCATGTGGATCCATGCTTTGTAACCACGGAGGAGGAAAGGAAGGGGAACTTCCGGGTTGGTGCGATCAGCTAATGGCGGATTCCCTCCGAGCTCCGGAGGGAATCGGCTCGGTGGAAGAGGGGTTCTGCCGCGACGACGACGCGGGGACCCTTAGAAACCACAGGCACGGATGCCTGTGGACTTGGTGACTCGGCAGGCACCATTTGCGCCCCCTCCGACCCACAAAGAAGCCTTTTTAAAGGCTTCGGAGCGGGTGGCGGAGAGTGGCGTGGTGCTGTGAGTAGACCGCTTCTTCCACGGAGTGAAGCCGCAAGCCATGGCTGGAGAGCGCTGACTTCTTTCCTTGATCATTTGGACTCAAAATGTAACAACCCGTGAGCAATACGGAATTTGGAATTAAAAATTCTTTTCAATCGAATTCGGTACGACCGGGGGAGGTGCCAAAAGGAAGTCCGCCTCCCCCCCCTTGCAGGCAATTTAAAGCAAGAATTAAACAACTAAGATCAAGAGACTGTCTTTCTCTCTTTGAGATAAAATTCTTAATTTCACGATTTGGACTTATAAGTTTATCGCTGGAGGATTAGAACTGATCTTTAGAGCTGAAGTGTAACACACACACCCCCCCCCCCGGATCCGGGAGTGACCCGTGAGGGAGCCTGTGAAGATATCTACAGAGTTTGACAGCTGTCAACTGAGCTGTCAAAGTCAGGAAATTCTGTTTTTGCTACTTGTGTCGGTTACTTTTGTTACATTGGACTGTAAGCTTTTAAAAATAGAGTGGTAATAACAACAAAATAACCTGATTGTTGGAGAAAGAACACTTAGTAAACAAAATCCCTCTAGAGGGGATTTGGGACATTACAATGGCTGCAGATGGAAAATTACAAGCAGAGTTGGATAGGGTGTTTGAGCTCCTGGGAAAGCTGCAAAAGCAGTCATGTTATGGCTACGAATCTGACAACTTTGAATTCTAAAATAAACAATTCTGCTGAAGTGGTGGACTTGACTCAAGAAGAATCTACAGCTGGAAAGCAAGATATATGTGCCGTTTTGGAGGAATGTGAAGGAGGAGCAGAAATGATGCAAGTGAAAAAGGACAACCAGAGGTCTGTTAGGTCAGAATACAATGAAGGTAAAGTTCGGGTGTCGAAAATTTGGTTTGAAATCGAGAATGAAGATTGGGGATTCTTCCCTATGGGGAGTCCGGAAGACTCATGGATTACAAATTTGACCAAGGTGAAAATTGGAAAGTTTGGGACATTTGGGATACTTGGACTTAGAAAGAGTAAGAAGCAGGATCTGGATTCTTCCTTTGAATATGGAGGACTGGTTGGAAAAAATATAGACCCTACTGGGTCAAAGATGCTCCGAGATCGGATGTTCAACATAAAGGACAGTCAAAAAAACCGGCAGAAAGGGACTGAGAGACATTTAAAGGCCTCGGATGTGATAGATCCAGGCTGAGAACTGATAGATTGAAGGACAACTTTTTAGGGATCAAAACCGGGGGAGGGGGGGAAGAACTTTAGAATCCAAAGGGTTACAATTATATGTTCTTATTTGTTAAGATTTTTTGTAAGTACTTTAATAATTGGGAATTTCGTGAAAGGGAATGTGGATCGATCTTAGAAAAAGGGGTTGATGTTGGGTATTAAAATGAAATTCAGAAGTTTGAAATTGGTTAACTAAGATGAATTAAGTAAAATATTAATAAGGGATTAATTTGGGTACAAAGAACTTGCTGGGCTAAACTTTGAATGGGGATGCAAGAAGGGGAGGTGGGGGAAGTCCGGGAAAGTGGTTAAGAAAATAAGGTTTTAAAACTATATGTGTTATTTGTGTGTAATGTTGATATGTATGTTTATGTTTTTGTGTGTTTGTCTTAAAAAAAATGAGAAAATCCTAATAAAAATTTTATTAAAAAAAAGGAAAGGAAGGGGAACCATGGATCATCTGCTCATGACTGCAGCAGATCCCACCCGCCACCCGTAGGCATTCGCTCCATAACACGCACAGACATTTTCCCTTACTTTCTAGGAGGAAAAAAGTGAGTGTTATGGTGCAAAAAATACGGTATTTCTTTGCTCTCTGCATAGCAATGTAGCCCATACCTGCCTTATCCTTCTGCTGTGGAGTTGTTTTAATGCTCTGCTGGGCTCAAAGGAAGATGAGCCTTATCAGCTCGGACGACCGGAGCTGAAATTCCAATAGAAAATAGGTACATTTCTCACCCCTCGGACCAATTGACAGTCTTCGACCCCTCATTTTTTGGTCCACCTCCACTACGCTACACCAACAGACCACACACACACTCCACTGTCCTGAGAAAACCCCTTAACCCCAATTTTATTCTCTGGTAGATTTACATCTAGAGAAACCCACACAAATAAATACATTTTAGAAATGGGCAAAATTAGATGCGGACACACAAAGCATTTTTTAAATCAAGACTCCTTGTGCTCCTCTCCCCTCCCCCTTTCTTCCTGCCGAAGATGGCCCTGCCAATTGCCTGCACCTCAGCTGGTACATCACGTGAGGTTGGTCCTTGGTGGAAGTGGGGCAGCAGTAGCCTCTCCTCCTCACCCGCTCTCCAGAAGCCACTGTGAGGTGCCCAAGGGAGGAGGCTGGCAGCAGTGGCCATGGAGAGGTTGTGGAGAGGCAACAGAATGGCAACAGAATGCTTCCTCACAGCCATGAGCACTGGCTCATCTTCGTCTCCAAGCTCGGCAGTGGTGGCAATGGCAGGAGAAATATGGATGTCCGGAGATCAAATTAAAAACCGGCATGGCTTTCATAATTCGGGAACTGTCCCTGGAAAATATGAACATTTAGAGGGTATGGAGGTTGTAGGACAGCCATCTTCCAATATCTGAAAGGCTTTCACATGGATATGGTGCAGATTTTTTTTCTGCTCCTCCAGGGGGTAGGACCCAAACTAATGACTTCAAATTGCAATAAATGAACTTTTGACTAAATATTAGGAAATAGCGAAATGGCTTGGAGTGAGAGATGAAGACTTGATATTGGATATTGACAAAATTTTCAGGATGAAACCAGATACTAAAAGACCATTTAAGGGTCCAGGGGATTGTCTAGTTTTCCTCAATTTGAGGTTGCTGAAAGATAAGATCTTACAAAAAAGAAGAATGACAATAGATGGACATAATATATTAATATACAAAGAAATTCCTAAACGAATTCTTAAAAAATGAAATAATTACAAGATATTGACAGATGTGCTGAAATCTAAAGGAATTATGTTCAAATGGCTATTGCCTGAGAGATTGTCTTTCACATTTAAAGATAGAAAAAGGAACATAAGATCTAGTTTCTATTTAGATTTGATAAACTTATTAACACTATATAACAGATGACTTTAAAAATACTAAATTGGAATGTGAATGGGCTGAACAATAAAAACAAAAGGAACCAGATTGCACATATATTATTGAAAACGAATTGCGACCTAATTTGTCTACAAGAGACTCATGTAATAAATAAGCATAAGAGAATTCTGAGTAACAAGAGACTAGGATTGGACTTTGTGACATCGGATAAGGTTAAGAAAAGAGGTGTGGTAATATATATAAAAGAAAAATTTGAACCAAAATTATTGTATAAAGATGATCAAGGGAGACTGATTGTAGTACAGATGGTCTTTCAAGGAGAAAAAATAATTGTTGTTGGAATATATGCGCCAAATGATAAAAAGTCAGTTTTTTTCTCTGAATTAGGTAATAAGTTAATGGAGTGGATGGATCAAAAAACGATACTGATGGGTGACTTTAATGGGGTGGTAGCACCAGACTTGGATAGATCAACAAAAAAGCAAAAGACGAAGGAAGGTAAACTACCCTGCTCTTTTTTTGATATGGTTGATAATATGGGACTAATTGACGCCTGGAGATTTAAAAACCCCACTATTAAACAATACACCTTCTTTTCAAACCCAAACCAGAGTTGGGGGAGAATAGATAGTGTTTGGATATCGAAGGAAATGATACAAAATTTAATTAAGTCTGAAATTCTTCCACAAACAATATCTGATCATAATGCGGTTTCTATAGAATTAAGAGGTAAAGATGTTAGAGTAGGACGATGGAGAATGAATGAATTCTTATTCAATGATCAGAAAATTGTAACAAAGGCTAAAGAAACAATTGAAGAATACTTTAAATGGAATTTAAATGGAGAAACTGCTATAGAGATGGTGTGGGATGCAGGAAAGGCAGTTATGAGGGGGTTTTTGATTCAGAAAAATAGTCACTTAAGGAAAGAAAAAGAGAAAAAGAAAGAACAGATTTTAACACAGATCATAGAAAATGAAAGAAAATTAACTATTAACCCTGATGAGAAGACGGCAAAACAAAATATAAAGATACTACAAGCCAAATTTTCTATAATAATCAACCAAGAGATTGAATGGAAAATTAAAATGATGAAACAGAAGAACTTTGAATCAGCAAATAGGGTAGGGAAATATTTGGCGTGGCAAATAAGAGAAAGAAGGAAACAAAATGTGATTTGTAAGATAAGGGAAGGAGAAAGGATGGTAGAGGAACCAAAAGAGATAAAACAGATATTTCAAAAGTATTATAAGGATTTATATAAAAGAGGAAAGGAAACAGATTATGAAATAGATTGCTTCTTACAAGAACACCATCTGCAACAGATCTCAAAAGAAGAAAAAGAGCTATTAGATCAAAACATTACACAAGAAGAGATAAAGGAGGCTATAAAAAAGATGAAATCTGGGAAAGCGCCGGGGCCGGATGGCCTTCCGGCTAAATACTACAAAATATTAAGTGACCAAGTATCACCAATGCTATGTGAAGTAATGAACAATATAATAAAAGAGGGAAGGATCCCGAATACCTGGAAGGAAGCATATATTACATTGATTCCTAAAAAAGATGTGGATGCTCTGGAAGTGAAGAATTATAGGCCAATTTCATTATTAAATAATGATTATAAACTGTTTGCTGACGTAATGGCAGAAAGATTAAAAAGGTTTTAAACAACAGAATTCATAAAGATCAAACGGGCTTCCTTCCAGGGAGACAACTAAGGGACAATGTAAGAAATGTGATAGACATTATTGAATATTTGGACACCAGAATAGATAAACAGGCAGCCCTGGTATTCATAGATGCCGAAAAGGCATTTGATAATATTTTGTGGGGCTTCCTGATGAAAAGTTTGAAATTTATGGGAATGGGAGAAAAATTTAGAAGAGGCATAGAAGCAATTTATCATGAACAAAAGGCAAAACTGGTAATAAATAATACTACAACGGAATTCTTTAATATACATAAAGGGACTAGACAAGGTTGTCCCCTGTCTCCTCTATTGTTTATAACAGTATTAGAAATACTCAATAAGAGACTGAGAGAAGCAACAGAGGTCAAAAGAATTAAGGTTGGAAAGAGGGAATACAAAATCAAAGCTTTTGCGGATGATATTTGTCAGGGAACTGACATCGGAGCAGAGTGGAGAGGCTAGGCTCCCAGATTCTGCAGGAGAGGGAACGAGTAAGGGAAGAGAGAGAACGTCCTCTGGGGAAAGAAGTCCCAGTGACACCAGGAAGAAGGGAGAGGCAGAGAGCACTTCGAAGGGGAGGCTCCGAGACTCTTTCAGTGAAGTCAGTGAGGAGAGTGGAGGACCACCGCTTGGCACGCCCACTCTGCGCAGAAGGCTTCCGTGCAGGGAGGCGAGGCGAAGGTTGTCCGTTAAGGAACTCTTATGCTGGAGGAAATTTAGGAGACACTCACTGACGGATTCTTCCAGCGACTGAGCAGCAGCGCCGAAGGGCTGCTCAGCCGGGGAAAGACACAAACACCCCAAGCAGTTGGGAACGGCTGGAGGTTTACACACAAGCAACCCCAATTCCCATGATAGCAATCCGTCAGTCTTTTACGTTGCTTGTGTGCAAGAGGACAGGGGCACAGTCATGAGTCAAACCGGAAGAGCCGGCGCAGGAGAGGGAACCAGAGGAGGGCAGAGTCTGGAGGAGAGAAACCGAGACTTGGAACAGCAACTGGCTCTACTAGCGGCGCGGCTGGATGAAAGGAGGACCCATGATGCCCAGGGGAAGATTACCCCCATCGCAAGAAAGGTACCGGGACTAGTGCATAAGTTTGGGGGCGACCCCAGAGATTATAACGCTTTTAAGACAGAAGTGCAGTATGCGCTGGATCTGCAGCATGATGACTTTGCCGACGATGGGGGAAGAGTCGCTTTCGTGGTGGGGCACCTGGAAGGGAAAGCCAGAGATTGGGTCCGACCCTTAATGGCGGCGGAGAACGTGGCTCTGAAGGACGTGAGAATGTTTTTTAGCGCCATGGACCACATGTTCGCGAGTGATGTTCAACAAAGTATAACTCGCAAAGAACTGATGGGGTGCAAACAAGGGAACCAGTCAGTGAGAGAGTACTGGTCGAGATTTGCGATGCTGATTCATAAACTTGGGTGGGATCTGAGTTCCGAACCAGTACAAATGTTATTTGAGGAGGGCTTATCCTCTTGGGTGAGAGACGAACTTTCCCGCTCACCCCGCCCGGCATCGATGGACCAGCTGACCAAGTTGGCACTCACTGTAGGAGTCAGGCAAGAGGCGCACGCGCTGGAAAGGCGGGAAGGGAGAGCAGAGCGTTGGCATGACAACCGCATTCCAGACATGCCAGCGTCTACGGTGCCACCCGAGGAGCCAATGGAGATTGGAGGAGCGAGCGCGCGGGTTTTCAAACTCCAGCGAGGTGCGGAAGAAGGAGGGGAAAACAAGTAAGAAGTGTTTCCTATGCCAGCAGCCGGGACATTTTGCCAGAGTATGCCCTCAGAAGAAGGCGTGGCAAGGAATGGTGGGGGCAGTGGGGAGTGAGGAGGAAAGGAAAGAGGCGCCGGGAAACGGCAGTGCTTGGCTGCAGGAAGGCGGGCACAGCAGCCAGGCGAGCAACCAGTAGAAGTGCCCAAACCAGACCCTCCCCGAGCAGCCATCTCCATAGAGGTGGTGCTAGAGCTCCCAAACGGACACCCCATCAAAGTGAAGGCGCTGCTGGATTCAGGCAGCTCTTGCAACTTCTTTAGCAAGGATTTTGCGTTAGAACACCAGCTACAGGTGGTGCCTCTAGAACATCCCCTGCAAGTCACCACTATTGATGGGAGAGAACTCTTGGGAGGGGAAGTGACCCACCAGACCCCTCCCATGAAAATGACAGTTTCTAGACACACAGAGACAATTGCCTTTCACGTAGCCACCTTAGCAGGACCACCCATCATACTGGGAATGAGTTGGCTGTCACTGCACGACCCAGTAGTAGGGTGGCACCAGCAGACAGTCACCTTTGGGTCAGCCCACTGCGTAGAGCACTTCCATGGAGGAGAAAGCCTGAGGATGGCAGTAGCCAGGGTGGCAGGGATGGCAGTAGGGGAAAGAGGGAAGGTACCACCTCAGTATGCGGACTTGGAAGAAGTCTTCAGCGAGAAGGAGGCGGATCGGCTACCCCCCCCACAGGCCCTTTGACTGCCAGATCAACTTACTCCCAGACGCTCAGCTGCCAGTGGGTAAGCTGTACGCCATGTCAGATAGGGAGATGCAGGAATTGCGGAAGTTTATTGACAAGAACCTGAAGCGAGGGTTCATAAGGGAATCAAGGGCGGTGGGGGTAGTCCAGTGTTCTTTGTGGACAAGCGAGACTCCAAGGAACCCAGGCCCGTAGTGGACTTTCGCGTGTTGAACAGGGTGTCGGAACCAGTGACCTTCCCAATGCCCAGAATTGATGACATTTTGGCCAGGGTAAGGAAGGGGAAGATTTTTACCAAGCTGGACCTTCGGGGGGCGTACAACTTGATAAGGATGAGGGAGGGGGATGAATGGAAAACCACCATGTTCACCCCTCTGGGAGCCTTTGAGTACTTAGTTATGCCCTTCGGACTCCAATCAGGCTCCTCCACATTTCAAAGTTTCATGCACCATGTGTTGGGGTCCCTGCTCTACAAGAATTGTGTGGCTTTCCTGGACGGCGTCCTAATCTACTCAGAGAACGAGGAGCAGCACGTAAAAGGCGTCAGGGACGTGCAGAGGTTCTTGGGGTTTGCAAATTTCTACAGGAAGTTCATCAAGAACTTCGCCCATCTAACGGCACCCATAACGGATTGTCTCAGCAGTAAGAAGAAGTTCGAATGGACGGAAGAGGCCCAGTGGTCCTTTGAAAAGCTTAAGAGGGCTTTCGCGTCGGAAGAGCAGCTCCTACATGTGGATCTGCGGAAGCCGATGAGGCTAGAGACGGACGCGTCAGATAGAGCGGTAGGAAGCATATTGCTCCAGCCAGGAAATGGGGGACAGTGGAAGCCGTGTGCCTTCTTTTCCAGGAAGTTGAACAAGTCAGAGCAAAACTATACGGTGTATGATCGGGAACTGCTGGCAATTCACGAGGCCTTTCGACGATGGAGACATTTTCTCATAGGTGCACAGCACAAAGTCCAGGTGTGTACTGACCACAAGAACCTGGAATATTGGAGAACGGCGAGAGTACTGAACCAACGACAGGTGCGGTGGGCTCAGGAGTTTTCCAAGTTTAATTTTGAGATTAGATACATGCCTGGGAAGGAAAATGTCAGAGCAGACGCCCTCTCCCGCAAGCCCGAATACGCAGAAGGGGAGGGAGGGCCAGAAGCACGTTATGTCATACCCGAGGACAGATGGGTGTGTGTGGGAGTGTTCGTAGGGAGGCAAGAGCTGGCCGATTTGACGAGGGATGACCAGTATGCACAAACCAAGATTAGGGAAATGGGTAGTACCGAGGAAAATCAGGGGGGATTTGAAGTAAAGGATGGGGCATTGTACTATAAGGGTGCATTGTACATACCTGAGGGGGGCGAGTGGAATACTTGGTGTCGTGGGAGGGGGAGTCAGAAGCGGAAAACGCATGGGTCCCTGCAGAAGAGATTAGGGATGAGTATCTGCAGGAGGAGTTTCATAGCAGGTATCCGAGAAAGCCCAAACCACCAGAGAGGTTCTGGGGGGAGCAATTTGGCACCACCGATGAGGAGGAAGAGTTTGTGGGGTTTCCCACCTCCGAAGAGGAGGAAGGGGCGTTATCCGAAGAAGAATCCGACTGGGGAGATTGGGGAGAGAGAAGAGACAGCAGCGAATGGAGAGAGGTGTTTGAATCATCAGATGGAGGGGAAAGTTCCTTCCGGGGGTTTCCTGCATCACCGTCCGAGGAAAGGACGGGGGAGGGGGAGGGCCCTGGGAGGGAGGTGGATGTCAGGGAACTGACATCGGAGCAGAGTGGAGAGGCTAGGCTCCCAGATTCTGCAGGAGAGGGAACAAGTAAGGGAAGAGAGAGAACGTCCTCTGGGGAAAGAAGTCCCGGTGACACCAGGAAGAAGGGAGAGGCAGAGAGCACTTCGAAGGGGAGGCTCCGAGACTCTTCCAGTGAAGTCAGTGAGGAGAGTGGAGGACCACCGCTTGGCACGCCCACTCTGCGCAGAAGGCTTCCACGCAGGGAGGCGAGGCGAAGGTTGTCCGTTAAGGAACTCTTATGCTGGAGGAAATTTAGGAGACACCCACTGATGGATTCTGCCAGCGACTGAGCAGCAGCGCAGAAGGGCTGCTCAGCCGGGGAAAGACGCAAACACCCCAAGCAGTTGGGAACGGCTGGAGGTTTACACAAAAGCAACCCCAATTCCCATGATAATATTGTACGAACACTAGAGGACCCAAAGAATAGCATAAAAGAAGCCCTACAAATATTTGAAGAGTTTGGCGCTGTGGCAGGACTCAAGGTAAATAAAAATAAAACTAAAATGTTGGTTAAAAACTTAACTAAGGAAGAAACGACAGATTTAGAACAGCTAAAAAAGTGAAATATCTCGGAGTGTGGATTACGACAAAAAACATAAATTTATATAACGATAATTACGAGGCCACGTGGAGGAATATAAAGAAAGACCTGGAAATCTGGGGGAGGATGAAACTATCCTTTTTGGGGAGGATAGCGGTTGTTAAAATGAATGTTCTGCCCAGAATGTTGTTCTTATTTCAAACTATCCCTGTACTTAAAGGTTTAAAGCAGTGTAAGGAATGGCAGAGAGCCCTGGCAAGATATATCTGGCAGGGAAAAAGACCGCAGATAAAAATGAAAATATTGGTAGACAAAAAGGAAAGCGGAGGCTTTTCCTTACCGGACTTGAGTCTATATTATGAAGCCGCTGTTAGGATATTTCCGTTCCACCTTAAAGGGAGCAGGCTTTGTAAGCAACAGAGTCTGCGCATGTCCTGATCACAGGATGTTTTTGTTCTGATATTCCTTTCGTTTTTGCCAGACGGCCAAAGATGCTGACACAGAACGGTCGCGTTTTCTTTTGTTCTGTTAAACGCTAATAAAGTCTGTAAATTATGCTCTTCTGTGATGCAAGCTTTCGGCTGTGTTTCTGCTGATAAAGAGGGTGCACCAGCCTAGGAATGCGGCTAGGAATTTCTAAGGCTTTGTGCCCCTAACTGTTGGATCTGCGTGACTACGGGAGGCCGATGGACGTCCAGAACTCCGGCTTGGGGGCTCAGATGGACGTTATCTCCCTGGCAGTTTCCCAACAACAAGGTTATGGGCCCAGATTCACGGCACCTACAGGAGAGTAAAGCTGCAACAGACTGCGTTTGAGAGGTATGAAGGGGGGGGAAGCGAAAGCAAAGGGACGCTTTTCTGTTTTACCTCGCAAGGAGTCTTTGATCTCCGGCAGATTAATTGGCCTGGGAGCTGAGCCAGAAAGGCTTCGTGATTAATGGGCTGCCAAGATAAGGAGTCTTTGAAGGCATAGGGCTCACGGCTCAAGTAAAAAGCTGAGATGGATCTCTTACAGACCTCAGAAACTGCTCCGTGTCCTAAGTTGGATGGGCAGAATTATGAACCCTGGGCAAAATGGTGTGAATCTTTGCTGCGTCAGTTTCGGGTGTGGCATACCGTGAGTGAAGCCCCCCCCAGTTCCTCTGACAGAGAGATGGAAATCAGCTGATTCGAGAGCGATGGACGTAATAGTCCTATCCGTATCTCTTGAGGAAATTAAGACGCTGGCTGGCAACACCACTGCACGTGGAATGTGGACTGCTTTGAAAAAAGCTCATTTGCCAATAATCCCAGCCCAGAGTTTGACTGCATCGGAGGTCCTAGCTGTTTCCCAGAATGCGATTGAGTGCAGGGATGCTGAGGGCACCGGTTGCAAGCTGCAGGGGGAGCTGACCGTCACGTCATCCCAGACAGCATTCCAGCCACCAGGGGGAGCCAAGGAGTCGGCAGCTGAGAGCTCTGGTTCTCGTGAGAACCAAGGTCATCGCCTTTGCAGAGGCTGGAAAGGCAAAGGTAAACAGAGCCACACGCAGCCGCCTGCAGATGGCCAGGAGCAGGGGGGCAAGCTGCAAAAGCCCACGCCAGTGGAAAGCAAGGTTTTGCTAGCTGGCACAGCTTCACCAAAGGCTAAAGGCACATCTGCTGACCAGAAGCAGGGGGGCAAGCTGCAAAAGCCCACGCCAGTGGAAAGCAAGGTTTTGCTTGCTGGCACAGCTTCACCAAAGGCTAAAGGCACGTCTGGTGGCCAGGAGCAGCAGGGGGGCAAGCTGCAAAAGCCCACACCAGTGCAAAACAAGGGTTTGCTTGCTGTAAAGACTGCTCCAACAGCCAAAGGCAGCTTTGTTATTGATTCAGGCTGTACGCGCCACATTTCGAAGGATCGGCATCTCTTTATCTCCTTCAAGCCTCAGGAAGGTGAGATCCACCTGGCTGATGGAAGGACGTTGCAAATTGCAGGAGAAGGGACTGTGAAACTTGCAAGTCTGCACACTACCATCAGTAATGTACTTTTTGTTCCAGGAGCGGCAAGCAACTTGTTGAGCGTCCCACAGCTTACTGGGCGTGGTTTTCAGATTTCCTTCAAGAGGAGCGTCTGTGTCATCAGTAAAGGCAAAGAGGACTATTTGCATGCAAAGTTTATGGATGGTTTGTTCCATATAACTTATGATGACACTGCTGTTGTATCTTATGCTGATTCTTGTTGTGTTGCACAAACTAACAAAGTTCTTCATGCAGGTTGCATTCATGATGCGCATCGAAGGTTTGGTCACCTCTCTTGGAAGGCACTGGCCAAGATGCCAGAGGTGGTTGAGGGTTTGAACATCAAACCCTGTAAATTTCACATGAAATGTGTATACTGTGCAGAGAACAAGGTGAAGGTTGCTCCAAAAGGCAAGGAGTCTAGCAGGCAGGCTTCCAAACCCTACCAGCTAGTACATGCAGACCTGGTTGGGCCACTTGCGCCCTCTTTAGGAGGAGCAAGGTACTTCGTGATTCTGATTGATTCTTTTTCCAGGTTCATTCATGTGTATTTGCTCGAACAGAAATCGCAAGCGTTTCCGAAGTTTAAGGAATTCTGTGCTTGGTTGGAAAATGTGCACGGTAAACGTATTTCTTGTTTTTTTACTGATCGGGGCGGGGAGTTCACTTCTCAGCAGTTTGAAGCTTTCCTGACTGAGAAGGGAATCCAGCATGACATGTCAATGCCCAAATCGCCATGGATGAATGGTCTTGCGGAGAGAGCAAATCAAACATTGCTGCAAGGAATAAAAACCTTGTTGCATGATGCCAATCTCCCTGATAAGTTTTGGGGGGAGGCTCTGGGGAATTTGGTTTATTCCTTTAATCGCAGATTGTCATCACCCATTGGTTGTACCCCCTATGAGAAGATGTTTGGCAAGAAACCCAACACCAAACACATGAGAATTTTTGGTTCGGACATGTGGATACGCACACAACAAACCAACAAGCTTGGGAAGCGTGGGGCACATGGTTTGTTCATGGGGTACGAGAAAGGTGCATACAGGGTATGGATGACTGACTCTAAGTCCATTAAGTTCACAAGGAGTGTTGAGTACAATCCTAAGTGGGGGGGAAATGTGGGAATTTTCCAGTGTTACCCAGAGGAGGTTGAAGGTGATGTCAAGCAAGCAGCTAAAGCTGAGGAAGCTGCTGAGGATGATGATGATGAGGATGATGATGATGATGATCAGAGTTCGGATTCCAGTTCAGTGGGCGGCGCTGCTGCTGATGTCAGTGAGAGTGATGACACAGCAGACTACCAGAGCGCAAAGGCCTCAGTCAGACCATCTGATGCGTCTGACAATGAACTGGAAGAACCGCTGTTCACCATTGGTCACTTTTCTCCTAAGAAAGAGGAGATGAGTCCAGAAGACTTGCGTCTAGTACGCAGATCTGAAAGGGCGACCAAAGGCAGACCTCCAAAGAGGTATGCTGATGAGTTTGCTAAGACAGCAACTGCTGTTCTTAGTAGCTCAGAGAAGGTGTGGGAACCTTCAAGCTTCAAAGAGGTTCAGGAGTTAACCTCTAAAGATGCTGAGCCTTGGCTTAATGCCATGAAGGCTGAAATTGATTCCTTGAACAGGAACCAAACTTGGGAACTGGTACCGGTAGTCCCAGGAATGAGACTGGTTGGCAGCAAATGGGTCTTCAAGGCCAAGACAGACCAGAATGGCAAGGTAGTCAGACACAAAGCCAGATTGGTTGCCAGAGGTTTTTCACAGGTACCAGGACAGGATTACCACGAGACCTACTCTCCCACAGTCAAATATGAGAGCATTCGGCTGATGCTCAAGGTCGCTGCGGAGGAGAAACTGCATGTTTCCCACCACGACATTAATACAGTTTTTTTGTGCGGGATTTTGGGGGAGGAGCTGTACATGCTTCCACCGGATGGGATGCAGATACAGAAGGGAATGGTCTGTAAACTGCGGAAATCCTTATATGGTCTCAAGCAGAGTGCCAGGTGTTGGAACACAAAACTCACTGAGACATTGCTTTCTCTAGGTTTTCACCAGGGCAAAGCTGATCCATGTGTGTTTGTCAAGGAGGAGGGGCAAAACAAACTGTATTGTTTATGTTTTGTTGATGATCTTCTGATGTTTTGGAAGAATCAGGCTTTTTACCAAAGCACCCTAGCTCAGCTGAAGGAGCACTTTGACATGAAGGATCTTGGTGAGGTATCCAACTATCTTTCTCTGCAGGTGGAGAAGGACCAAGCAGGTAATTTTCTGGTACATCAAACACAGAAAATTGCTGATGTGTTAACCAGGTTGAATTTGGTTGATGCAAACCCAGCAGACACACCAATGGTGACAGGTTACCAGGTAGACAGTACTGCTGAAGCGTTTTCTGACACAACGCTATACAGATGCATTCTAGGCAAGATGAATTTCATTGCCAGATGTTCAAGACCTGACATAGCTGTAAGCTGTAATCTGCTTAGCAGACGTGCCAACAATCCTACGGTTCAGAATTGGAAAGCTCTGAAGCGCATAGCCCGCTATTTGAAAGGGACTATGCACTACAGGCTGAGGTTCACCAGTCAGAAGACTGGAGGTCTTGAAATCTTTGCAGATGCAAGTTTTGGAAGTGACACCATGGATGGTTGATGCAACTGTTTAAGGACATCAGGGTGTCTATGAAATGTCCTATACAAGTGTATCAAGACAATAGATCGTGTTTGGCTTTGCTGAACTCCGAGAGTTGCAAGCAGAGAACCAAGTACTTGCAGATTAAGCTACATCGTGCAAGAGAGTGTATTCAGAAAGGACTGATTCAGGTGTCCTACATGGCAGGAAATGAAATTCCTGCTGATCTGTTGTCTAAGGTTGTTAACAAAGAACAACTTAAGGTTTATGTACAAAGGTTGCAATTGGGTGAACCACAGGTACAACAGGTTACACGGAAAGGGGGAGGATGTTAGGATATTTCCGTTCCACCTTAAAGGGAGCAGGCTTTGTAAGCAACAGAGTCTGCGCATGTCCTGATCACAGGATGTTTTTGTTCTGATATTCCTTTCGTTTTTGCCAGACGGCCAAAGATGCTGACACAGAACGGTCGCGTTTTCTTTTGTTCTGTTAAACGCTAATAAAGTCTGTAAATTATGCTCTTCTGTGATGCAAGCTTTCGGCTGTGTTTCTGCTGATAAAGAGGGTGCACCAGCCTAGGAATGCGGCTAGGAATTTCTAAGGCTTTGTGCCCCTAACTGTTGGATCTGCGTGACTACGGGAGGCCGATGGACGTCCAGAACTCCGGCTTGGGGGCTCAGATGGACGTTATCTCCCTGGCAGTTTCCCAACAGCCGCGTCTTTATTGTGGCTAAAAGACTGGATAAGATTGGAAAATAGAGATATACTAGATTTGGAGGGCTTCAATAACAGGTACGGATGGCATTCGTACCTGTGGTAAGAAAAGGTGAAGGTTCATAGGGGCTTCCTAAATCATGTTTTTAGGGGACCAATATACCAGGTATGGGAGAGAAATAAAAATCTCCTGGAAAGGAAGACTCCCAGGTGGATCTCACCATTAGAGGTGTTAACGATTAGGAAAACAAATATGGAAGAGAAGAATGCCACCTATGAAGAACTTATAACTAAAACAGAACAAGGGAACAAACTTAGACCCTACGAAGAGATAAAAAACTTATTCACTGGCTGGTTGCAATACCACCAGGTGAATGATTTGTTAAAAGAAGATAAAAAGAAACTGGGCTTTGAAGACAAAAAATCTAAGTTCCACGTGGAGGTAGTTGAAGGTAAAAATAAAATACTGTCTAGGATATATGATATGCTACTGGAGTGGTACACAAAAGACGAGGAGGTGAAGGAGGCAATGATTAAATGGGCAATAGACATCGGCCATAATCTTGACTTTGAATGGTGGGAGGAACTGTGGAACAGTAGTATAAAGTTTACGGCGTGTATGGCACTGAGGGAAAATATCTGGAAAATGATATATAGGTGGTATCACACGCCGGTGAAATTGGCTAAAATGTATAGGTTAAAGAATAAAAGATGTTGCAAATGTGGTGAAGCAGAAGGCGACTTTTATCACATGTGGTGGTCATGTAATAAAGTGAAAGGCTTTTGGGAACTAATTTATAACGAGCTTAAAAAAATACTTAAATACACTTTTCCCAAAAGACCTGAAGCCTTTCTGCTAGGAATGATAGGTAA
This sequence comes from Podarcis vaucheri, assembly GCF_965113315.1. NCBI lineage: Eukaryota > Metazoa > Chordata > Lepidosauria > Squamata > Lacertidae > Podarcis > Podarcis vaucheri. Next base: position 7,096,330 of record NC_138757.1, read on the forward strand.
AGAAATTAGAAAAGAAGATAAGAACATATTTCTTTATGCCACCACAGCTTCAAGAATTATGTTGGCACAAAACTGGAAAACGGAAACCATACCCAGTATAAAGGATTGGCAGGTCAAAATGGTAAACTATGCCGAGCTTGCTAGACTAACAGGTAGAATACGAGACCAAGATGAACAGAAATTTCAAAAAAAATGGAATAAATATTGGAATTATATCGGAACCAATTCGTAGAGGAAACTGGTGGGGTTGGAATAAATCTAACAGTGAGTGATTAACTTTTAAGAATAAAAACAAAATACGTGATTGTGGAATTTATTTGATACTTACCAAAAGGGTGGAGGGGAGTCCAGGGCTCGGCAGAGCCCGAAATACTATGATTTTCTTTTTCTTTTTATGATTTTTTGTATAATTTGGGGAAGGGAAATAATAAGTTATGTAAATATGTACTTATATGTATACTGATATGTTTAGCGGTATGTTTATTTGTATATTTTCTTTGTGTAATTTGAATAAAAATGTACTGGGAAAAGAAAAAAAAAAACATTTGCATGACGGATAGCAATATGTTTTGATGCGGATTTCATTATTTCCGAGCCCGCTAATGCAATGCACGATTGGCTATCTTCATACACTTGGATAGGCAAATCTACTTTGCAATCTAGATCTTTTCGTATCTGTATAAACCACATGATTTCATTGCATGCTAGCGACAGGCTCCCATATTCTGCCTCACAGGATGAGGTCGCAACAAATCCTTGTTTCTTTGACTTCCACCCAATTATGGACTTGGCAAACATCATAACCATTCCACTTGTAGATTTTCTAGTAGCTACACAGCTTCCCCAGTCCGCATCAACAAATACTTCTAGTTTTTCATCTTGTGTACTAGATATCTTCAAACATACATTTAATGTCCCCTTTAGATATTTGATAAGCCTTTTCAAAGCACACCAATCAGGAGTCCTGGGTTTAGATACACGTTTGCTCAGAACATTTGTAGCACATGCAATGTCTGGCCTTGACCACTGGCTTACATACAACAGTGATCCTATTTTTGAGTGATACAACTCAGGCTGATCAAATTCATCATCACACACTGTCTTTGGGAAATCTGGTGTCATGGGAGTCTGAACTGGCTTGCAGTTTTCCATGCCAAACTGCTCTATCAAATGAAGAATTTTCTCTTTCTGGCTTAATAGAAAGCTTCCATCAGCTTCCTGCCTTACTTCTACTCCCAAGTAATTGCTTACAGGCCCTAAGGATTTAAGCTTAAACCTCTTTTCCAGTTGACTTGGGAGCTTCTGGATCTCATCTGTGGAACTCCCTGCCACAAGCAAATCATCAACAAAGACTAAGAGCATTAGATATTTGTTGCCTGTCCCCTTGGTGTACAGGCATGGATCAGCCACACTCCTTTTAAAACCAAGTTTTACAAAGGCTTCATTTAAACACTGGTTCCAACACCTTCCACTTTGTTTGAGACCATAAACAGCCTTTCCCAAACGCCAGACTGCACCATTCCCCTCTTCAAACCCAGGGGGTTGTCTCATTAACACTTCATGGTCTAAATTTGCATGCAGATATGCAGCATCAACATCAAAATGGTGCACTGCTAATTGTCTTACAGCAGCAATGGAAAGCATTAAATGAAAAGTTTCACTCTTTACAGTGGGAGAAAACACTTCATCATAACTCTCTCCTTTAATCTGAGTGAACCCTCTGGCTACTAATCTGGCTCGAAAACGTGGTTCCCCAGATGCAAGGGTTTTCCTTTTATAAACCCACTTGCATGACACCACTCTGCCACCAGGTGGCGGCATTATGACCTCAAACACTTTGTTACGTTTAAAAGAGTCCATTTCTTCTTTCAAAGCCCTGTTCCCACAAAGCACATTCCCCAGGGGGTAAGTCTAAGACTTCATTATAACTTTGTGGTTCCACACAATTCACATTGCATACTCTCATTCCTCCTAGGGTCAAACGCTGAGGAGGTACACCCTTGTTTGAATGCTGGGAGCGCCTAGGCACAACTACTTCTTCTTCCTCCCTTATCTCTGGCTCTTCTTCCTCTTCCTCTAGAGAAGAAGTATTATCTATTGCCACATCTTTTGGGGAAATCTGTGCTTCCTCCTGTGCATCCTGCTCCTGTGTTGCCAATGGCTGAGAAGAAGCCTCTTCTCTTACTTGCAGGGGCAGTAGGCAATCTGGGTTGGCATGGATCGCAGTCCATCTGTCCTGGTCAGCGAAGTCTGCACTTCGTGACAGAACCACGTGTCCTGGGCATAAATTGAAACGCCACCCTTTGCCATAGGACTGGTATCCCACAAACCACAGTCTCTGTGCTCTAGCGCCCCCTTTCTGGCGCTGAGCTTTGGGGATATTTACATGTGCCCAAGAACCCCAGTTATGGAGCATTGTCCACTCTGGTTCTTTCCCAAACAACACTCGATAAGGAATATCTTTTATAGAGCTAGACCAGGGTCTGTTAATCAAAAAGTTCGCTGTAAGGAGAGCCTCACCCCACAGCCTATGGTTGTGGCCCAATCCTGCATCCACTAGCAGGCAGTCCTTTACTGACTATATTACAGCTCCACGACTTTCACACAGACCATTTTCAGCAGGGCTATAAGGGTTAGTCAAACGATGAGTGATCCCCTTACGTTACAACCATGCCCCAAATTGTTTGTTCAGAAATTCTCCGCCCCTATCTGTTTGCAACTGCACAACAGGGCGAGCGAAGAGCTTTTCAGCTTGGGCAACCCATTCTCTGAATGTGGGGAAATACTCAGATTTCTGCTTTAACAAAAACAACCAACTAAAACGTGATTTGCTTGGCAAGTCCCCTCCCCCCTTGTGAAATGAAGACACCGGACACATTATTTAAGGTTAATGGGTGTAAAAGGCCACAACTTTATTGATTACAGGAATTGAAAGGTATTGGCCTTAGGCATTGGCTCCTATCGACTACCTGGCATGGGAAGGGTTAACCACCAGCCGGGGGAGTCCTGCTGAAGTACGCCAACTAGGACTCCCCGGGTCTCACCGCTCGGGGCCATGCCTTAGGCCCTCACCTCCCTAGGTTTCGGACAGGGCAACGCCCCCCGGAGTCCTCTACCAGACTACCCTTTTCATTGGGGGAAGGTGATGGCGCTTCCTCCCCCTCATTTGCATAACAATAACCCCTGCCAATGCCTAACCACCACTCAAGCGAAGCTCGCCGCCACTACCTTCAAACCTGTAACCAATCCCTAATCCCTGCTATGATGTCCCCCAACCAAATGTCGTTTCCAGCATCTGACAGATGCATGCCATCAAGCCTGTAGAGGTCCTCCTTGCCGTACTGGATGCCGGGGTGGCTTATGACACACCCTCCCAGAGCCACCACTCTACCTGCCACAGCCTGCTCCAAAACTTTTCTTGCTCTATTGATTGAAACCAGGCACAAGCTATCCCTCCATATCCGCCTTTCAAGCAGTGATGACCACAAGATGGTAATGTTGGGATAAACAGCCATTAAATCGGCAAAGTCATCAAAAATGTTCCATCTTAAGTCTATAGCTTTTCGGTATGCTAGATCATTCTCCCCCAACTGGATAACCAGGGCATCGGGTGGGCCCTCCGAGGCGGCTCTAGCCATCACAGCAGGCTTGAATTCAGCCCAGCGCATCCCTCTTCGCGCAATCCAAGCCACATCAACATTTAGAGGTAAATTCAAATGTTACGGAAAAGGAGCAATGCAGCAGCGAGCTGCAGCTGGCTGAAAAGCAAAACAGGATGTGGATGTTGGGACTGTACCGTGAGAACAAAGGGACAGTCTATTCACTGTGCTGAGCACCGGATTTAGCTCAGAGTGTAACTTGACCTGTACAGGAAGTACAGGAGGTGGAGTTTGTCTCTCTGCTGAAGGTGTCTGAAGAGAGCAGATGCGTTTCTCTGTAATGCTGCAAAGACAGAAATAAAGGCATGTAAATACATTTCTGTCTATCTCTTTCCCCTCCCTGGGGGGAGCAGGGAAGAGTGGTGTGTTCTTCTCATGCTTGAGGAGGATCGCCGATCGTGACCTAGCCTGTATCCTGCCGGGAGACACAGACAGGGAGGTCAACCAGGAGATCAAGCCGGGTGCCTGGAGAGTGGCCAGTTTCTCCTGATAAGGCTCAGATTTCCTAACACTTTGCCCCAATCCAGTGCTCATGGCTCGATCCTTTGCCCAATGCACAATGTTGTGGCCCACCAACCAAATGCGAGCCGTCTTGCGTCCTGGAAAGAAAATGGAACGACAAACCGAGTTCAGGAAACAAATAGCTAGTCACAGATTCTTTCTAACATAGGCTTTGTAGGCATCGGACTTCCACCGACCCATGTCCTTTATCCTCTTGGTCGAGAGCCCGAGGTGTACTGCAGTGGTAGCAGCCCCGATCCGGAAGGACTGAGCAGCAAATTCTGCCGCAGGCAGCCCGCATGCTGCAAGTGCCAGGCGCATAACACGGGTAAACTGGTGCCTGGCCAAGAGTGAGCCATCCACATGTATTAAGAAGGGGCCGGGGTTGTTAGGTCTCAGATAAAGGAAACGCCGAGTATCCTTAACCGGGCAAGGTCCGCTCCCTGAAGCCACTGGTAAGCGAAGGAGGGCCCCCCTACCCTGCTGGTCCGTTTTAGAGCTCCGCACTTGCATGATTAGGTCAGTGCTGGAAAGGGTCAAGTCGCTTAAGAGGATGCCCCTCTGGCAAGGGGCCGCCCCCCCTCTCATACTACCTCGCCTATGCAGAGGGCACCAAAGAAGGCAATGGAATAGGCGCCCGAGAATAGGCGGGCTTCATATTTTGACCAGCATATAGCTCTTAACCTTTTGCGTATCTGGGTCAGAATTTCATAAGTTATGGGCCTCCTCTTGTCAGCACTGGGGGGCTGGAGTCTGCGCCAGCCCTCTAAAGCCTTACGCACCATGAAATCAGCACACGGGTCGGTAGAGAACAGGGCTTTACAAAAGAAAGAAATCCCCGCGGACTGGATGTTAAGGGTCTTTGGTGCCCTGCCCAATTCCTTCAGGTGAACTAAGTAGCGGAGGACCTCCCTCGTTGAAGGAGGGGAATCCTGCCTCGTGCTGGGTATACTGTTGCGAAACCTTAAGAAGTCGGCCCAAGCTTTTTTATAAGATCTCATTGTGGAAGGGGCGACTGCACCCAATACTCCCTTCATCACTGCTCGCTCCCAAGGCTCCAGAGATGCTCCGGGAAAGGCAGCAGCGACTGTTGAGCACCCGGCGCTAATGAGCGGAAGCGATCATCTGAAAACGAGACAGAGCATCCGTGATGTCATTATTAATGCCAGGAACGAATTTGGCTGGAAAATAGATATTCTGCTCAAGGCACAAGAGGACGAAGGACCGTAAAAGGTTTCCCACCTTGGTGGAACGTGCGGACTGTCTAGAAAGAACCGATACTACTGCCTGGTTATTTGTATTGAAACAAACCCTATGATTGCGAAACTGTCCCGCCCATAAGTGTACTGCCACTACAATAGGGGAAAATTCCAAAAATGTAAGGTCCCGAGTAATGGACTTGCCCTGCCAGTCTGCGTGCCATCTTTGAGCGCACCACTGTCCCCTGAAATAAACACCAAACCCCAGGGAACCTGCCGCTTCGGATTGGACTTGCAAGTCTGCATTGAGCGCCATGGTGTCTTGCCATAAGGATATTGTGATGGCCTGGGAATCCGATTCAGAGGCTGAACCGGAGGAATCCCAGCCTGCACAGGAGTCCCCGCCTCCAGGGCCGGCTGAACTGGGGCAGGGCCTTGATTCTGAAGTGCCTGCACCTGTGCCAGATCCTCAGGAGCAGGCACCAGGTGAATCCACTCCGGCTCCGGAGGTGGTTGAGGACTCAGTGCCTACAGGTAAGTCTCCCCCTGGGTCCAGTAACCCTTCAGCCTCTCCTGAACTGCAGAGGCTCAGGGCAAAGAGGCGAAGGGAACTGGTTTCCCCCAGGAGGAGTGCTCGCCTTAAGGCCAGGAGAGGCGGGTCTCCTGGGGGCCAGGGCCGCACCTGGCCTCAGAGAAGATAAAGGCCAGTCAGCCCGGTCCCAAGTTGCGGAAGCAACATCGTTGATGAGCTGTTTCGGCCAGCATCCAGTCCTGTTCCCCCAGAGTTCCTGTCCTTGCCCGGCTTCTCGCTGTGGACCCTGCTTTGCCCGAGGAGGACTGTCTGGCAACCCTCAACTCAGGTCCTGGACCTCGCCCCACGGTAACCTCCCCCCTGGACCAGCACAGATATACTGTTATACCTGTCCAGGAATTCTAGCCAGACTCCCAGGTCAGACTTTACCTCCATGGAGAGGCGCACCCTATGCTGAGGTGCCCGAAGGCCTGCTGACAATCTGGCCAGGCGGCCGCAAAAGGGCTGGCCCGGCGCCACCACCCTACAAGCAAAATTTAAGTGACCTAACAGAGATTGAATTTGCCTAAGGGTAACATTCTTTAGGGGCAGGAGCTGTTGAATCAATGCCTTAAGGGTGACCAGTTTCCCCTCAGGTAGCCTTGAGGTTTGGGCTACAGTGTCTAACTCAATGCCCAGATAGACCAGCGATGTGGCTGGGCCCTCCGTTTTGTCCGAAGCCAGTGGTACACCTAGTTCCTCCGCCAGGGTTGTGAATGCTTCCAGAAGGGCAGAGAATCGCTGTCTATTATCTGCGACCAGAATAAAGTCGTCCAGGTAATCCAACACTCCGACCGACCCTGTCCTGAAACGCAGGGCCCAATCCAGAAACGTACTGAAAGACTCGAATGCAGAGCATGCAACGGAGCATCCCATGGGCATCGCTTTGTCAATGAAATACGCCCCTTCAAAACCAAAACCCAACCAACGGAAATCTTTTGGATGCACGGGCAGGAGGCGGAATGCGGACCCTATGTCGCATTTTGCAAGAAGTGCTCCTTTTCCAAATCTGCAAATCATTTTTACTGCCTGGTCAAAGGAGGCGTATTTCACAGTACAAAGTTCCTGAGGTATCGCATCATTGACAGAGCCACCTCTTGGGTAAGAGAAGTTGAGAATCATGCGAAACTCACCCGGTGCCTTTTTTGGGACGATGCCCAGAGGGGATATGTGCAGCCCCTCGGGGGGGGGTCGGTAAAGGGACCTGCAACCCTACCAGCCTCAATTTCTTTCTGTATCTTCTTTCTAGCTATCTCAGGCATTTCTCTTACGGATTTCTGGTTTTGGGGATTCCCGGTGTTAGGGGGAAATGCTACTGGAATTCTAAAACCAATGGAGAACCCGTCCCAAAGGTATTTAGCGGCTTTTCTATCAGGGTATAGGTCTAGTAGGGTTTTAAGGGGATGGAGTCGGATAGGGGAGAAGGCCAGTCGAAGAGACAAGTTACTGGCGGTTACTGGGTGAGAGGATTCGGGGGCACCTCTAGCATTGTTGTTGAAGTACCCCTGCCACCGCTGTGGCCGGGTGGTTCCTGTTGGGAAACTGCCAGGGAGATAACGTCCATCATGGCCCCCAAGCCGGAGTTCGGAGATTCCATCGGCCTCCCGTAGTCACGCAGATCCAACAGTTAGGGGCACAAAGCCTTAGAAATTCCTAGCCACATTCCAGGGCTTGGTGCACCCTCTTTCAGCAGAAAGCACAGTCAAAAGCTTGCACCGCAGAAGAGCATAATTTACAGACTTTATTTAGCGTTTAACAGAACAAAAGAAAACGTGACCGTTCTGTGTCAGCATCTCTGGCCGTCTGAAATCGAAAGGAATATCAGAACATAAACATCCTGTGTATAGGACATGCGCAGACTCTGTGACTCCCCAAAGCCTGCTCCCTTTTAAGGTGGAACGGAAATATCCTAACATCCTCCCCCTTTCCGTGTAACCTGTAGTACCTGTGGTTCAACCCAATTGCAACCTTTGTGTGTAAACCTTAAGTTGTTCTCTGTTAACAACCTTAGACAACAGATCAGCAGGAATTTCATTTCCTGCCATGTAGGACACCCGAATCAGTCCTTTCTGAATACACTCTCTTGCACGATGTAGCTTAATCTGCAAGTACTTGGTTCTCTGCTTGCAACTCTCCGAGTTCAGCAAAGCCAAACACGATCTATTGTCTTGATACACTTGTACAGGACATTTCACAGACACCCTGATGTCCTTAAACAGTTGCATCAACCATTCACAATCCATGAGTGAAAATGACAGAGCATTGAGTTCTGCTTCACAGGAACTTAGGCTCACTGTTGTCTGCTTCTTGCACAACCAGTCAAACAGGCAGTGGTTGTACATGTAGCACACACCAGAAGTGCTTGTACCATCCGTGGTGTCACTTCCAAAACTTGCATCAGCAAAGATTTCAAGACCTCCAGTCTTCTGACTGGTGAACCTCAGCCTGTAGTGCATAGTCCCTTTCAAATAGCGGGCTATGCGCTTCAGAGCTTTCCAATCCTGAACCGTAGGATTGTTGGCATGTCTGCTAAGCAGATTACAGCTTACAGCTATGTCAGGTCTTGAACATCTGGCAATGAAATTCATCTTGCCTAGAATGCATCTGTATAGCGTTGTGTCAGAAAACGCTTCAGCAGTACTGTCTACCTGGTAACCTGTCACCATCGGTGTGTCTGCTGGGTTTGCATCAACCAAATTCAACCTGGTTAACACATCAGCAATTTTCTGTGTTTGGTGTACCAGAAAATTACCTGCTTGGTCCTTCTCCACCTGCAGAGAAAGATAGTTGGATACCTCACCAAGATCCTTCATGTCAAAGTGCTCCTTCAGCTGAGCTAGGGTGCTTTGATAAAAAGCCTGATTCTTCCAAAACATCAGAAGATCATCAACAAAACATAAACAATACAGTTTGTTTTGCCCCTCCTCCTTGACAAACACACATGGATCAGCTTTGCCCTGGTGAAACCTAGAGAAAGCAATGTCTCAGTGAGTTTTGTGTTCCAACACCTGGCACTCTGCTTGAGACCATATAAGGATTTCCGCAGTTTACAGACCATTCCCTTCTGTATCTGCACCCCATCAGGTGGAAGCATGAACAGCTCCTCCCCCAAAACCCCGTACAAAAAAGCTGTATTAATGTCATGGTGGGAAACATGCAGTTTCTCCTCCGCAGCGATCTTGAGCATCAGCCGAATGCTCTCATATTTGACTGTGGGTGAGTAGGTCTCGTGGTAATCCTGTCCTGGTACCTGTGAAAAACCTCTGGCAACCAATCTGGCTTTGTGTCTGACTACCTTGCCATTCTGGTCTGTCTTGGCCTTGAAGACCCATTTGCTGCCAACCAGTCTCATTCCTGGGACTACTGGTACCAATTCCCAAGTTTGGTTCCTATTCAAGGAATCAACTTCAGCCTTCATGGCATTAAGCCAAGGCTCAGCATCTTTAGAGGTTAACTCCTGAACCTCTTTGAAGCTTGAAGGTTCCCACACCTTCTCTGAGCTACTAAGAACAGCAGTTGCTGTCTTAGCAAACTCATCAGCATACCTCTTTGGAGGTCTGCCCTTGGTCGCCCTTTCAGACCTACGTACTAGACGCAAGTCTTCTGGACTCATCTCCTCCTTCTTAGGAGACAAATGACCAATGGTGAACAGTGGCTCTTCCAGTTCATTGTCAGACGCATCAGATGGTCTGACTGAGGCTTTTGCGCTCTGGTAGTCTGCTGTGTCATCACTGTCACTGACACCAGCAGCAGCGCCGCCCACTGAACTGGAATCCGAACTCTGATCATCATCATCATCCTCATCCTCATCCTCATCATCTTCAGCTTCCTCAGCTTTAGCTGCTTGCTTGACATCACCTTCATCCTCCACTGGGTAACTCTGGAAAATTCCCACATTTCCCCCCCACTTAGGATTGTACTCTACACTCCTTGTGAACTTAATGGACTGAGAGTTAGTCATCCATACCCTGTATGCACCTTTTTCGTACCCCATGAACAAACCATGTGCCCCACGCTTCCCAAGCTTGTTGGTTTGTTGTGTGCGTACCCACATGTCAGAACCAAATATTTTCATGTGTTTGGTGTTGGGTTTCTTGCCAAACATCTTCTCATAGGGGGTACAACCAATGGGTGATGACAATCTGCGATTAAAGGTGTAAACCAAATTCCCCAGAGCTTCCCCCCAAAACTTATCAGGGAGATTGGCATCATGCAACAAGGTTTTTATTCCTTGCAGCAATGTTTGATTTGCTCTCTCCGCAAGTCCATTCATCCATGGCGATTTGGGCGTTGACATGTCATGCTGGATTCCCTTCTCAGTCAGGAAAGCTTCAAACTGCTGAGAAGTGAACTCCCCGCCCCGATCAGTAAAAAAACAAGAAATACGTTTACCGTGCACATTCTCCAACCAAGCGCAGAATGCCTTAAACTTTGGAAACGCTTGCGATTTCTGTTCGAGCAAAAACACATGAATGTACCTGGAAAAAGAATCAATCAGAAACATGAAGTACCTTGCTCCTCCTAAAGAGGGCGCAAGTGGCCCAACCAGGTCTGCGTGTACTAGCTGGTAGGGTTTGGAAGCCTGCCTGCTAGACTCCTTGCCTTTTGGAGCAACCTTCACCTTGTTCTCTGCACAAGATACACATTTCATGTGAAATTTACAGGGTTTGATGTTCAAACCCTCAACCACCTCTGGCATCTTGGCCAGTGCCTTCCAAGAGAGGTGACAAAACCTTCGATGCGCATCATGAATGCAACCTGCATGAAGAACTTTGTTAGTTTGTGCAACACAACAAGAATCAGCATTAGATTCAACAGCAGTGTCATCATAAGTTATATGGAACAAACCATCCATAAACTTTGCATGCAAATAGTCCTCTTTGCCTTTACTGATGACACAGACGCTCCTCTTGAAGGAAATCTGAAAACCACGCCCAGTAAGCTGTGGGACGCTCAACAAGTTGCTCGCAGCTCCTGGAACATAAAGTACATTACTGATGGTAGTGTGCAGACTTGCAAGTTTCACAGTCCCTTCTCCTGCAATTTGCAACGTCCTTCCATCAGCCAGGTGGATCTCACCTTCCTGAGGCTTGAAGGAGATAAAGAGATGGCGATCCTTTGAGATGTGGCGATTCGCACCTGAATCAACAATAAATCTGCCTTTGGCTGTTGGAGCAGTCCTTACAGCAAGCAAACTCTTGTTTTGCAGTGGTGTGGGCTTTTGCAGCTTGCCCCCCTGCTGCTCCTGGCCAGCAGACTTGCCTTTAGCCTTTGGTGAAGCTGTGCCAGCAAGCAAAACCTTGCTTTCCACTGGCGTGGGCTTTTGCAGCTTGCCCCCCTGCTTCTGGTCAGCAGACGTGCCTTTAGCCTTTGGTGAAGCTGTGCCAGCAAACAATGCTTTGTTTTTCCCTTGCGCGGGCTCTTCACCCTCCTTCTGCTCCTGGCCATCTGCAGATGTCTGCCTGTGTTTACCTTTGCCTTTCCGGCCTCTGCAAAGGCGATGGCCTTGGTTCCCATGAGAACCAGAGCTCTCAGCTGCCGACTCCTTGGCTCCCCCTGGAGGCTGGAATGCTGCCTGGGATGACGTGACGGTCAGCTCCCCCTGCAGCTTGCAACCGGTGCCCTCAGCATCCCTGCATTCATTCGCATTCTGGGAAACAGCTAGGTCCTCCGATGCAGTCAAACTCTGGGCTGGGATTATTGGCTTGTGCGCTTTCATCAAAGCATACCACATTCCACGTGCAGTGGTGTTGCCAGCCAGCGTCTTAATTTCCTCAAGAGATATGGATAAGACTAATACGTCTATCGCTCTCGAATCAGCTGATTTCCATTTCTCTGTCAGAGGAACTGGGGGGGCTTCAGAAACGACATGCCACACCCCAAACTGACGCAGCAAACTCTCACACCATTTTGCCCAGGTTTCATAATTCTGCCCATCCAACTTAGGGCATTCAGCATTTCCATAAGCTTGGAAAAACTCCATTCCAGCTTTTGGCATTAGCCGTGAGTCTTATTATGCCTTCAAAGACTCGTTATCTTGGCAGCCATTAATCACGAAGCCTCTTTGGCTCAGCTCCCAGGCCAATTAATCTGCCGGAGATCAAAGACTCCTTGCGAGGTAAACAGAAAAGCCAAAAGCCTCCCTCATTTCTTTCGCTTTTCCCACCGTACCTCTTAAACGCAGTCTGTTGCAGCTTTACTCTCCTGTAGGTGCTTTGAATCTGGGCCCGAAACCTTGTTGTTGGGAAACTGCGAGGGAGATAACGTCCACCATGGCCCCCAAGCCGGAGTTCGGAGATTCCATCGGCCTCCCGTAGTCATGCAGATCCAACAGTTAGGGGCACAAAGCCTTAGAAATTCCTAGCCACATGCCAGGGCTTGGTGCACCCTCTTTCAGCAGAAAGCACAGTCAAAAGCTTGCACCGCAGAAGAGCATAATTTACAGACTTTATTTAGCGTTTAACAGAACAAAAGAAAACGTGACCGTTCTGTGTCAGCATCTCTGGCCGTCTGAAATCGAAAGGAATATCAGAACATAAACATCCTGTGTATAGGACATGCGCAGACTCTGTGACTCCCCAAAGCCTGCTCCCTTTTAAGGTGGAACGGAAATATCCTAACAGTTCCCAAGGCAGCGTTCACATTCATGGAGATACTTACAGGAAGGTCGCAAACATGTACCCCTGTTGTATTCTCAGCACTGGCAGCGGCGTTTTGCTTCTGTCTTACCTGACTTGCCCGGTTCCTGGTGCTTCTTTTCTATGTAAGGGCCAATGTCATCGCCCCAGTAATTTGGATCCCTTAGGTCCCAGCGGGTGGAGGGTAGGAGAGAAGCATTTCTACGAAAATTCTCGTCATAAGTTAAATCCGCGTTCTCACCAGCCAGCGCATAAGCCTGCCTCGCATGGGCCATATAAGCAACCAGATCCATAGCACGCTTTGGATAAGCCGCTCAGACCACTCCCATAAAACCCTGGAACCCGTCCAGCCAGTTCTCTCTCTCTCTCTCTTTTTTTTTTTTTTTTAAAAAAGATATTTATTGGAAAAAGATTTTTCTCAAAATTACAAAGATAAAAGACAGTTACAAAAAGGAAAAAAAGAAAAAGAAAATAAGAAAAAGAAAAAATAAACCATCATTTTCAAATTATCCATTTTCGTTACCTTCTTTCCATGACCTCCTCCTCCTCCCTTCTCTTGTATCTTGATTAATAATTGTCACAGCAAATCCTTTCCATAATTCATAATATTCTGTCATTACGTTATCTTACTCTATTATCATCTTATCTTATAAAAAACCTTAAAACTTAAATCTTATTTTTACCAACTTCTCATAACCATTACCTTTTTACCTATTTCTTTAAACATTTTTTACGAGAGCCAAGTAATTTCATTTCAACATTTTTCCAACATTCATAAAACATTTCTGGTAATAGAAAAAGAAAGAAAATAAAAACAATCCAGTCTTCTTCCAGTGTCCCCTCCCCCCGGTCCCGGGATTGTCAGTCCTTTTTATCCCATTATTCTGGCCCATTAACCTGGTGCTCTTACATCCGAGGCCTTCAAATCTCTTCCATGTCCCTTCTGCAGCTCTTATTCATATTTTCCTTTCACTCGTGGGAACTCCAGCTTAGTAATGTTTTTGACCCTTTTCAACAAATCAGCCCCTTTCTCATAGTCCAGACTAAGCTCCATGTGGTATTTTAAAACATGATTCAAATTCCCTCCAAAATTGGAAGTCCCAACAGCTCCAAACCTCTGACGGCCCATTGCCAGACTCGGAAAGTCCAAACCTCCCTGCATAGGGGGGTCAGTCCAACCCCCCATTTCCAAGTCAATCCAAAATTTATCTTTCCAAATCTGGTTTTTTCCAAGTTCATTTATCAAATCCAAAGGCTCATTTCCCTGCTGGGCCAAAAGTCCCATCCCTGGCGCCCCAGATTCAGCAAAATCCTCTTCTTTCTGTTGTTCTGTCATGGCACGCTCCAGTTTAGGTTCCTGAGTGGGTTTCATATACTTTTCCACTACCTGATCAAAGGTTCTGGCAGCATTAGTCATAAAAACCATCTTCTGGCTTAACTGATCCAATAGGGCATTTATTTTACAGAAAGCACCCAACAGTGCTTCTGAAGGCATTGTCCTGCAAGGTCACATTGTCCTGCTCCCGTCCAGACAGTTCTCAAAGGTGCACTCGGCCCTAGGAGTAAGAGAGTTTGTGTACTGGTCCAGTAAACACTTCCACTGCGCCACCAGCAACAGCTCTCTTTGCAGAGCATTAATTAAGTCCAGTGCAGAGATTCTTGTTGCAGTACAAGCTTCAGAGTCTCAGCAGCAAAGAAATAACGACACAGGGAAGCCTGTCCTTCCAAAGACAGGTTTATTGCAGAAAGATAACAGAAACACCTCCGGAGCTTTCGGACATTTTTGCTTCACGCCCCTCACACAGAGAAAACAAACACTCTTTATATACTGAGCAACTTAACAACTTAACGAGCTTGACTACTTAAAGTTACATGACATTGCTAACTTGCCAGCGTCTTAGGTTTCACACCCTAACAAGGAGTCCTGTACTTACGTTTGCCAAATGATCGCTTCTTTTCCCCTTTCCCAGTTAACTTAGTAGGCGGGAGGAGGGTGAATATATCTACATAGTCGCCGTTGAGGATCTTATTCCTCTTCCTCTGGGACAGATGGTTCCCTAATATAAAATCCGTAGACAAGTTGGTGGAGATCTTTACATCTTCCACTAACGCCCCCTCCTTCCATTCTAATGAACCACTGAACGTCTTATGGTGTGAATTGGAGCTTCTTTCGTGCACCCATAAAGGCAGCCCATTACTATCCTCGCCATAACCCCAGCACCCTTCCATGGGTACTTCACTATCAGAATCAGAGGAGGACGTACCTGAATCGTCCTCTGTATCCGACTGTCTACTTCTCTTCTTCTTTGCCGATGTGCGCTTCTTTTTTGATTTCCTCTTGCCCCCTTGTGCCTCGCTGTTGGCCGGGTTCAAATTGGCAACTGATGGGGCTATCTGAGATACCGGTTGCTCTGCTTCGGAGCAGGAACCCGAGTCGCCCTCTGTTGAACTGTGTTGAGGCGGCTGCTCCTGAAAAATTCTAGGGATGTCTGCAACCTGAGAAATGGATTTGCTATTGGCCCCCTTTGCAGACGCCTTACCCTTGTTGGCACTCTTTGCAGGTGCCTTACCTTTACCGGCTCCCGAGGTGAGTTTCCCAGAATTAGATGAATGGGAGCGTGTGTTGGGGCGTCCGGCTGCTGTGCTCTCAAGTTGAGCCCCGCCCGACGTAGACGCCGATGTGCCCGGTTCCTCCTGGCTGCTCGGAAGTGCCCTCCTGTGAAGCTTCTGGCACTGGAAGTGCAAGAACCCTCGGCCTACATTGTCTATAGAAGGTTTCAAAAGCAGCGAAAAATCGAGCAAACGCTTGGGGATCACAAGGCATGGCGGGCAGCTGTGTCCCGCCATTGCCCGGGGCAGAGGACTGTTGATTTCCTCCAGACGCCATACTATTATTTAAGAGACGGATTAATTCAACCTTTTAAAGTACACAACCCTACAGCTAGTTCGGTATTGCCCACACTGGCTACCCCCCCCAAGGACCCCTACTGTGAAGACAAGAAGAAAAAACGTAAAAGCGTACCAGCTACTTCAGTATCGGTATCAACCACACTGGGTACAGGGGACCAAGAAGCTAGTACAGTATTATCTAAACTGACTAGCGAAGAACCGCGGAGCTAGTTCAGTACTACCTACACTAGATGCAAGCCACAAAAGACCCGGTTACTTTTTGGTATGAGGCTGGACCCTTATCGCTGGGAACCTCTTAGAAAGAGGGAGATTTAATTAAAGGTGAACCAGTGAATTGTGCACAAGTGTAGAATTAGTGCAGAATTGCACGTGATTTATCATCTATTACCAGAAACGCATATCTGGCGCCCCCTTCAGTCTTCTGTGGAAAAGGACCTATCACGTCACAATGGACAAGTTCTAAAACCTCTTTAGATACTCTGTCACTTTTAGAAGCCACAGGCGTCCTCTTAGATTTGGCCATTTTACATACATTGCAATCTAAGAAACAGTTACATCTATTTACTTTTAGGTTCTTGCACACCTTTTGCATCTCTGAAAGCACACGAAAACTTTTGTGACCCAGTTCCCTGTGCAGTTCATGTACACACCCCTTATGAACTGGCAAATTATCCTGAACCACCTGAGCTGCTTTAACAGGCTTGTCCTGCATTACATACAACCCATTTTCCATCTTTGCATGGCCACATACCTGAGTTCCATTCTTTATCAGACAACCATCCTGTGTGAACTTAACACTATGCCCTGCATTAATCAAACAGCTTACAGACAGTAAACAATAGTCCAAACTGCTGACAGAGTCTCTGGTAGAGTAGTGTTCAAGCACTGCAGGAAACATGTTCCCTGGCCATCAATCTTGCTTCTACGACCATCAGCAAGATAGATTGAGTCTTTTCCATCGGCTGGCTTCCCCAGGGTCTTAAAGTCCTTCTGACGGTTGCAGATAATCCTGCTGCTCCCAGAGTCCAGCAACCATGTTCCTCGAGGTATCTTCCTCTCCTCTCGAGAAAATGCAGACATAAACTGAGCAGAACATGTGTTCTTCTTCCCTGAAGAGAACCCCTTCTGCTTACGTTTCTGCGTCGATTGCTGTCTCTGCTTCACGTCGTCTCCTGGAAGTCTTGCCCTGCATTGATGTTGGGATGCCCAGGTTGGTTGCATCTATAGCACCTCCTCACCGCCATGGACAAGTCCAAACCTTGGTGTTGCTCCATTGGCAGATTCTGCTGCTGGGCCCCTCGGCTGTAACTCCTCCGCTCTTGGAGTTCAGCCTGTCTATCTGACCTTCTTTCTGCTTCTTCAGTTAATCTTCCAACCACCACATACTCAAGGGTCAGATCTCGAGGACGCATACTCTCCATGCTGTTAATCACAGGCAACCAGCTTTCAGGCAAACTTGAAAGGATAATGTAGGTTTGGTCAGCTTCATCATAACGCTAACCTCTCTGCTGTAGTTGAAGAAACAGAGATTTCAGCGTTTGAAGATGAGCTGCCAAACTCTCGCCTTCTTTCATAACAGTCCTGAACAGCCTTCTGGTCAGAGAAATTATAGTTCCAGCAGTTTCTCTGACATGCATTGCCCTTAATAAATTCCAGCACTCAAACGCTGTACTGGCATTTGCTACATGCAATAACTGAGAGTTGCTCAAACACAGCATAATTTGGGCACGAGCCCTTTCATCCAGCCGTCTTTTCTCAGCAGAGTCCTGTCTCAAAACCTCAGTTTCAATACAGTCCCACAGTCCATCTCTCCTTAACAACTGCTGCATTTTAGTTGACCAACTCAGCCAGTTGCTTTCTGAGAGAAGTTCAAAAGGGATGCCTCCCCCAATATTTACAACTTGGGAAGACTGGAAATCTGCCATCTCTGCTGGTGCTTGCTGAACCCCTTCTGTGGGGCCTCTGGCAATCTCTCCTGACTCTCTCTTTAGAGTCCGACAGGACAGTCCTGGCTGGCACTCACTGGCTTCTAGCTGCTGCCTCTGTTGACCCTCAGGTCCCGCCTGGCTCTGCAACTGGTGTAGCCGCCCTGTGAGTCGCCTACTGTGGTCCTCTAGCAGTTCAAACTGTTCCAGTAGCCGACACTGAGTGCTTTCTTGATCCTCAGATCCTGGCCGCTCCAGCGATATTGCAGACAGTTACAGCTTGCCACCAATTGCTCCAACACACAGCCACTGGCTCCATACACCACCAGGACTCACCAGCTCCCTGCTGAGATGCTGTCAGTCGTTTTGCACTCTGCACATGCTCAGAAACACTGGGCCCATAACCTGTCAGTGTTTGTAAAAAAAAAAAAAAGGAAAAGGGTTCTGACCTCCCTTTGTCTCCTCAGCCTGGTCCTCAGACCCTTGTCGGCATAAAAGAGTCCACAAGAATATCCTTGCAGAGTGTTTTCTGCTTTTATTCTTAAAAGTCTTTGTGCAAAAGCGACTGACATACAACAACACTACCAGCTTTCACTAATCAACCAACCAACCCCACAACAAACTAACATTTCTCATTCTATATATACAACCTGGTGCAGGTCGCTGACTCATGCTGACCCAGCTTTATTCGCATTAAAGAAACAGCGGCCATTTTAGCCGTGACAATAATAAGAAATCAGTCAAATCAAAAATTAAAAAAGGAGTGGGAATGTTTTGATGAATATATGGCAAAATATTGCTCAAAAAAGATATGCTAATATGCCTAGATTCAAATGTGAAGTACTGGATAGAAGAAAAATTAGTAAGGAAAGATAATAATAATATATAGATGATTTGAGACGGTTATAGAATGCAAAGATTATTGTAAATTGTATAATGTGGAGGAAATTGAGTGGGGGCGGGGGGAAGTGGGAGGAAGGAGAAAAGAATAAATATGATGGATTGAGGAAATAGAAATGTAAATGTATGGTGGGATGGGGAGGAAATGGTGTTGGCTTTGGTACATTTGTATTGTAATATGTGAAAACCAATTTTAAAAAAGGGGGAAAGGAATAACTTTCTGGAGGTAAGAGCTGCTTGAGAGTGGAACAGATAACATCAGAAGGTGGTGGACTCTCCTTCATTACGGGTTTTTAAGAAGAGGTTGGATGGTCATCTGTCAGGGATTCTTTAGCTGTGACTCCTGCATTGCAGGGGGTTGGACTAGATGATCCTTAGGGTAACTTCCAACTCTATGGTTTTATGATACTGTGTAGATGGAAACTCCTTAACACAACATATTAAACTGAAAGTTTTGATATGTTTTCTTTCTTGAATTGTCCTATTCATTGGGGCACCTTTCTAGATGACTTGGGGTGGGATTTTTTAAAAAAATGAATGATCCGATTATAAAAGTTAAGGTTGGAAACTTAAAACTGATCACTTGGAAGTAGGTTCCACTGCATTCTGTGGGGCTAACATTTGAGCAATGATATCACACGGTAAAGGGATGCGGGTGGCACTGTGATCTAAACCACAGAGCTTAGGGCTTGCTGATAAGAAGGTCGGCGGTTCGAATCCCCGCAACGGGGTGAGCTCCCATTGCTCTGTCCCAGCTCCTGCCCACCTAAAAGTTCGAAAGCACATCAAAGTGCAAGTAGATAAATAGGTACCGCTCTGATGGGAAGGTAAACGGCGTTTCTGTGCGCTGCTCTGGTTTCCCTCTGGTTTCGCCAGAAGCGGCTTAGTCATGCTGGCCACATGACCTGGAAGCTGTCTGTGGACAAATGCCGGCTCACTCAGCCTATAGAGCGTGCAACCCCATAGTCGGCTGCAACTGGACCTAACGGTCAGGGGTACCTTTACCTTTACCCATCACACGGTAAACCTTGCAGCCCTCCTGACTGTGCCCACAGAGACCTGAACAGAGCATCTCCAGTGTTTATCACTCACATCCTCCTGCGCTCTGCAAGCAGAGCTGCTGGGGCTTATCAACCTGCAAGAGTTTCCCCAGAATGCATGTGGGTCTTTTCTTGGAGTGGGGAGGGAAGGAAGAAGAGAAAGCGAGTTGAAACAGGATTGGTTCCTCCTCTGGGGCGTGGTGGCCTTTTCCAGAGGACAGTTTAAACTTTTTAGAAACAGATGAATATAAGACCCAATAATCCTGTAATGCCAACGGTGGATGAGAAGAGAGGGAGAGAATTTCAATAAGGAAGGAATACAGGAGAAGAGCTCCAGCTGCTGAAGTTTCTTCTGCATGTCTCCAGAATTTCATGCTGACAGATTTAGGCCTATGTTCCTTAAACTTTATTTCTCAGTGAATGCCCATAGTGGGCAACACCTGAAAATTCTCAATACGAGGACTTTTGACACTCGCAGTGGGTGGTGGGATTGTTCCCATAAGCTCTGCCTGCATGTTCAAAAGTTGCCAGCCCATCCTGGAAGAAGACTCAAGCATACCTAATAATAATAATAATAATAATTTTTATATTTAATTTTTTACCCATCTGACTGGGTTGCCCAAGCCACTCTGGGTGGCTTCCAACATATATGAAAACACAATAAAACATTGTTATATAGAGGTTGTATAGTTACTTACCTTAACTCCATACTGTCCAACATTTCTCCAATAAAAATAGGGACATTTTACCATACCCTTCAACATTTCTCTGCTGGAAATAGGGATATCCTAAGGGAAAGTGGGACATTCTGGGATCAAATCAGAAACTAGGACGGCTTCTTTAAATCCAGGACTGCCCCTGGAAAACTTGGAAGACCTGCTCAAGGGGCAAGTAATGGGAGTAAGTTCATGTTTATTGATCTAGGTATAGAAGATCTGACAATTAATAACCAAATTGCGTAAGTACAAGCAGGTGGGATTGAATTAACATCTATGCAGGAAGTATCAATCAAATTAGCCAGGTGTGTAAACTGCCTCATTCTGTTACTCCCCAGCCAAGAATTGGGAGGAAATGTTCCAACCTGTCCAGCATTCACCAAGGTCTGCCCACTAGGCCTAGAGGACACCCTTTCAATCCCCTGCAGGCTGAAGTCAGTGCAAGGTAACTCAAATGTGCCCCATATCTCATAAGGCCTTGCGGGGCTTGCCAATTAGGTTCTGAAATTTTCTTATGTGACTGAACTGAATGCCAAAGATACCAAATACAAGTGTAACAAGGTGTTCAAATGAACCCTACAGTAGTGAGCAGGTGAAAAAGAGGAGTCCCTGGGGCCAAATGGGGATTCCTCCCACATCCTATTCAGTCCCAGAAAAGTGCAACTAAAAACAACAAAATACCTGCCTGATCACCCTCATCCATTGGGCACTCCTGCTCCCATGGCTGCCAGTCTCCCTCCCTTTGTCTTATCGCAAAGGTGTGGGAGAGGGGGAGAGAGAGAGAAAGAGAAATTTGCCCCCATTGAAAAGTGGGAGCAGCAAAGTGATTTGTTTATTTCATTTATGAATCACTTCCCATGAAGCTTTCTAAGAGATTAACTATGAAAACATAAAAGCCTCATGAATAAAGCATATATAAAAACAATCTCAAATTCAATACTGATACAGAATTGCTTATAACTTATTGAACGGCCTGTGCATGTAAAAGTAGATGAATTATGTCAAACATTCAAGACAGGGGGCGGGATGGAGTGTTTGGCAGAATCTGCATCTCCTGTTAATGGGGAGGTGGGGGGGATCTTTTTGATTCCACAGGCTAGATTCTTATTATATCCTGGCTTCGCAGGCCAAATTTGATAGTTGGGCAGGGCTAGTTACCTGTCAATGTGACCTCCCCATGTGGTTTGGGTGCTTTGAAGTCACACAGTCAGGACTTCAAAGCACCACATAGCTCTTGCAGAGAGTCATGCATGGTGCTTTAAAGTTCCTGAGACTGATAGGTGGTAGAGCTGAAGCCTGCTTTTGGCAGGTGTCACCTGAACCATTGCGTTATCACTGGAACCAATCTGTCACACTTCAACTCTACTACCCAACAGCTGTTAGGTGACACAGCTGAAATATTCCCTTTGCACTGGCAGATGTGTCTCTACCTGTCCCACACATGACATCACAGGTGTCATGGTTTCGGGAAATGGGGAACTTGCTAGTGCAGCTGATTCAGAGGGTATTGGCTGTGAAAAGAGTCTCCATATGGGGGGCCGCTAGGGGCGCCTTGGAAGATGACCGACAATACCATCTCTCCGGCTCACACGAGGTAATTAAGGGGCTGATGATGGGAGTAAATCAGCCTCCCGGGGTCTCCCCAGGGGATGAGGAGACACAGCCTCGTCCACGGTTGCCAATAAATCACCCCCAAGTTCGAAAGAAGGAGGGGGTGGGGGCACTGGACGGAAAGCCCTCGAGTGAGCTTTGGATCTCCCTGACGCTGCTTCTGAGAGTGAGCTAGTTGCATTGCTTAAGATGAAATAATTTGATGTAAAAAGTAAATGCACATGTTTCGAGCGAAGGAGAGGGGGTTTTATCTGCTAATCAAATCTACCGCTGAGAAGTTAAGAGGGATGGGATGGATTGAACAGAAGACTACAGCAAAGAATCACAGGTATGTCAGTATGTTGAAACGAAACAGAAGGGGGGAACTTCTTTCTTTTTCAATATGTTTTACCTAACAACCCCTCCCCTAGAAGAACCGTCACAATGATTTATAGCAAGTGAGACTGGAAAATAAACTGTGTGGAAACAAAGATTAATTAAAGGCTTTGCTTTGTGGAAGATTTGGAAAGGAAACGAAAGGCTTTCTTGGTGACGCAGTCAGGGATCCGCCATTACGAGACAGACTTTGTTGCGAGATTTACAGTCAAAGGGGGAGGTGAGCCATTGTTCTGCTATCTTGTTTGGATTACATCTATTCGGCAATACCCCCCTGGAAAGACTGATTTATGGAGCAACTGGTCTGGGGAAATTAATGAGCAGACGCTTAGACTGTGTTTCATCGGAACTGTCGAAATGGCGCCTGCCGCGTGAATAAGACTTTTGGATCAACGTGTAAGCCCACACAGAAACATAATATTGCTTGCTTCATCTCACTTGTGGAAACAACTCAGAGGTTATTAAGAAGAAAAATGATAACAACAAGAAGAGTGGAAGATGGGACTTGTGAAATATCAAAGCAGCAGAAATATCAGAGTTTGTAGGGCAGCAGTTGAAGAAGGAGCAAAAAGGGTTTTCTTGTGTGTGTGTGTTTCCTTGTGGCTGATTAGCTGTTTTCCCTGTGTAAAGGTCAGAGGGGGCAGGGTTTCTGTTGAGGCAGGGGATTAGCTGTGGGAGGAGCTTATCAGAGTTTGTAGGGCAGCAGTTGAAGAAGGAGCAAAAAGGGTTTTCTTGTGTGTGTGTGTTTCCTTGTGGCTGATTAGCTGTTTTCCCTGTGTAAAGGTCAGAGGGGGCAGGGTTTCTGTTGAGGCAGGGGATTAGCTGTGGGAGGAGCTTATCAGAGTTTGTAGGGCAGCAGTTGAAGAAGGAGCAAAAAGGGTTTTCTTGTGTGTGTGTGTTTCCTTGTGGCTGATTAGCTGTTTTCCCTGTGTAAAGGTCAGAGGGGGCAGGGTTTCTGTTGAGGCAGGGGATTAGCTGTGGGAGGAGCTTATCAGAGTTTGTAGGGCAGCAGTTGAAGAAGGAGCAAAAAGGGTTTTCTTGTGTGTGTGTGTTTCCTTGTGGCTGATTAGCTGTTTTCCCTGTGTAAAGGTCAGAGGGGGCAGGGTTTCTGTTGAGGCAGGGGATTAGCTGTGGGAGGAGCTTATCAGAGTTTGTAGGGCAGCGGCGCGCGCCTAGCGGCGCGCGCAGTTATACCCATCTTTTAGATTTAGGGGAGCTAGTCTCAAACGTTTGTTGGGGGAGACCTAGGGTTTTTTTTGTGGGGGAAGTTATTTGTCCTGTCTTCAAGCTTTTTATGATGGAGGACCTCTGTAGCCACCCCCAACAACACAATCTCATGATGGAAGGGGAGGGAACAGCTGCAGTCGCCTGCGATTCCTGCGCAATGTTTGCCATCTTGCCAAAGGTTGCAGGCAGCTTTACCTGCAGCAATTGCATGTTGATTGCCCTATTAAAAGACAAAGTCCAGCAACTGGAGGAACGTGTAGCTACGCTCCAAAGAATTAGAGAGCTGGAGCTCTTCTTGGAAGCAACAGAGCACACCGTCCCCACCAAGGAGGAGACAGGGGACACCCCTGAGAAGGAGGCTAGTTCAGCAACACAGGAGCCAGATATATGGAGAAACGTGACTCAAAGAAGTAGGAGGCCCAGGGTCCACTCTGATTGTCTAGAAATACACAATCGCTTTGAGGTCCTCTCCCCTAGCATGGAAGACGAAGAGCAGACTCCATTTGAGGATCTCTCCCTCATTACAGTCGATCAGGTATATGAAGACGAGCAGCAAAGTCAGTCCTCAGGGAATGTGCAGGTGACCTTGGAACGGACAGCTCACGGAAGAACCCCGACCAAACCCAAGAGGAGGCGTGTAGTGGTGATAGGGGATTCCCTACTGAGGGGAACAGAAGCAGTGATCTGTGGGCCTGACAAGATGTCTCGGGAAGTGTGCTGTCTCCCCGGGGCTAAGATCCAAGATGTAACTGAACGACTGCAAGGAATCATAAAACCCACTGACGAATACCCCTTCCTCTTGGTTCATGTGGGAACCAATGACACTGCAAGCAATAGCCTCCAGAAGATCAAAAGAGACTACGAGGCTCTCGGCAGGAAATTGAAGCAACTAAATGCACAAATTGTCATCTCGTCTGTCCTCCCAGTTGAACGACGTGGCCCAGGGAGAGAGGGGAAAATAGTGGAAGTGAACAGCTGGCTTCGCAAATGGTGTAAACAGGAACGGTTTGGATTCTTAGATCACGGACTGCAGTTTCTTGAAGATGGACTTCTGGCAAGCGATGGGCTGCACCTCACAACGGTTGGGAGAAATGTTTTTGCCAAAAATCTCAGAAACCTCATCAGGAGGGCTTTAAACTGACTAATGTGGGGGAGGGAGACAATGCTCCTGAAGGTAGGAGTCTATCAATTAATGAAGATGATCATCCAAATGTCATAGACCAAATGGAGCAAACAGCACGCGGACCTAGTGGTGGGAGGAAAAAATCCTTAAATAAGAGACACGGGGGAATGATTAATGGACTTCAATGTCTGTACACTAATGCGCAAAGCATGGGAAATAAACAAGATGAGCTTGAGCTCTTGGTACAGCAAACTAAATATGACATAATAGGCATCACTGAAACCTGGTGGGATAAGTCCCACGATTGGAATGTAATAATGGGGGGATACAATCTATTTCAGAGAAACAGACCAGACAAGAAAGGAGGAGGAGTGGCGTTATATGTCAGGGATGTGTATACCTGTGAAGAGATCCAAGATTTAGAACCTCAAAGCCAAAGTGAGAGCATTTGGGTCAAAATTAAGGGAGAGAAGAATAACAGAGACCTCATTGTGGGAGTTTACTATAGATCCCCAAGCCAAACGGAGGACATAGATGATGCCTTCCTGGAACAGATGGCCAAGCATGCAAAAGGAAGGGAGATAGTAGTAATGGGGGACTTCAATTACCCGGATATTTGTTGGACGTCAAACTCAGCCAAGAGCATAAGGTCAAACAGATTCCTCACTGGCCTTGCAGACAACTTCATTGTCCAGAAAGTGGGAGAAGCAACAAGAGGAACAGCCATTTTAGATCTGGTCCTAACCAATGTTGATGACCTGGTTAGTGGGGTAGATGTGGAAGGATCATTAGGCGCGAGTGATCATGCTCTTCTGAAGTTTACTATACAGCGGAAAGGAGCAGCCAAGCATACTAGGACTCAATTTCTTGACTTTAAGAAAGCCGACTTCATAAAACTTAGGGAAGTGCTGGGTGAGATCCCATGGACAGCAATACTTAAAGGAAAGGGAGTTCATGATGGCTGGGAGTTTGTTAAGAGGGAGATAGTAAAAGCACAACGACAGGCAATACCAATGAGACGGAAACATGGAAGGTGCCTAAAGAAGCCAGGGTGGCTATCTAAAGAACTTTTAACTGAGTTAAGATTAAAAAAGGATGTGTACAAAAAATGGAAAAGGGGGGGAAACCACCAAAGAGGAATTCAAACAAATAGCCAGCACGTGTAGACACAAAGTCAGAAAAGCTAAAGCACAGAATGAACTCAGGCTTGCTAGAGAGGTTAAAAGCAACAAAAAAGGCTTTTATGGGTATTTTCGTAGCAAAAGGAAGAACAAAGAAACTGTGGGGTCACTCAGAGGAGAAGATGGTGAAATGCAAACAGGGGACACAGAAAGGGCTGAACTACTCAATGCCTTCTTTGCCTCAGTCTTCTCCAATAAAGAAAACAATGCCCGACCTGAAGAATTTGGAGCAAATGATTCAGCAAAGGAAACACAGCCCAGAATAACTAAGGAGATAGTACAAGAATATTTGGCTAGTTTAGATGTATTCAAGTCTCCAGGGCCAGATGAACTGCATCCAAGAGTATTAAAAGAACTGGCAGATGTGATCTCAGAACCACTGGCAGTCATCTTTGAGAATTCCTGGAGAACAGGCGAAGTCCCGGCAGACTGGAGGAGGGCAAATGTTGTCCCTATTTTCAAAAAGGGGAAAAGAGAGGACCCAAATAATTACCGCCCAGTCAGTCTGACATCAATAGCAGGGAAGATTCTGGAGCAGATCATTAAGCAAACAGTCTGTGAGCACCTAGAAAGGAATGCTGTGATCACCAATAGTCAGCATGGATTTCTGAAAAATAAGTCATGTCAGACTAACCTGATCTCGTTTTTTGACAGAATTACAAGCCTGGTAGATGAAGGGAACGCAGTGGATGTAGCCTACCTTGATTTCAGCAAGGCATTTGACAAGGTGCCCCATGATATTCTTGTAAAGAAGCTGGTAAAATGCGGTCTTGACTATGCTACCACTCAGTGGATTTGTAACTGGCTGACTGACCGAACCCAAAGGGTGCTCATCAATGGTTCCTCTTCATCCTGGAGAAGAGTGACTAGTGGGGTGCCACAGGGTTCTGTCTTGGGCCCGGTCTTATTCAACATCTTTATCAACGACTTGGATGATGGACTCAAGGGCATCCTGATCAAATTTGCAGATGACACCAAACTGGGAGGGGTGGCTAACACCCCAGAGGACAGGATCACACTTCAAAACGACCTTGACAGATTAGAGAACTGGGCAAAAACAAACAAGATGAACTTTAACAGGGAGAAATGTAAAGTATTGCACTTGGGCAAAAAAAATGAGAGGCACAAATACAAGATGGGTGACACCTGGCTTGAGAGCAGTACATGTGAAAAGGATCTAGGAGTCTTGGTTGACCACAAACTTGACATGAGCCAACAGTGTGACGCGGCAGCTAAAAAAGCCAATGCAATTCTGGGCTGCATCAATAGGAGTATAGCATCTAGATCAAGGGAAGTAATAGTGCCACTGTATTCTGCTCTGGTCAGACCACACCTGGAGTACTGTGTCCAGTTCTGGGCACCACAATTCAAGAGGGACACTGACAAACTGGAACGTGTCCAGAGGAGGGCAACCAAAATGGTCAAAGGCCTGGAAACGATGCCTTATGAGGAACGGCTAAGGGAGCTGGGCATGTTTAGCCTGCAGAAGAGGAGGTTAAGGGGTGATATGATAGCCATGTTCAAATATATAAAAGGATGTCACATAGAGGAGGGAGAAAGGTTGTTTTCTGCTGCTCCGGAGAAGCGGACACGGAGCAATGGATCCAAACTACAAGAAAGAAGATTCCACCTAAACATTAGGAAGAACTTCCTGACAGTAAGAGCTGTTCGACAGTGGAATTTGCTGCCAAGGAGTGTGGTGGAGTCTCCTTCTTTAGAGGTCTTTAAGCAGAGGCTTGACAACCATATGTCAGGAGTGCTCTGATGGTGTTTCCTGCTTGGCAGGGGGTTGGACTCGATGGCCCTTGTGGTCTCTTCCAACTCTATGATTCTATGATTCTATGATTCTATGATTCTATGAGATGATTCGACCCTTTCTGAACTCGAAGCATTGGTACCCCCAACAAAAATTTAAAATTCGGCAAAATATTTGGATTTTTATGATATGTATTGATATAATTCAGAGTAATTAATGTGATATGATTGGATTGTTAAATGGAAAATTAATAAAAATTATTTTAAAAAAGAAAGAAAAGAGTCTCCATATGAGGACTTCACTTGCTCACCCAATTCATCAGATTGCAGCTTTACCATCCATAGAACCAAAGTTTGCTTTCCCTTGAAGGGTCTTCTCAGTGCATATAACATCAGGTGTTGGTTAGATGGATGTGTTTTGGGTGAAAACAACCTGTTGGTCCAAATCTGAACGCATGGTGTGTCAATTTTGACTCACAGGCTGGAGATTTCCCATGCCAGTCCTGTAAGAACATGGGTTACTGGTGTCTCAATGGACTCTATGGGTAAGAACTGACCAATGAACTACAAGTCATGTGCTACCTTGTAAAGAAATCATTGGACACCATTTTGAATCACATGTCGCTGGTGGGCAAAGCCAAAGGAGAAAGTTGGTGGAGCAATGAATGTAAATTTTACCATGGTGCCGTAGGCTAGTTTCTACACACACATCTACACACTCATCTCTGTCCTCCATCAAGGAAAGGAAGGTGCTTTACTGGAGTTCAAGGACACAGCCCAGCCAGGCAAAAGCCATTGGGATGTGAATCAGGACTAGCAAGAAGTGTGGCCTAAGAAGGGTGTTTCTGGCCTGGGGACAGTCCTTTTTTTATATATAAAATATTTATTAAGTATTTAAACAATAAAACACCATTCACATACACAACCCAAAAAGGAAAAAACACCATCACCGTCAATCAAGAAAGAAAAAAAAAGAAAGAAAAAAGAAACGAAAAAGGATATGCAAAAAAGACAAAGGACAAAAAATCATTAAAAAGACATGAAAAATGATTCAGTTTCATGAATAAAATTTCCATGACCCTCTTTTCTGACTCCCTCACACCTCCCTTTTCTGTGTTCCCATTTACAAAATCTTGTTCAGCAATGCTTCACGTTCTCTCAAAACTTATTTTAAGTTATACGTTTCAGCTATTATGTCTCCAGTTTTTCCCTTTGTTATCAGATATTTAAGCTTGACATAATATTCTTCAAATTTCACCTTTGTTCTTATAAATCAATTGTTTTCATACTCCTTTCAGCTATGTCACTAATGCCATATTATCTTTATATCCTGCATCATTCTAACATTCATACAATTTACAATACTTTTGCAAATAATCCTTGAATTTCTTCCAGTCCTCTTCCACTATCTCTTCTCCCAGGTCTCGGATTCTGCCAGTCATTTCTGCCAATTCCATGTAGTCTATCAGTTGCATCTGCCATTCTTCCAGGGTGGGCAAATCTTGTGTCTTCCAATATTTTGCAATGAGTATCCTTGCTGCTGTTACTGCATACATAAAGAAAGTTCTGTCCTTCTTTAACACCATTTGGCCAACAATGCCCAAAAGAAAGGCCTCTGGTTTCTTAGGGAAGGTATATTTAAATACCTTTTTCAGTTCATTATAGATCATTTCCCAGAAAGCCTTAATCTTTGGGCACGTCCACCAAAGGTGAAAGAATGTTCCCTCAGTTTCTTTACATTTCCAACACTTATTGTCTGGCAAATGGTATATTTTTGCAAGCTTGACTGGGGTCATGTACCACCTGTATATCATTTTCATAATATTTTCTTTCAGGGCATCACATGCCGTAAATTTCACACCGGTGGTCCATAACCATTCCCAGTCAGCAAACATAATATTATAGCCAATGTCTTGAGCCCATTTTATCATTGCTGATTTAACCGTTTCATCCTGAGTATTCCATTTTAACAGCAAGTTATACATTCTTGAAAGAACCTTAGTTTTTGGTTCTAACAGTTCTGTTTCTAGTTTCGATTTTTCCACCTGGAAGCCTATTTTTTTGTCCGCCTTAAAGACCTCCCTAATCTGACCATAATGTAACCAATCTCGCACTTTGTCCTTTAGTTTCTCAAAACTCTGCAATCTCCAAATGTCTCCATCTTTTTCTACAGTTTCATATCTGGCAGGGCAAACCCCCCTCTTTCTTTAGCATCAGTTAATATTATAAATTTTATTCTGGGCTTTTTGTCCTGCCAGACAAACCTAGAGATATCTCTCTGCCACCTCTTGAAACAATCCATCTTGTCCACAATCTGCAAAGTCTGAAACAAAAACAACATTTTTGGCAATGCATTCATCTTTATAACAGCTATTCGACCCAACAAGGAAAGCTTCAATTTTGACCAAATTTCTAAATCCTTTTTTATTTCTGACCAGCATTTTTGGCCTGGGGACAGTCCTAAGGGCCAGTTAGACAGGTCTAGAGGGTCACATTTGGTCCCCAAGTCTGAGTTCCCCTCCTCTGGATGGAAAGCGACAAAATGAATGGATCACTCTGGCAGAGAAAGTTCAGTCACTGCAAAGTACTGCTTAGATGTGTTATGACCTACAACCCCCACATTGGAGCTGGCTGATTTTATTCCAGTAGAGAAATATCAAGTCTGGCACTTTTCCATCATCCCTACGATTAAGTCCAGCAATCATTTCAAGCGTTCTTAAATGTGGTGTGTGTGTGTGTGTGTGTGTGTGTGAACTGTGGCTGATTAACAAAATGCTCTTTGCCCTCAGGTTAATAACAGATTTCTCATCCTGCAATGGAGTAATTATTAGTTAAGGAGTTCTCAGCATGAGTTTTTGATACGCTCAAGCCAACTGGCATCACTATGAATTAACACTAAGATGTAGCTGCTGTGTGTGTATGCAAGCGCACGTGTGCATCATTTTCAAATCTAACTCTGTCTGTTCAACATTCAAAGCACAGATTTTGTGACCCACCCCAATACAAATGCAGAATTTGAGAAGAAGAAATTATCTACTTGCACCCAAATCCGCTTTACTTCTGGTGATAGGGATATTTGGCAGCAGTTTAGAGTTGGAGAACCTACAAACCCCTGAATCTACAAAGTTCCATTTTGAACAGCCTCACAACTGCTGCCAGAGGTATGTTACAAGTGTTTGCATTTCATAGATGGATAACAGAGAAACAATTGCTGCACTTTAGTGCCTATGGCGTGGCCCAGAGGCTGTACAGGGATAGCTCAGTTGGTAGAACATGAGACTCTTAATCTCTCTTTCTTTTTTTTTTGCAAGTAAATTTTTATTCAGAATTTGTAAAAGAAAAAGAAAGAAAAGAAAAAAGGGCAAACAGATACAAAAATAAACATTTTAACATAAATTATTCATCCTATTTTCATGCTATACAAAAAGTAAGCGTATAATCATACAAAAAGATAATATAAACATTAGGCTCTACTTAGCCTTTGACTTCCCTTCACCCTTTTGGTGAGTATGAAATAAATACCGGATTGCGTAATTAGTTTATTAAAGTTTATAATTATTAAATGATAAAGTTTTTCTAATACCGCCAGTTCCTCCTATATATCCGTTCCAATATATTTCCAAAATTTACTCCAGTTTTTTGAAATTTCTGGTCGTCTTGGTCTCGTATTCTGCCTGTTAATCTATCTAGCTCGGCATAGTTAATCATTTTGACCTGCCAGTCACTTACGTTAGGTATAGTTTCTGTTTTCCAGTTTTGTGCCAGCATAATTCTTGCGGCTGTGGTGGCATAGAGAAATATTTTTTTATCTTCGTTTTTTATTTCCTTACCCATAATTCCCAGCAAAAAGGCCTCAGGTCTTTTGGGGAAAGTGTATTTAAAAACTTTTTTAAGTTCATTATATATTGCTTCCCAAAAAACCTTCACCTTGTTGCATTGCCACCACATATGGTAGAGGTCTCCCTCCACTTCACCACATTTCCAGCATGTCTTATTTTCTGATCTATAGATTTTAGCCAATTTTGCCGGTGTAAGATACCATCTATAGAGCATTTTCCAAACATTTTCTCTCAAACTCGTACAGGCCGTAAATTTAATATCTCTATTCCACAATTTCAACCACTTTTCAAACTTGATGTTATAGCCGAAGTCAATTGCCCATTTAATCATTGCCTCTTTGACTTCCTCGTCTTTTGTATGCCATTCCAGTAATATGTCATATAATTTAGACAATGTTTTGTTTTTACCTTCTATTATTTCTATATTGAATTTTGATTTCTTGTCCTCAAAGCCCATTTTTCTTTTATCTTGCTTTAACATATCATTCACCTGATGATATTGTAACCAACCGGTGAATTGATCCTTTATTTCCTCATAAGGTTTAAGTTTAAACCCTTGTTCTGATTTTCTTACCAAATCTTCTTAAGTGGCTGTCTTCCCTTCCATGTTGGTTTTTTTTATTGTTAAGACCTCTACCGGTGAGATCCACCATGGTGTTTTTCTTTCAAGAAGGTTCTTATTTCTTTCCCAGACCTGATATATTGGCCCCCTGAAAATATGATTTAAGAAAGCCCTGTGGACTTTCACCTTCTCATACCAGAGATATGCGTGCCACCCGTACCAATTATTGAAACCTTCCAAATCCAATAGGTCTCTGTTCTCCAGTTTTATCCAATCTTTTAGCCAAAGTAGGCACGCTGCTTCATAATATAGGCTCAAATCTGGGAGAGCAAAACCTCCTCTTTCCTTTTTATCAGTTAATATTTTCATTTTAATCCTTGGTCTTTTCCCCTGCCAGATGAATTTCATCAGAGTTCTCTGCCATTCTTTACATTGTTTTAAACCTTTAATAACTGGAAGAGTTTGAAATAAAAACAACATCCTCGGCAAAACATTCATTTTAACCACTGCTATCCTCCCTAAAAAGGAAAATTTCATCCTCCCCCATATTTCCAAATCTTTCTTTATTTTTTTCCATGTAAAGACTCTCCTCCCTGAAGGGGAGGGGAGGGGTTGTGGTCGGGGCTCGAGCTCCGGCTAGCAGGGGGCGTGGCCCCCTGCTGCCCGCTCACCTGGCTGGCGCTCACGCCCCTTCGGTGGCCATCCAACCAGGGGCCACGGTGGGGGCGTGTTCAGCAGCATTTTGCTGCAGCGCCAGCCTTCCCCCGGCCTCATTCTTCTTTCCTTCGCCCCTCGCGAGTTGCCATAGAAACGCCATTGTGCTGGCAGCCAGCAGGGCAATTTAAAGGCTGATGAGCGATAATTAAGCCCATTGTTCTCCAGAGTCACAGTTTCAGGGGATTTTGCCAGCTTATCTTACCTGTGGCAGGCAGTGAATTGGTGAACTATTGTTCTTTTGTAGGAGGGAGGGAAGTTTAGCAGCAGTCGGGAGCCACCTATAGTACCTTGGCTTTATTAACTGAAGCTTAGTGGGAGCGGCTCCTCCCCTAGCTGCTGCCCTCACCTGGCTAGCCCACAAAGGGGGAGTTATAATTGCTTTACTCCCTAGTAATTTTGCAGTGGTTGCAGTGGTTCCCATTTCACTGTGGCACGTTCTGCTAGCAGGACAGGCAATTTAGTAAAATATATTTGTTTAATCAGCAGTAATAACAAGGTGTAGATAGCAATAGGAGATTTGATTTGGTTAATTAACGCAACCTGTATTGTGAAAATTTTAATACATAGTAAGAAAGAAAATAAATAAATAAATCAATAAGTAGATAACCACTTGTATTATATCGGATATAGACAAAATAGGCAAATACAAGAATACAAATTAATAAATAGATAAATAATAAATTAAAATAAATAAATAAATAAATAAATAAATAATAATAATAATAATAAATAAATAAATAGAAAATTAAATAAATAAATACTATATATATATATATATATGTTTTGGTGTCTTCGGGTGTCTTCCCGTGTAAGAGTCGGGGTGTCTGGGCGACGTTTCGACGAGGTCTCACTCGTCATCTTCAGGCTGGTGCTTTCGGCTTCTTGTTACTGGAACAGAGCAGAATCTGGTGTTTGAGTTCCTATAAATACTGTTGAGGGGTGTGGTGTATAGCCTCCAACGTTCTGGGCAGAGAGGAAGTTCCTAGATTAGTGTGCCTTTTCTTCTTTTGTTCCTTAATTACTTGAGGGATATCTTGAGTGATTTCATGAGTGATATTCTGAATACCACTGGGTGGGTCATTAAGTGTAGATTAGGTGCTAAAGCTTTCGTGTCTTGACCTCTTGAGCTTGTGAAGAGTTTTTCTGAGAAGATGGCTGTGCTGCATTTAGTTGTGCTCTGGCTTGGCTTCGTGTATAGGGGCGAGCTGTGGTTTTGTGCCTTGTGCCAGCCAGATCTGTGTAGGGATTGCAGGGGGGTGCAGCATCCGGAGGTGCCACTATAGTTTGGCTACTGGATGGAGTCTGTAATATGTCTGTGGAGAGGGTCTGGGTTTGGGTCTGGTGTGGTTGATTGGTGACGGCGTTCTGTGTGCCTCTGGTTCTGGTGTCGGTTTTTGTGGGGAGGGCTAATTTCCAGATGTCTGGCAGGCGGGACGTGTCGTCACGCTTGTTCATGTTGTGAGGGTGTTTCTCTATCTCGATGGCTTCCATGATTATTCTCTTGTGGTGATGTTCCATGTTAAAGAGCAATTTGGAATCTGCAAAATTAATTTCGTGTCCTGTTTCTTTCATGTGTTGGAAAAGAGAGGAAGTTTTTTCTTCTTTTTTGACGGCAAGAATGAAAGAAACAGGACACGAAATTAATTTTGCAGATTCCAAATTGCTCTTTAACATGGAACATCACCACAAGAGAATAATCATGGAAGCCATCGAGATAGAGAAACACCCTCACAACATGAACAAGCGTGACGACACGTCCCGCCTGCCAGACATCTGGAAATTAGCCCTCCCCACAAAAACCGACACCAGAACCAGAGGCACACAGAACGCCGTCACCAATCAACCACACCAGACCCAAACCCAGACCCTCTCCACAGACATATTACAGACTCCATCCAGTAGCCAAACTATAGTGGCACCTCCGGATGCTGCACCCCCCTGCAATCCCTACACAGATCTGGCTGGCACAAGGCACAAAATCACAGCTCGCCCCTATACACGAAGCCAAGCCAGAGCACAACTAAATGCAGCACAGCCATCTTCTCAGAAAAACTCTTCACAAGCTCAAGAGGTCAAGACACGAAAGCTTTAGCACCTAATCTACACTTAATGACCCACCCAGTGGTATTCAGAATATCACTCATGAAATCACTCAAGATATCCCTCAAGTAATTAAGGAACAAAAGAAGAAAAGGCACACTAATCTAGGAACTTCCTCTCTGCCCAGAACGTTGGAGGCTATACACCACACCCCTCAACAGTATTTATAGGAACT
Source organism: Podarcis vaucheri (assembly GCF_965113315.1). Classification (NCBI taxonomy): domain Eukaryota; kingdom Metazoa; phylum Chordata; class Lepidosauria; order Squamata; family Lacertidae; genus Podarcis; species Podarcis vaucheri. The sequence continues at coordinate 7,131,054 of NC_138757.1, forward strand.
CAAACACCAGATTCTGCTCTGTTCCAGTAACAAGAAGCCGAAAGCACCAGCCTGAAGATGACGAGTGAGACCTCGTCGAAACGTCGCCCAGACACCCCGACTCTTACACGGGAAGACACCCGAAGACACCAAAACCTGCATTCCTGTACCCGTGAAAATCTACGAAAGCAAATATATATATATATATATATATATATATATATATATATATATATAAATAAATAAATAAATAAATAAATAAATTCTTTAAATTAATACACACGCGCATACACACACACACTAACAAGCACCGTTACACTTGTAGCCTACAAAGCGCACCTTATGGCTCCTAAGAGGAAGCGTGCACCTGTAGCCGCTCGTAGCTCAGCAGAGAGCACATCTAGAGGACAACAGGGCCGGAGGAATAATGCAAAGCCCCACGTCTCCCACTTCCTGAACGCTTTTAGATCTTTTATAGATGAATACGAGCAACGCTTTCCCGACACGAACCCCAGCCCCCCCTCTTCTCCTGATGTCATCCCGGATACACAGGAGTTCCCAGAGAGTTCACAATCTTCCCAATGGGACGAACTGCCTAGTACATCTGCTGCCCTCTTTAATGATACTCATGAGCCAGGGGCGGCTGCGAATTCCAACCCACAACCGGTGCGTACTAGGTCCCAGTCTCGGGCGACGGCATCCGGGTCTCGTGCGCGGGGGGGGGGAAGCGACTTCTAAGTCTATTCGTAATAACCATCCTACTGCCTCTAGCTCTTCTAATCGCTCACAGGACAAGCGGCCCAGGGTCCAGTCGCCTGATTCCGCGTCTTCGTCGGCGGCGGAAGACGCGCAACATGAAGAGGAGGGCACCGTCGCTGCCGCGCCAGTGGAGAAGCCTTCTGGTAAGAGGCGCGAAAAGAAAAAGCACATATGCAGGAAGAGCAGGTCTCGGAAGGAGGAAACGGATGATGATACAGGTACTTCTTCTTCTGAGTATGACAGCGACGCGTCCCTGGGTTCTTATTGGGGAAAAGGAGAGGAGGTGTCTGGTCTCCCGGACTGGGCGCTGTCAAGGAGGGCCAACTGCCATCGTAAAAAGTTCGGGGGGACCCAGGAGTGGAAGGATGGGGCCCTGGTAAAAGATGCCGCCGTATCCACCTACTCAACCTCAGATGTTATACCGGGCGATCATCTATCTCCTAAATTACGAGCTAAAATTTTAAATGGTGAGTTTGTGGACATGTTTAAGTTAGTGCCTCCAGCAGAGGAGTTAGGTAGGGGAGAAAAGAGACCTTCGCATGGTAAGAGAAAGAGCAAGTACCCTTCCGTGCCTAGGACATTTGAAAATTGGCTCGATGGTTTTCAGGCCTTTATGGGGACGATTGTCGCCGCTTACCCCAAAGCGTGCGGTTCACCTTGTTGCTTACCTTTCACATATTCGCACGGCCTGTGCCCTCTCGGGGGAGGCTGCAGCCATAAGCTATGATAAGAAGTTCCGTAGGAAGGCGTCCAGGATTCCGTTAGCACGTTGGGATCAGATCGAGAACGGTATTTGGTCTGTGGCGGTTGGTCCGTACGTGGAGAAGAGACCAGCCGACCCATATCGGTCAGCCAGGGGTGACCAAAGGAAGGATTTTAAGCGTCGGGTATGCTGGGAGTACAATAAAGGGTTTTGCCAAAGGCCATCTTGTAAATTCACACATGAATGCGAAAGATGCGCCGGGGGTCACCCAGTTACATCCTGCTTAAAAGGGGGGAAGCAGCCCTTTCGTGGAGGCCGGGGGTTCCATCATCCCAGTTCCAGGGGGGGCCCCGTAGCAGGGAACAGAAGGTGAGGTAGTCTTGGAATTGGCCTTTTCCCCTATCAAGCTCATCCCCCTTTGCAACCTTCTGTCTCTTTACCCGGATAAGGATGCAGCTTCCTACCTCCGGGAAGGTTTTTCCAGCGGGTTTCGTATTCCCATAGCAGGTTCCTTAATTGCAAAAGATTCACCCAATCAAAAATCAGTTAGAGAGAGACCGGAAGTTGCTGAAAGAAAGATAGCAAAAGAGGTCAGCGCGGGCAGGGTTGCAGGCCCGTTCGATAGTCCCCCCATACCAAATTTGCACATATCTCCATTAGGCATTGTGCCCAAAAAGACCCCCGGTGAATTTAGGCTCATTCACAACCTGTCCTTTCCAAAGGGCGGCTCAGTCAACGATGCCATCCCACCCGAGCTTTGCACAGTTAAATACGCCACCTTCGATCAGGCAGTTAAGTTGATCCGTAGTTTTGGCCTCGGGGCGCTGTTGGCAAAGTGTGATATCGAATCGGCCTTCCGCCTCTTGCCAGTACATCCTGCTGATTTCCGGCTTCTGGGTTTTAAATTTCAAGGAAAATACTATGTCGACAGGGCCATGCCAATGGGCTGCGCTGTTGCCTGTTCGGCATTCGAAACCTTCAGCACGTTCTTGGACTGGGCCCTGCGTTTTAGGGCTAATACCATTGGGGTCACGCATTACCTGGATGATTTTCTTTTCGTGGGTGGAGCCAACACGGGGGAGTGCGCCTCCTTGCTGGAGGCCTTCTCAGCTCTGGCCGGGGACCTTGGGGTCCCTCTTGCTGCGGAGAAAACGGAGGGACCAGCCACGCGCTTAACGTACCTTGGCATTGAGCTGGATACAGTGGCCCAGTCTTCCCACTTACCTGCGGAAAAGATTGAAGCCCTTAAACAACTCATTCAGGACACTCTTAAGCTTAGGAAGATCACCCTTAGGCAAATTCAGTCTTTATTGGGCCACTTTAACTTCGCGTGCAGGGTGGTGTCCCCCGGACGCCCCTTCTGTGCTCGCCTTGCCAGATTGTCAGTTGGTCTGAAACACCCCCTCCACAGGGTTCGCCTCCCCAGGTCGGTCAAAGCTGATCTCGAGGTGTGGACAGCCTTTTTGGGAAAATATAATGGGGTTTCTCTTTGGCAGGATGTCCTGAATCTGTCATCAGACTTTCAGGTCCAATCGGACGCAGCAGGGTCTTTAGGTTTTGGTTTGTACTTCAAAGGGCGCTGGTGCGCGCAACGCTGGCCCTCAGCATGGCAGGGTCAGGCCATCACGCGGGATCTCACCTTTCTTGAGTTCTTTCCAATAGTAGTGGCCGTGCACATCTGGACGGAGGAGTTTCAAGATCACCGAGTGTGCTTCAGGACCGACAACCTGGCGGTGGTGAACATTCTTGCCAGGCAGTCATCTCGGTCTGCGAGGGTCTCCTCCCTCCTGCGGGCGTTCGTCCTCCGTTGCCTTGAGTACAATATTCTATTTTCAGCCAAATTCTTACCCGGAGCCAATAATGATATAGCCGACGCCTTGTCTCGATTCCAGATTCCTCGCTTCCGGTCGCTCGCACCTGGAGCACAACTGTTGCCCGAACCCTTTCCGGAGTACCTGTGGAACGTTGGAGACGCAAAGTGATACAGGGAGTATTAGCGTCCGTGGCACCTTCCACGCTCAGGTCCTATAAGAAGGCCTGGTGTGATTTCCTGGGTTTCAGGTTTGGGTTGTCTGGGCTCTCACATAACACACCCCCCATTACTGACGACGTCCTGCAGTACCTGTCCCATCTGGATGATCTCGGACGGGCTACAAAAACTTTAAAGATCCACGTAGCAGCCATCAGCTTCTTTTCAAAGGCGACGTTTGCGCAAGACCCATGTAGCGATTTTCTGATCCGTAGAGCCATTGAGGGTTGGGGCAGGTTGCAACCGCCTAGGACCGTTGGCCGTAAGCCGATTTCTTACGGATTGCTATCTCAGATACGCGTAAAACTCAGGACAATTTGTTGGTCCAGGTTTGAGGCACGGCTCTTCTCTGCGGCTTACGCTATAGCCTTTTTTGGTGCGCTCAGAGTTGGTGAGGTGGTGTGTGAAGCCAGTGCGCGGGGTTTAACTCGCGGCCTCCTGTGTGAGGATGTACAGCTATCCGAATCTGCTGTGTCAGTACTTGTGCGTCAGTCCAAGACCGATCAGGCCGGCAAGGGTGTCCTGCTCAAGCTCACGGCGTCGGCTCAGCAGGGCCCATGTCCGGTAAAGGACACGAGGCGGTATCTCCGCCTTAGACCAGCCGTCCCGGGACCGTTTCTGATACACGAGGATGGGTCGCCCCTGTTGAGGTACCAATTCACTAGAGTAATGCGCAAGGCTATTGAGGCTTGTGGCCTACCCCCCCATGGGTACGCTGCGCATTCGTTCAGGATCGGGGCCGCCACCACGGCCGCGCACCTGGGGTTACCGGCAGAAAGGATAAAAGAGTTGGGCCGGTGGAAATCCAATGTTTATAAGTCATATATTCGCAACCTTGCGCCTACTCCTTAGTCTGCTTACCCTTCCTTTTGTCTATCTTTATCCCCAGCTATGCCCGGAAGAAGCGTGTGGATTTGTGGCCACAGTATAGTCCATTGGGCCCGCGTGCGAGCGGTGAGCTGCGGCCTGGCACCCAACCTTGGTCTGCCACGCGATGTTCGAGTTTCCTGGTTTTCGAGAAGAGGCATGCGTTGGGAAGAACTGATGCCTTTGCTGGGGGAGAAGATAGCCAAGCTCGGCTCTCCCGACATCCTGGTGATTCATTTAGGGGAGAATGACCTTGTCAACAAAAGGAGTGTGGACTTGTTGTCGAGCATAAAAAGAGACTTGAATGCATTCGCTGCCTTGTGTCCCAGAACGACAGTATTCTGGTCCTCCTTCCTGAAAAGAACTGTGTGGCGCGGTGCGCAAAACTGTATGGCCATTGAAAGAACCAGGAAACTCGTAAATCGGGCGGTAGCCCGTTGGGTGCGCTTTATGGATGGCCGAGTGATTTATCATGACCGTATCCGGATTAGCGACAAAGCTTTATACCGGGATGACGGTGTCCACCTATCGGATCTGGGGAATGACTTTTGGTTAGCTAGTGTAATTAAAAACATCTGGGATTGGTTGCAGCTTTGAGGGTATTGACGGCGAGCCTTTGGCTCGGGTGGCGGTTAGGCATTGGAATAATGTGCTGCGCTGTGTGGAAGTGCTAGGTGTGGCCATCGCCTATGCCTTCAATTTTTAGGGGTATTCCGTTAAAGGAATCTGGGGGTCGTGTATTCCGTCCGATGCCTGCTTGGCGGGAGGCCTTGGCACGACCCTCGGTGACAGCAGGGGTGAGCCTATAGTCGGATTAGCATCGACAGGCTCCACCTACTGGTGAAGAACCCACTTGTTTCGATCCAATGCCTAAGCCAATACCTTTTCAATGCTGTAACCAATAAAATTGTGGCCTTTTCTAGCCCATTAACCTTATATCACGTGTCCATGTGTCTTCATTTCACTTCACCGGGGTCGGGTCCTCGAACCACAAAGACTCTCCTCCCTGAAGGGGAGGGGAGGGGTTGTGGTCGGGGCTCGAGCTCCGGATAGCAGGGGGCGTGGCCCCCTGCTGCCCGCTCACCTGGCTGGCGCTCACGCCCCCTCGGTGGCCATCCAACCAGGGGCCACGGTGGGGGCGTGTTCAGCAGCATTTTGCTGCAGCGCCAGCCTTCCCCCGGCCTCATTCTTCTTTCCTTCGCCCCTCGCGAGTCACCCACCCTCCACTCCCTTTAGTTAGGGCTCAGGTTTCTTGGCCTTGCTATGGACCTTAGGTTGGTCGCGCTGGTTGGCTGAGGGGCCTGGTAGGAGTTTTTCCATTTGGCACTAGGCTTTTTGGTTTTTTCGCCTACCTCGTAGCAATCGTCACAACTTTTGTGGTATTGGTGGGTAGGTTAGGCATTGTAATAATGTGCTGCGCTGTGTGGAAGTGCTAGGTGTGGCCATCGCCTATGCCTTCAATTTTTAGGGGTATTCCGTTAAAGGAATCTGGGGGTCGTGTATTCCGTCCAATGCCTGCTTGGCGGGAGGCCTTGGCACGACCCTCGGTGACAGCAGGGGTGAGCCTATAGTCGGATTAGCATCGACAGGCTCCACCTACTGGTGAAGAACCCACTTGTTTCGATCCAATGCCTAAGCCAATACCTTTTCAATGCTGTAACCAATAAAGTTGTGGCCTTTTCTAGCCCATTAACCTTATATCACGTGTCCATGTGTCTTCATTTCACTTCACCGGGGTCGGGTCCTCGAACCACAACTTCATAATTATCTTTATATAGGTTTATGTTTTTTGCCGTGATCCACACTCCCAAATATTTCACTTTTTTCACCACCATGATTTCCACTTTTTGTTCTAGATCTTTCGTTTCTTCCTTAGTTAGATTTTTAACCAGCATTTTAGTTTTATTCTTATTTACCTTAAAACCTGCCACCTCTCCAAATTCCTCAATTTTTTGTAATGCTTCTTTTACACTATCTTGTGGATCTTCCAAAGTCAGAACAATATCGTCGGCGAAGGCTTTGATTTTGAATTCCTTCTTTCCTACTCTAATTCCTTTCACTTCTGTTGCCTCCCTCAGTCTCTTATTAAGTACTTCCAAAATTATAATAAATAATAAGGGGGACAGGGGGCAACCTTGTCTGGTCCCTTTATAAATGTTAAAATATTCTGTTGTATTATTATTTATCACCAGCTTTGCTTTCTGTTCTTTGTATATTGCTTCTATGCCTCTTCTAAATTTTTCGCCAATTCCCATCCTCTCCAAAACCTTCTTTAGGAAGTTCCAGGAAACACTGTCAAATGCCTTTTCGGCGTCTATGAAAACCAGTGCAGCTTTTCTGTCTATTTTCATGTCCAAATATTCAATAATGTCAATCAAATTCCTTACATTATCCCATAATTGTCTCCCTGGGAGAAATCCTGTTTGGTCACCATGAATATTATTAATCAAGACCTTCTTTAATCTTTCCGCCATTATATCTGCAAATAGCTTATAATCATTATTTAATAATGAAATTGGTCTATAGTTCTTTACTTCCGTAGTGTCCACCTCTTTTTTAGGAATCAATGTAACATAGGCTTCCTTCCAGGTATTAGGTATCTTTCCTTCTCTCAATATATTGTTCATAACCTCTCCCAGCACTGGTGATATTTGGTTAATTAATATTTTATAATATTTGGCCGGAAGACCGTCCGGTCCCGGCGCCTTCCCAGCTTTCATCTTTTTGATAGCCTTTTTTATCTCTTCCTGTGTTATTATCTCATCTAGTGCTGCTCTTTCATCTTCTACAATTTGTTCCAGATGGTGTTTTTGCAAAAATTGATCTATTTCTTGTTCTGTTTCCTCTCCTCTTTTATACAAATCCTTATAATATCTTTGGAATATTCTTTTTATTTCTTTTGGTTCTTCCATAATCATATCTCCTTCTTTTATTTTACTGATCGTACTCAACTTCTTCCTTTCTCTCAACTGCCACGCTAGATATTTCCCTATCTTATTTGCGGACTCAAAGTTCTTTTGATTCATCCTCTTAATTTTCCACTCTATCTCTTGGTTAATTATTGTAGCAAATTTAGCTTGTAATATTTTTAGGTTCTGTTTTAAACTCTCTTCACTAGGGTTAACAGTTAATTTTCTTTCATTTTCCATAATCTGTGTTAAAATCTGCTCTTTCTTTTTTTCCTTTTCTTTTCTTAGTTGGCTATTTTTCTGAATCAAAAAACCCCTCATGACCGCTTTTCCTGCGTCCCACACCGTCTCTATGGAAGTTTCTCCATTTAAGTTCCACCTAAAGTATTCTTCAATTGTTTCTATAGCCTTATTTACTATCTTTTGATCATTAAATAAATATTCATTCATTCTCCATCTGGCTGTTTTAACCTCTCTACCTTTTAACTCCATGGAAACCGCACTATGATCAGATAAAGTTCGAGGCCAAATTTCAGACTTAATTAAGTTCTGTACCAATTCCCTCGAGACCCAAATACTGTCTATCCTCCCCCAGCTCTGATTCGGATTTGAAAAAAAAGTGAATTGTTTTGCAGTAGGATTTTTAAATCTCCAAGCATCCGTCAATCCCAGATTATTTACCATGTCAAAGAAAGATCGTGGTAATTTACCTTCTTTCCCATCTTGTCTTTTTGTTAATCTATCCGTATTCGGCGTCACCACCCCATTAAAATCTCCCATCAGTATCATTTTCTGATCCATCCATTCCATTAGTATGTTATCTAATTCCAAAAAGAAAGCTGATTTTTTCTCATTCGGGGCATATATTCCAACCACAACTATTTTTTCTCCATGAAAGACCATCTGCACCACCACTACTCTCCCATGTTCATCTTTGTACAGTAATTGCGGATCATATTTTTCCTTTATATAAATTACTACCCCTCTTTTCTTAACCTTGTCGGAGGTCACAAATTCCAATCCCAATCTCTTATTACTTAATACCCTCTTGTGTTTTCCTATTACATGCGTTTCTTGAAGACAAATTAGATCCCAATTCTTTTTCAGCAATACATGCGCAATCTGATTCCTCTTATTTTTATTGTTCAAACCGTTCACATTCCAGCTTATTGTTTTTAAAGCCATCTATTAAACTATTCTAGCTAATTTATTAAACTAATTTAGCTAGATTAAACTACTGTTCCTTGCTTTCCTCCTCTTGTTCTTCCCCTTCTCCTGTTATACTCTCCTCTTTTTCTTCTTCACTCCCTTCACCCTCCTCGTCTCTCTGTCGTTCTTCCCTTTCCGCCTCCCCTTCAACTTTTCCCAGGCCCTTCTCATATCTCCTCGCAAATTTTTGGAGTTCAACACTGGTGCTTAATTTAAACCTTTTTTCCTTAAAGTAGAATGAAATGCCTTCAGGAAACTCCCATCTATACAATATCCCATTCTTCTTCAATTGGTTTGTTAATTTTTTGTATGTCTCTCTCCTTCGAAGAAATCTCGAAGGAATTTCTTTAAAGATAATAATTGGGTTTCCTTCAATATATAACCTTTTTATGTGGTTCTGTTGCAGTATTTCATTTCTTATTTCCAAAGTGTTGAACATGACAATTACGTCACCTGGCACCTTTTTCTTTCTGGCTCTGTCTGATTTTGGTCTTATTCGAAAAGTATTTACTAAATGACAGTTTACCTCCTCCTCACTCTTATTTAACCAAGTTGCCAGCTCTTTTATCATTTTAGATCTAATATTCTCATTTGGGGTCTCTGGTACACCACTCAATTTCAGGTTGGTTTGATTTTGCCTCATTTGCGTCATAGCCATATTGTCCAACAACTCTTCCTGCACTCTTTCTATCTCTTTAACTTCTACTCTAATTCTATCCACCTCCTTCTTACTAGTTTTCGTATCTTTTTGCACCTTTTTCATTGAATCTTCCAGAACCTTGGTTCTTACTGATAAATCTTTAACCTTTCCTGTCAATTCCCCCACCACTCCCTCCAATTTCTTGTCCAAAGTGTCTTGTACCTCAAGTAATTTTCTCTCAATATATTGTTCATTATTTTTGAATTCTTTCCTTATTTCTGCCATCAGACTACTATAGTCTTTAATTTCTTTGCTTTCCTTAGCATCCTCTTGTCTCGACGGCCTCCTTTCCGCTGGTGTTACCACCCCCTTTTTTGCACCGTTTGTCATTTTGTAGGCTTGAAAGATCTTAGGGTCCACCACACTAATGTCTTTGGGGAGTTATATAAATGCAGCAGATTTATAGACAGGTTTATAGAGAGACATAGTCCTGAATGGTCAACCTGCAGCCCTCCGAATGTTGCTGAACTGCAATTTGCTGACAGTTCCCAGGATTCATAACCATGAGACATGTAGCAGGGCCTTTTTTGTGGTGGGTCCTTGGATCTGGAATAATCTCCCCTAGAAGCTAGTCTCTGTCCTAATGTCTTTCAAAAAGGGATGAGGCACAGGATCACAGATGGGTTAATAGGTTACCGGGTCTGGCGTTGGGGTGTAATAGCAGATAGTAGGCGTCAGACTATACACAAAGTTTTACAGTCTTTACCTTTTACAGTCTTTACCCTCTTAGAGGGTGGTATTATAGAAGTCTGGCGTCACCAAAAATTTTCCTTTACTGGAGACTTGGAGGTTCTTCGGGAAGTGTTCTTTATGCTGGTTTAAATTCTCCTGTTTGGCTTTTGGCGCATGTCCCTTTAAATCTCAAATTTAGTAGATCAAGAACAAATTGAAATGGCGAATAACAGAGCCAAGTTAAGTCCCGAAATGGCTTCCTCCTCCCTTTTTTAAACCCATAGGGAAATCACTAACATAAAACCAGCATTAAGGTCTGGGGAGGACCCAGGCTTTCTTCCACCCACTTCAAACAAGAAAGTTGATGTTAACGATAACGTCCTCAAAAAGCCTGTCGGTTAAAGCATCAACCAAATGCCCCAGAAACCTCCTTTCCTCCTCTCAAACCCGGTAAAGAGTCTCTCTATCAAAAAAAAAAAAAAAACCCCAAAAAACTCAATATTACCTTGCTTCCAACTCTCTGTACTTTGTACTTTGTAAAATGTACTTTGTTACCGAGGATATTCCTTCCCCTCACTAGCGGTTACTTCTTGCTCTTTCATTCACGTCTGCCAGCTTTTCGCTTTACTCCTTTGTCAATCTTACCGCCAGTAGTGAATTCCTCCTTCTTTTGTCTTTAATTACTTCTCCGCTGGGTACTTCGTTCAGAATTCCTTTGGCTTTTACTTTGATTGTTTTTCCAATGTTCTCCCTCCTCTGCTTTCTTCAAAGCTTTAGAACTTCAAAGCTTTTAGAGCTATTTCCCAGCTTTTCCTCTGTTGTCGGAGGTCCGCCGCTTTCACTCGGAGCCTGAGGCTTCACAGCATGGAGTCTGATGCTTCCCCTTCTCGCTGCGGCTCCAGCCTTCTTAAACGCCGGCAACACAGGCGAGCACATGCAGCCTTGCTGGGTGTTTTGACCAACAGGATATTCCACCTGTGGTTTAGGGGTTCACGGAGCCTTCGTGACCCCTCTAAGACCCCCACGCTGTTCGAGGCTCCTCAGACGAGTTGCCTCGTGCTCCTTCCCGTGGCCGCGGCGTCCCGGAAGCTCAATATAAAGTGTCTCTTCTCCGAGACTCTTAATCTCAGAGTCGAGAGTTGGGCAGAAGATTCCTGCTTCACAGGAGGTTGGTCTAGATGACCATTGTGGTCCCTTCCAACTCTATGATTCTATGATTCTATAACTCAGTGGTTGAGCATCTGTTTTGCATGCATAAGGCAGGTGGCAGGGGCCCAGTCTCCAACATCTCCTGGTAGGGCTGGGGAGGAGCTTAGTCCAAGACCCTGGAGAGCTGCTGTCCATTGTTGTGGACGATTCTGAGCTAGATGGACCAGTGACTCAGTATGATGTAGCATGTGGAGTTTGGTGGTTATAGGGTTAACCTATAGGGTTAACCTTCTGTATGTCCTACATCTGGGGAGGAGCTTCCTACGCAAACGGAAGCTGGAGTTTCTTTGTCTGCGTGAGACACTTTCACTTTTGACCGGGAAGCGAGAGAGGCAAATGCCATGTGTCCGAACTCCGATGGAGTTGTTTGTTGTTTTACCTACTGATGTAAATAAAGAGCTGTTAGTCTAGAAAGAAACAGTGTATGGACTTTTCCTTTCTCTCACATGTCAAGCACTCACTGCCTGCTCTGCTGCTGCCTGGAAGTTTTATGCGGCAGCGGAAACGTGCCGGACCCAGGCAGTAATTCCACATAGCATCCTATGTTCCCAAGGCAGCTACATGACTTATTATAACTGCATTTACTTTGTGTTATAACTGTAGGCTTTATTCAGTTAGGGAAGGACTATGGCATCTAGGAGCGGGGCTGTAGGTCCATAGCTGTCAACGTTTCCCTTTTTTAAAGGGAAATTCCCTTATTCCGAATAGGATTCCTCGCAAGAAAAGGAAAAAGCTGACAGCTATGTTTAGGTTAGTGGCAGAGCAACAGCCTTGCATGCAGAAGCTCCCAGGTTCAACCTCTGGGTAGGGCTTGACACTTGAGAGCCACTGCCAGTAAGCATAAACAAGCTAGATAGACCAGTTATAAGGTGGCTTCCTGTGTCCCTGTGGTCCTACCCCCCTTCCTCCCTCCCTGGGGCAGCCTATCCTGTTTGGCCATCCATGGCGGAATGGGAAGATGGAGTCCCACACCACCTTGCTGTCGGAGAAGTGAGGAGAACCTGCAGCTTCAGGTGAGATCTCAGGGAACTCTTGTGAGCTCTTGCAGAGCTCTGTGAGATCATGCCAGAAGCTACTGCTGTCACTTCTCCTCACTTCTCCACTGGTGGCGGCAAGGCTGGGTGGGGCACCGATGGAGGTGCCACCCCATGGGATTCTGCTGCCTGAGACAGCTGCCTCAGTCTTGTGGGTGGGCTGGCCCTGATCCTACCTTCAGATTTTTTATTTTAAAAGTGTTCATTAATCTGAAAAAGGAACTGAGAAACTGAGAAACAAGCAACAAGAATGACATAACGAGATAGAGGCAGACTGACTTGCTCAAGGCCAGTCATCAAGTCCCCCCTACCACACTCCCATTCAATATTTTAGTTAATTTTTCCTTTTTAGGCCTCCAAGTGAAGATATTTCTATTCCACCCAGGTTTTTAATTGCCCCTCTGCAAATTGTTTTTAACTGCTGGAGTCTTGGAGCACTCGTAAAGGGTCTTGTGTCCCTTGGCATGGCTTTTATTGTTGCTCTTTTTAGCTTTGTTTAATGTACTGCTGCTTTATTGACTTATTTTTTATGTTGCTTTGAATGTACTATTGTGTTTTGCAAATTGTGTGTGTGTGTGTGTGCGCGTGTGTGTGTGTGTGTGTGCATGTTTGTGTATTTTATCACAGAAAAAGCAACATGCACATGAAGAACAAGGAAAGCCCAGTTAGTCCAAAATGCTGTTTACTTCCTTTTCTTATATTGAATTTGTATACCGGTCTCCCTCTTGAAGGAGCCAGATTCTCACCAGTTTGCACAGTGGCCAACCAGATGACCCAATAAGAAGCCCAAAGGCAGGACCTGAGCACAACAGCACTCTCCCCACTTGTGATTCTCAGCAACTGGTACTCAGCAACTGGTATTGCTCCATCAATGGAGGTAGAATATAGTCAGTGTGGTTTTTGTTGTGGTTCTGGACTGTCAGGAGTTAACACTCCAGGAGCATTCTTATCAACCGGGTGCACTGCCCACATGATCCATGCTTTTTTCCTTTGATCTGTGCTCTGTAGGGGCTGAGCTCTCTCTGGAGAGCAGCCTGTCTGAAAACGTTAGCAAGGTCGTTTCATTTTTGTTAAGAGGCAGAAAGCTGCGAACATGCAGCTAGGTTCTGTAGGTTTTCTTTTCTGTTTTGAATGCTACTAAATAGTGTTAGATTAGAAGCCCTGGTGCTGTGCTGAGTTATTCAAGACACCTAGTTGACACAGACAAGCCATTTTATGCTGCGTGTGAACTCTGCTATTATCTGGCAACTGAGGAGAGTGGCAGCGCGCGGAGTGCAAGTGTGTGGGTGCCGTTGGAAGTTTGTCGGAGTGGCAATAAATCAAATTTATTGCAGGGCCGTTGCAGCAGACTCAGTGGGTCAAAAGATATACGACCCAACAAACTTTAACAAGTTATGGTCAGCAGTAACGCGCTAATGGCTGAATGTCCTGAGGTGATTGATGGCCAGGACTGGAGGTCTGTGTCTCTGCTGCAGCCAGCAGCTAGAAAGTCCAGCTGGAGGCCTGTTTTCGCGCCATGCTTGAAGGCACAGAATAGTAGAAACTCGCTGGTGAAGCAAGCCATTTTTCCGGAGCTGGGAGCTGAGAGCTGGGAGCTGGAGAGAGCGGCAGCTGTGTGAGTAACACAAGCCCCAGTGGGGGGAAATGGCAGAGGTGCAGGAAAATTTTGTGGCGGCTTTCCCAAAGCTGATGGGGAAGAACTGGGCAGACTGGTCCAAGAAAATGCAGGTTTTGTTAACTGCTAAAGGCCTTTGGACTTTCATGCAGAACCCACCTATGCAGGCCCAGGATGGGGCCGCAGCTGGAGTTGTAGCTCCTGCAGCCGAGGAACTGAGGAGAGAGCAGAGAGCCGTTGCTCACTTGGTCATGGCCACAGACGATGCCCAGATGGTTCACATTGACCACGCCACCTACGCTCACAAGGACTGGAGTGCCCTGCAACGCATGCATCACAGGACATGGCTGGGGCCCGGATTCATGTCACCAGACAGATATTTGATTTACATTTGCAACCCGGAGGCTGCGTCAAAGAGTACATTTCACAGATGCTGGCGTTGTTCAACCGTTTGAGGCAACTACAGATTCCCTTTGTTGTTGTTGTTTAGTCGTTTAGTCGTGTCCGACTCTTCGTGACCCCATGGACCAGAGCATGCCAGGCACTCCTGTCTTCCACTGCCTCCCGCAATTTGGTCAAACTCATGCTGGTAGCTTCGAGAACACTATCCAACCATCTCATACTCTGCCGTCCCCTTCTCCTTGTGCCCTCCATCTTTCCCAACATCAGGGTCTTTTCCAGGGAGTCTTCTCTTCTCATGAGGTGGCCAAAGTATTGGAGCCTCAGCTTCATGATCCGCCCTTCCAGTGAGCAGTCAGGGCTGATTTCCCTAAGAATGGAGAGGTTTGATCTTCTTGCAGTCCATGGAACACTCAAGAGTCTCCTCCAGCACCGTAATTCAAAATCATCAATTCTTCGGCGATCAGCCTTCTTTATGGTCCAGCTCTCACTTCCATACATCACTACTGGGAAAACTATAGCTTTTACTATACAGACCTTTGTTGGCAAGGTGATGTCTCTACTTTTTAAGATGCTGTCTAGGTTTGTCCAGATTCCCTTTACTGAGCAGCAAAAAGTCTATATATTGCTGAGCTCTTTAGAATCTAGCTATCAGACTCTTTCTCTCACGATGGAAGCTATTCCAGCTCAGGAGCTTGACCTGGAATACGTGTCAGGTTGGCTGCAAGATGAGCAGGATAAAAGGCTGAGAGAGAAAGGAGGGGGGCTGCGAAGGGGGGTTGCTTTGTGCCCAGGAGTGGGAGTGCAGAAGATGCTGGGAGATCTGTGCAAGTTTTAGCAGCGAGGAGGTGCTACGTTTGCAACTCAGACCAACATCTGCAGAGAAATTGCCCCAGGATCCTCTCCAATAGCAACCGAGAGATCAAACGCAGACCACGTCGTGGGAGGAGAGGCCCAGCGAGAGGGAGCAGAGGAGGAGAGCCAGCAACACATCAGAAGGCTGCTACGTATGCTTTTGTTGGACAGGCTGCAGCCAACGGCAAACAGTGTTGGATCATTGACAGTGGGGCCAGCAGGCATCTAGCTCCACCTGGTGGCCAGTTGCGAGACTGCTGGCAAATTCCAGATGGGACAACAGTCACATTGGCTGATACAACCAAGAGAGCTATTTCAAAAGCTGGTGTTGTTTTTATGCCCTGTTTGAAAGCTGATATTGATGTGTATGTACTTGATAGTATGAAATGTGGGTTACGTTCTGTTTATGCTCTTGACAATGCTGGTTTTCAGGTGCAGTTTGGGAACCAGGTATGCACCATTTCCAAAGATGGGGAGCAGTTAGTACAGGTACGAGGCCACGATGGGCTGTACATACTAGAAACAGGTGGTGACATTTCTGAGGAAGCACAGGCAAAGTGTGCCAAAGTCTCCACTCATGACCAGTGTATGTACTTATGGCATAGAAGATTTACGCACGCGAACTGGCGATATGTGCACAAACAGGTAGAGTGTGCTGATGGCTGTAAAATGAAGGAGTGCTCTAAGTTTCTTGAATGTACAGCTTGTAAAAAAGCCAAAGTGCACACTACCAATTACCCGAGGTGGCCAAGAAAGCCTTTGAGCTCGTGCATGCGGATCTTTGTGGTCCGATGTCAGAAAAAAATATCAAAATCAAATATCTTTAATACGGTCAATGACCAGGAAACAATTTATAAAATATGACATTGAGAGTGATATTGTGCTAGAAGTAGCAGTAAAAATATGGCCAATTCTCAGAGTTGGTGCTTATATTTATGACCAGGTTTCGAGTTTAAAGTTTTTTAAAATTCAATTCAGGAGTCGCTACTGTTTAATATCGTTCCTTCGATGTTTACAGTTTGGACTCCTTTGTAGACATCATTGCTCGTCTTATTCTTGTTGCAATGTAACAATACTTTGCCACGGACCTGTTAATTTCGGGCTCTTTGTCAGCTAAGAGGTGTCTGATATAGGTGTCGTCTGTGCTGCAAGGTATTTTCCTCAGAATCGGTTCGATCAGCTCTTTTCTTGAGTCTCGATATAATGGGCAGTATAAGATGACATGCCCAATGGTTTCGATTTCATTGCTGTTACAGGGACATAATCTTTGTTCAATCGGTGTTTTATTGTATCTTCCCTCTAGAAGAGCTGAAGGGAGAGCATTGAAACGGGCCCTGGAAAATGCCCATCGGTGTTTAGCGTTGTCTAGGACTTTGAGATAGTTTGCTAGATGGGGCCTTTGGGAATTGTATAGAAGTTTATAAGTTATCGGAAGTTGGTTAAAGTCATTTTGGGTTTCAATGTCCCTGAGCCTTTCTTTGATTATGTTCTTGGCCCTTCCCCTTTCTAAACTTAATAAATACTCTGGGGAGAGACCATATGTGGCCAGTTTTCTGATGATGCCCTTCAACCAGCTAGATTGGAATTTGTCGAGAAGCATCAGGGAAAGTAGTCCAACCGGCGAGTTGTTAAGTCTTAGCCAAGTGCATAAGGTTCTTATCCATACTTTGGCTTTAATGCTGTATAAGCCCGCTTCCAGTCGTAGGGCAGCGTTTGGGACGCATTTAGGTGTTTGCAGGAGTGATCTAAGGAAACCTGATTGTATCTTCTCATATGGGTCTAGATTAGAGAGGGAGACGATTGGTGCGCCGTATAGGATTTGTGCTGTTGGTTTTGCCACGAATAGTTTAATTGTAGCAGGAATGAAATTTCCTCCCGTTGTACGATGGAATCTTAGGATTGCTGTTGTACTTTTTTGTGCTGTAAAGGAGCTGTAGTTTATGTGGGCAGTCTTCTTCCTTGATGCTTGGAATATCACTCCTAGATATTTAAAGCATGTCACTTGTTAAATCTCCTGATTGTCTAAATTCCATCTGTAGTCAAAGTCAAAATGTTTATTCGGCTATTATGCCCATCATAAAGCACAACACACAAAACAAATCAAATAAAACAGCGGTCTCGTATAAGCCACAAGTAATATAACACAATTCACAGCTCACAAGGACAAATATTGGCAATTCAAAAGGAAAATTTAAGATTAAGATTAAAAATTTAGACACTATGCTAAAATCAATATCTGATGTCATTATCGAAAATTCTTATAGCTATCAATAATCAGCTAACATTCCATTCTGTCTCTTGTATGAGAGGACGGCTGTTAGGAATTTAGCAACCTGTAGGGTAATATAAGGATCCACATCTTGAAGAACCCAGGCAAGCTGTAGGTCTACTGGTTTGTCAGCCATAGGCTGGATTATGGAGTTTAGTATACTAGCACGAGCTGAACTGTACATAGGGCAGATAAACATAACATGATGTAGAGATTCAGATGTTTTCATTTCACAAGTACACATTGAAGGGACTTGGTCCTTAGTGAATCTATGTCTCAGCACGTTTGTTGGAAAAACATTGAACCTAGCTCTAATGAAGGCATATCGGTGAGATGCGGCCATAAGCGATGTTAAGTAGGACGGAGCACGGTAGATAGGGGTTATGCCGAGATTTAACGGCGAGCAGGCTCCACCACCAGCTAAGAAATTTTGGTATAGCTCCGCATCATCCAGCCTTTGATTTATACACCTTTTTGCCACGTTTAGATCCAGTTTGAGCAATTCAGTGGGCGAGATCTCATAGGACAGCAATTTGGCATGGATTTTTCCTGACCACAAATTTGTGAAGTCATCCCGCCACATGCATTGAATGAGATAGTGGTTCGGGAGTTTATGCCATAGGGATATCCAATAAATCAAAACTCTCCTCCATAAAACTAACTCCACTGTGGGGATCTTCATTTCTAAGCGAATAGCCGCATTACTTACGCATGTTGGTAGTTTTAAAAGTCGGCGTAAGAATTGGCTTTGAAGCGACTCTAAAGGTGAGAGGTTTGCAAAGGCAGCCCATAAAGGTGCAGCATAGGCCATTGTGGCCATCACTTTGATGCTATACACTTTCAAGGCTGCAGGGATGAATAAGGCCCCCTCAGAGTAGAAAAAACGGAGGAGGGAGTGTGTTAGGGCTTTTGTCTTGTTTTGAAGATATTCAACGTGCGCTTTCCACCCTAAATTATATTGAAAATAAATTCCTAAATATTTAAATTTATGTACTTGTTCGATTTTCGTGCCCTCCAATTTCCATGAATATAATTTTCGACTCCTTGAAAATATCAGTACTTTGGACTTGGTGTGGTTGATAGACAGATGATTAGAATGGCAATATGACGCAAAAATCTTTAGTGCCCTCCTTAAACCCACTCTGGAGTAAGAGAGTAGTACCGCATCATCTGCGTAGAGAAGTAAAGGACAACGATAATCTGCTATACGGGGGGTGTGGATAAATTTTTGTGAGTCGATTAATGGGTTCCTCATATCACTGATAAATAAGTTAAAAAGAAGTGACGCTAAAATACAACCCTGGCGTACACCCTTATTTACTGGCACTGGGTTAGTTAGGTCTCCAGCAGGGGATATTCTTACCCTCGCCACGGACCCGGCATGAAGTTGGGAGATAAGCCACAGGAGCCTTCTATCTATTCCCCAGCAGGCAAGTTTATCCCATAGTAATTGCCTCGGAATACTATCAAACGCAGCTTTCAAATCTATGAAAGCTGCGCAAAGTTGGCCCCGTCGAGGTGTCGAGTATTTCCGGGCTAAGTGATAAAGAATAATTGCCTGGTCTGTTGTGGATCAGTTTAATCTAAATCCAGCTTGCTCATGCCCAATCAGGTCAGCCTCAGCTGACCACTTCATCAACCTTGCCAGCAAAAAACGGGCATATATTTTCCCAATGGACGATAGCAGACTGATATTCCGGTAATTCCCTGGGTCACTGGGAGGGCCTTTTTTGTAGATAGGAATTATAATGGCCTCCTTCCACGTTCCTGGTATTAAGCCCGTGGCATTTATTGCGTCGAACGTTTTAGCTAAAATCCCTGCCCACCATGCAGAATGTAGCTTTATAGCCTCATCAGGGACCAAATCTGGCCCAGGGGCCTTACCTGTTTTCAGCTCAGCTATCAATTCTAAGATTTCAGCAGGGTCGGTATTGGGCCAGACGGGAAGGGGATTAGAAGGTCTCCAGTGAGTGGCCGGAGCTTCTGCCACTGAGAAATATTTTCTCAGGAACTGCTCCCATGTAGGGGCCGGGATCACCGTTAAGGGGTATTTCGTGTTTCTTCCCTTTATAAAGGACCAAAATTTCCGGGAGTTATGAGATTTTAAGGCAGAAATTATAGTCTGCCAGCGATTTAAATGCCATTCCCGTTTGGCCGATTTCTGGGCTTGTTTGTATGCTTTTTTAGCCAGGGAATAAGATGGAGGTAAGGCCAGAGCACCGGAAAGTTTATAGTCATTATATATTGTATGTAGATGGAGTTTGGCTAGTTTACAAGCAGAGTTGAACCAAGGGGCGCCAAATTTAAAATGATCGTTTTTAACTCCATAGGTTGGAGAAGTAAAAAAGCGAGTTAAAACTTCTATCAGGCAAGAATAAAAATTCATACAGGTAATAGGATCACACGGGACTATTCCTACGTCCGGCTGATCACCAGGAAACTTTTCTCGGATAAAATCCGTATATCTATGGGCGAGGGCAGGGGACCATCTAATCCCCTTTGTTTTAGTGGACGGCTCCACAATCACTGGGATTGGGTGGGAGCGCTCGAACATCTGCCAGTCAACACATAACTTGGTTGTCAGGGGAAGATGGTCACTAAATTGGGCATTATCAATTTTAAAAGAGGTGACATTCAAAAATAGATCCCGGGAAACCAATACATAGTCAAGAACACTGTTTGATTTTAACCCCAGGTGGGTGAACTCTCCTGGTATATCTGGAGGACACCTGCCATTTAATATAATTAAATTAAGGCGCAAAGTCATCTGATAAAGCATCACTCCCGCCTTATTGACTTTTACATCCTTTGATATTCTAGTGGGGATATATACTAGATCGTAGGTTTGAGCGCCGGGGTCGACCCACCATTTAGACTTTATAAGAGCCTCCCGATTTGAGGCTATCCGAGCGTTAAAATCGCCTCCGGTAATGGAGGGGACATTAGGATATTTAAGATAACAAGAAAGTAAAAAATCCTCTAGGGATTCCCATCTAGAAGTAAGATCAGCTACTAACCCTCCCGGGGGGAAATAGACATTTGTAACCAATAAAGAGAAGTTTCCACCAGAGATCAGTCCGGTAATAGCATAAGGCGGAAATGCGTGCACTAGTGAAAGTTTAGCCCGAAGTTTAAGGGAGATACCGATTGTAAGGCCACCTTTAGGGCGGCCACCATTCGTTGACGGGCTAGCAGGCAGACATATAAACTCAAAGCCATTTAACTCAATTTCCTCCTCCACCCAAGTTTCTTGTAATAGTATGATAAGAAAGGAATTAATATATTTTTGGAATTCTGGATCTGATTTTTTACTTTTACATCCAGCAATGTTCCAACTTAATATTGAAGGCTGGGGTTTCCTCGTTCCTCCAATTGACTGTCATTCGGAAGGTTGGCTCGACTTTAATACAGGAAGAGGGGAGCCAATAAAGAAATCAGTTATCTTCCTCTGATGAAAAACCTCTCGTAAAAGCTGAGTGGGAGGATTTACAAGGTTGTCTGACTGTTGAACTTGGCCACTCGATCTACTAGGAGTAGGACCTTGAGCAGGGGTGGGCCCCTTTTCCAAAAGAGTTTGGTGGGCCACCCGGTGTGGTCCATCTATCTCTTCAGAAGTTTGGTCTCTCTGTAGCCTGCTACTGGTCTTTTGGGCTACTTGATTTATGTGGCCTGTTGGATCTTCAATCAGTTCCGTCACTGGTCTTGCTGTTGAATCCATAATAGTCCGCAAAGACTGAGCGAGTGGGCTATTTGGGAAGGTTGGCAAAGGCACCTCTTCTCTTGATTGGTCAGTGCTATAAGAAGGTTCCAGGTCTAGCATTGATGAATGTGTAGAAGGTGATTTTTCCTATTGTGTGCTGCTTTCTTCAGGTATGTTTATCAAGGGACGGTCATGTAAATCTATTAAGAGCACGGAGGGTTGTTCTGGTTGGAGGGAAGGACTGGTAGTTGCTTCTTGGGGTTGTATCTTATCCTCCATTACCGACATACATTTAGCATTAGATATTGCGAGAGCCATATGAACTGGTTCTTCTAGGATGTCATGATCGCTGTACATGGGTATTCTGGTGCTGAGCTTCCTGATAAGTTGGGTTTTAAGCGATTCGAGCCTATTAATAATTTCTTTTTGTTCCACCACTGGTAAATCTGCAAAGGAGGCAATGAGTTCGATCTCTTCTGGTGGTGTCAGGCCACTTTCCGGATGGTCATTGTTCTTTGCTAGGGGAGTGGAGGCCACATAACTCATCTCCTGGGGTAGAACATCCACTCCGGTGTCCACTGGTGGATCGGATTTAGCAGATTTTAAGCCCTCTTTGGTTATTGCCTCCAACAGTAGGGGTTTAGGCATAGGGTCTATAAAGGCTCTTGTTGGTGCTATCCCACAGCGAAACAAAAATGCTTTCCTTCGCAATATGATAGTGGGAATTTTTGTGGATTGGAACGCAAGCAGGACTCTCTGGGATTTATGATGATAGACAAGGGGGAGGACTGCACAGAGGTCAATTTGTGTTGCCTCCATATTTAAAAGCCCCATTAGGAGTTCCTTGGCACCGCCCAGAGTTCTCCATCTTGGGTCCCCATTTTGTATAGTTAGGCACACTTTCCTTGGTGTTAAAATCAAGGATTGATGACCTAATTGAAGGTTAAGGTTGTATTTAAATTTGTCAGTACGTTTGTTATTTAAGGACAAACTCCTCGTCCCCTTCCTCTCTTCAAGAGACTTAACACCGGCTGACGCTGGAGAAGTAGTAACTAGCTTTTGTTGGAGGCTGTGCAGCTGGGACGAAAGATCATCTAGTCTTTTGAATATACAGTGCAAGGTTTTGATTATTAAATGGGACTGTTCAAATGTCATATGATTGGTAGTGCCAAGGACCAGTTCCTCCTTCTGAGGAGAGACTACACTCTTACTGTTGCCCACATCGCTTGGGATTTGAGGTATTATTCGCTCTTCGTCTTTAAGTGCTGACACGCAATCAACCAGAGGGTTAAAACGGTTCTGAGTTTCTACCGTGTAGAAACAATCCAGTAGATTACTCCCTTCCTTAAAGTGACATGGTTCCACCCTTGTTTGCTTTGATCTCGGAAAGGGAACGGGGGGTGTCTCCTCAGAATCTCTAAGACGTTTCCCATTGAGGCATCTAATCATAAGCCTGCATTTTATTAATGTTTGATCAGGGCTTGTATATTAAAGAGAGCTTAAAGATTTTCAAAAGTTTCATGCCAGGCAGAAGACCAGCTGCTTAGAGAACCTTGGCAATGTTTTCCTCCTAGACAAGGGGCCCCTTGATTTATAGCAGAAAACAATTCTCAAAGTCGTAAAAAGGGAATTACAGGCTGAAGAGCAAGGCTACACAGACCCTACATAATTAATAGTTGGTAAACAGTAAAATAATACCAATGTGCCTCCCAGTAAAATGAGCCAGATCTTCTTCCTAAGGTTAAAAAGGCCAAGAGCAATGGAGAAGCATCTAGCTGGCAGAAAGAGAGCATTTTTGGGAAGTCTTTTCTAAAGCTGTTTCTTTCTTAAACTGAGAGAGTTAAAGGGCAATAAATGTTGGGAAGAGCTAATGGGAAAAGCAGCTGGCTGAAGGGGGGTGTAAACTGAAGAGGCTTCTTTTGAAGCTGTTTTCTACTAAGTTCCTTTTTTACTTTACAAAGGCCTTATTCCTTTTAAAAGGCTACCTATGTTATGTATTAAATATATTGGCTTAAATGTAATTATGCAAAGGATTTAAGAAATGCTAGATTCTTATTTCATATAGTTGTAAGAGTTGTATTTATCCTGAAATTAAGTCAGCCACCAGCCTAGCCCCCCTGCCAGACAGGAGACGCCATCGAGCACTCCTGATATATAGTTGTCAGGCATTTGTTTAGAAACCTTCAAATGAAGGAGATCTTTCAATGTTGATGTGAACTCAAGATCCTTGACATATGTTTAAGATAAAAATTTAAGATTAACCATTTGTTTTAGAAGGCAATAGGGCAAGGAGGGCAAGAGGTGAGCTGGTAATTAAGATTCCTTGTTGAGACACATGTAAGATATATTACTACTTATTTGTCATTTATAGATGTAACAATATATAGCTCTTTGTGTTCCATATAAGGACAGGAGGATATGGGTGTATCTTTTAGGATTGGTTATAGCAATCAGCCAATAGGAAATTCAACCAGGCTGATTGGACAGAGGCAGCCAAAGGGGGAGCAAAGGGGGCTGGATTAAGGGAATATAAGTGCTGGCCATAATGGCAGGAGCCCAGGCCAGAGCTTGGTAACCATATACCACTGTGCCTCTCATTTATTTGTCTGACAAATAAATTATTATTTTAATTTCTCTATTGCTGCGTTGAATATTTCATTCCAGCTAAGTGTTAACCACAAGCAGGGTGCTACACCATGACCCATAATTCGGATATCGAGTAGAGGGGGGATAGTATTTTAACGTCAACTCAGGTGATAAATATTTCCTTCAAGCCTGCCAGCACTTGCAGTGGGGGTGTATTTCACTGCCTGTTCGTATGAAAGTCAGCGTCTTCACCTTCACCCTCACAGTCCGGCAATTTAGTTGTACAAGGAGACTACCGGTAAACAACACAGACCATTCCTTTGAAGTCCTACTCCCACCAGGACTAAGACTAATATAAAAATTCTCCTTCGGAGCTTATCGCAGGGCCCACCACGGGTCGGTCTCAGATAAAAGGGAAACTCCCAAAGGCCTCACCAGGAGTGTTGGTTTGACTTTCTTCCTCTGTTCGGCCAGCGCTCTGTTCGGAGGTAGATAGTGGCTTCCCTGATAGTTATATTCCCTGCTCTGCTCCGCCGTACTCCAGTAAAACAATAAAACAATAAAAACAATAAAACAATAAACTAAAAGCAAAGTGAAGTGAGGAGGTGATAAAACAGCTGATAAGACGTTAAAACTGAGAGTTTAAAACCAGGAAGTGGCTAAAAACTACTTTAAAAACTACTTAAAAGCTTAACTAAAAGCAGAGGAGTCTGACTAGGCTGCTGTGTCCGTCGCCATCTTGGCTCCTCCTCTTCCATCTGTATGTTTTCCTTTTGTTATAGAAAACCATGATTTTTGTTTTTTGGTAGTTCACTGCTAGTTTCTCTTCTCTACAATATTGGGATAAGCTGTTAAGAGCTCTTTTGAGGCCCATCTGAGTCTGGAACAATATAACCACATCGTCTGCATAGAGTAGGATAGGCAGTTTTTTGTCTGCTAATTTTGGGGCGTGTGTATCCGCTCCTTGTAGGTGGTCTATTAGGGAGTTTATATAGATGTTGAACAAAAAGGGGGCCAAAATGCATCCTTGTTTAACTCCCTTTGTTGTTCTAATAAAGTTAGAGAGTTGACCTTCTTGGCTGCATCTTATACGAAGTCGTGTGTTGTTATACAGTTTGTATATTAGTAGCAGCAGACGTCGGTCTATGGATGATTTATTGAGTTTGTCCCAGAGTCGAGTTCTTGAGATGGAGTCAAAGGCTGCTTTAAAATCTACAAATGCTGTGAATAGGTGGTGATTGTGGTGCGACGTGTATTTCTCAGCTAGGTGCTGTAAGATCAGGCAGTGATCCATTGTGGATCTCCCTTGTCTAAATCCTGCCTGTGCATCATCAAGAATCTTCGCTCTTTCTATCCATTCACACAGTTTCTCGCTGAGGTGTTTAGCGTATAATTTACTTATTATGTTCAGGAGGCTTATAGGTCTATAGTTGGAGGGATCGTCCCTCGAGCCTTTTTTGTAAATGGGAATAATGATGGAAGTCCCCCAATCGTATGGGATCTGTGCAGTTCTATCTATATATGTGAACAGAGAGGCTAGCAGGGGGGCCCACCAGTTCGCATTGGTTTTAAATAGTTCCGCTGGTATACAGTCAATTCCGGGGGCTTTCCCGTTCTTTAGTTGGTCAATCAGCCGATGGGTCTCTGTTGATGAGACTACTGGCCATGGCTGTATCTGATCATCCGGTATGTCTAATGCATAGGACTCAACACTGGGTTCCTCATAAAGATTATGAAAGTGCGTTTCCCAGGCTTTCATTGATATGCAGCAGGATAGTTGTGATAGGCCCCTATCCGGCTGTACAGCTACGATTCTCCAGAATAATGATGGGTTACTTGATTTGGAGGCCTCTATCAGTTGCTGCCATAATAACTTCATTGCGTATCTTTTCTTTTGTGTCAGAAGTTTTTTGTAACTTCTTTTGGCTTCAAGCATTTTTTGTCTGTTATCCTCTGTTGGGTTATCCTTATGACAGATGAAGGAGTGGATCAATGATTTCTTGGAGGTAATGCACTCATGATCGAACCACTCCCTGGAAGTTTTCCGATGGTGGGGAGACTTGGAATTCGGTTTTACAACAAACCCTTGAATTTTTTGTATAAGCATTTCATATGTTGTCATCATATTTGGGGCGCTCTCCTCTATTTCTAAGCATCCTTCCATAATTGCTTTTGAGAGATGGTAGCTCTCCTCAGTTTTGTACCAGTTAGATATCGGCTCGCTCACTTGTCCGTTCCATCTGATTTTCTTAAGGCCTGATCTGGGTGTTAGATCTGGTTGATATCTGTGTTGTGGTTTGGGCAGATCAAAGGGTAAATCACACACGAGGGATAAAGGTAGATGATCACTTTCAGCTCTTGCTGTAATGGTGAATTTTGATATCCTAGGGATCAGGTCCTGGGAAACAATGCAATAATCTATCGTTGACAGTTTGTGTCCTGACCAATATGTGTATTGACCAGGATAATCTCCTTGTATAGCCCCATTCAGTAAGTGTAGATTCTGTCTGTAGGCCATGTGAGCTAAATGTAGTCCTCCAATGTTGCATGTCTTATCGTAGGATGATCTTATCATTAAGGGTGGAATAGTTTCCATTTCTGGAGACCATTGGTGAAAATGTGCATATAGGGCGTTGTCGTTAGGGCCCACTCTTGCGTTTAGGTCACCAGCTAGTAATATCATGGCTGACGGGTGTTGTCTCCTCCATTGCACCACATGGGCTTCCACTTCTTTCCATAGTTGTTCTACTTGTGCCTGCCGACGACATGTAGGTAAGTATAAGTTTATGCATAGCAGTTTGCTTTGTCCAAAATCTAGAACTGCTGCTACAGACCATTCATCATTGGAGGGTAATTGGATAATATTAGCTTGTATCTGCGTTGAGAACATTAAGGCTAAGCCTCCTTTGGGTCTGCCCCCTCTTTGACTAGGTGTTGCTCTTTTAATACACGAGTGGTAATTATCCAGGTAGAGCTCGTCTATCGACCAGGTTTCCTGGATGAACAGGATGTCAAATTTAGTGAGGAAGTCCATTAGGTTGGGATCTTTGCTTTTCGCTCCCCACCCTGCGATGTTCCACGTACAGGTGGTCAGTTCAAACTTAGGTTTATAGCCAATTTGGGATTTATCATTCATTATGTCCGTTTTGGGGTGTGTAGTGGGACATTTTGGCAGGGTGTGAACTTGGACATATTTTAGTGTCCCAGAGGGGCGTTCTTTCCCCGTGGTCTTATATCAGTCCATGTGAATGGTATCTAGGGCTCCTAGGTTGTCCACAAAGATTAAACCGTTCTTGCCTGGTGGTACCGCTATTTCAGCTTGATGTGTTATTGTTTTCTTTGTTATAGTTGGTTCCGTAGGTCCGAGTTCCTCTGGCGATAGGAATAGCCTTAGTATCCACTCACTGTTGGATAAAGGTTTTGTGGTATAGGTTGCATAGTTAAATTCCCTGGTGACGGGTGTGGCTAGGAGTGTAATAGATTTCCTTATGGATGCTAATCTTTCAATTAGTGCGTCCTGAGCTTTATGTATCTGTTCAATAGTTGCTATGAAGCGGTTTTCCTTCTCTATGTTGGAGCTTTCATCTGATACATGGTTCGGGGATAGGCTTTTTGGTCTT
Organism: Podarcis vaucheri; assembly: GCF_965113315.1. NCBI lineage: Eukaryota > Metazoa > Chordata > Lepidosauria > Squamata > Lacertidae > Podarcis > Podarcis vaucheri. Next base: position 7,158,168 of record NC_138757.1, read on the forward strand.
TTAGCCAGCTGGTTTGGGGCTTTGTCTGCCTCTAGTTGAAGCATTTTATAGTTCTCGTCCGTCATAGACATTGTCGGCTTTATTTTTATCTTATCAGTCTTGGTTGTTTCGATGAGAGGGGTGGGAGTACCGGACACTTCGAATAGGCGAGTCACCTGCAATCCAACCCTTTGTAGCTTGTCCTTATTGTCTGAAACTAGTTTGGTTGTGTGCCAGTCTCTGAATGTTACCACAACTCTGTTTAGGTCCTTGTCTGATGGCAGAAATTTAACATTAATGATGTTTTCTGCTGGGACGAATCCTCTAACGGCTAATTCAGTTTTCTTGAGAATATAAATTCTCTGTTGTGCTGGAGAAAGGAGATCTTTGTGCATATATACAGGTAGGATGATGAGTTTTTGTTTATTTAGAATTAGATTTCTGTGAGAGTATGTTGTTTTAGGAGTAGTTTCTTGCTTAGGGATCGGGTTTTCTCTTGGTTTTCCTGCGGTTCCATTCGGGAGCGCTAGTTGCTCTGTTGAATTATGGAGCCTAGCCTTATGGAGTTCCTCTGTTGAATTGAAAAGCCCAGTCTTATGGAGGTTTTTATTTGGGCTTGGGCTTCGGCTGTTATCAAGGGGTGGCAGGACTGGGTTAGCTGGGTTCGTTGGGTTTGAATTTTCTAGTAGCTTAAATAGTCTTGTGAAGTTCATTTTCTTTGTTCGAGATGGGAGCTTTGTCTTCCTTCCCATTTTTGCGTTCTTGGGCTTCTTCTCTTTATTCCTTGGACACTTCCCCTTTAAGAGGGGTTTCTTAGGGTCAATTAAGTTTCCCTTCTGGTTTGCTTTGATCCTAGATGTTTTCCTTTCTTCCACATTATGTTGGGTTTTATTTTCCTTACTGGTGTTATCGTTTGGTGTGCTAGAGAGAATTTTATATGAATGCAAGTTGTCTATTCTCCTAGTTATTTCAGTCAGAGTGGTAAGTAGGCCCAAGCATTCTGAGAGGAAGTCTTTGATGTGTCCCAGTTCTCTGCCTATCTGCCACTTCTGTTCGTTTAACAGATCATTATATAGCCCTGTTAGTATGTAGGGGAGGCATTCCAAGTCCAGATATTGGGCTCTTGTGTCCTCCAGGTCCTCATTCGTCACACTGTGAAAACCCATCTTCTCCCCGGACCTTGGTCTTTGGGAGGGCTCATCTGTCTTAATTACTGGGTTTTCCTCTTGTGACTCTTGTTCCTACTCCAGCCCCAGTTGATTCACTGAGGTTTCATCTTCTATGGCAACTTGTTTTATTTCCGTTGCCAGATTGACTCCCACCCCTTCTTTGTCTGTTTCCATTAGCTCCCCGTACCTGGTGCGGTCTATGGACCATTCGTGGGGGTGTCGTTTGTCAGCATTATTTATTTTGTCTGTTTTCGGTTTAAAATATTGTGAGATTTTCACCTGCCTTCCTCTTGTAGAGGGTTCAACCGCTTTGGTGAGGGGGATTCCCAGCTCTTTATAGCTCTCTCTTGTAAACACCATTCTCTAGGTTGAAAGCTTCCCTTATTGGGCACTTTTTACAGAAATAAAGGTAGAGGTAAAGTCCAGGCTGTTGGGTCAGGGAGCCTCCCTACCTTTCCCTCTTTAGGCCTTAGCTTGGGGCGGAAGGGTATTCATGGGGGAGTTCTTGGACTTATCTTATCGAGGTTAGGCTCAATGGTATTCAGTGGTTTCCTCTGCTTCTTTGGTTGTATTTCAAGCCGATCCATCGTCCGGGAGCTCCAAGGTTGTAAGTCAGTGTGGCAGTATCAGTAAACAGTGCGACGATAAAACAATAAAACAATAAAAGAATAAAAGAATAAACTAATTAAAACTAGGCGACAGGACAGACACCCAACAGTCTTTAAGGTCCTTAAGGTGCAGTTTTGGGGTCTTGAAGAGGCTAAAACTAATAAAAACGCTTAGTTGAAATCAGAGGCTCTAATTAGGCTGCTACCTCCGTCGCCATCTTGGCCCCACCCACAAAATACATAATCGTGGTCCGATGTCAGTGGCTAGCTTGTGTAATTCCAGATACATTCTGCGTCTCACCGATGATTTCTCGAGGGTGAGATGGATTATCACACTCCGAGATAAAGGGCAAGCAGCCAAGGAGATCAAAGAGTGGGTGGTGGCAGTAGAACTGGAGTTTGACACCCGTGTCAAATCGTTTCAGACAGACAGAGGGCCGGAGTTTATAGCCTCTAGTCTGCAAAACTTCTTCCGTGTGAAGGGTATTAAGCACAGGAAGACAACGCCTTATTCCCCGCAACAAAATGGAGTTGCGGAGCGCAGGGATCGAACCCTGCAAGAGGCCATGGAGGCTCTTCTGTTTGATTCAGGGCTGCCCAAATGCTATTGGGCCGAGGCTGTGAAGGCAGCGTCGTTCACGTTGAACAGGACGTAAAATTCTGTGGTTGGGAACACGCCCTATTTCATGCTCCATGGAAGGAAACCCAAGGTGCACTAC